>NC_084462.1:121834756-122148309 GCF_027409185.1 Cynocephalus volans | reverse complement strand
CAGAGCCAGGGTGGAGGGGCTGACGGCCTCTGCCAGGCGCCCTCAATGTCCATATCCAGCCTAGCGACGACCACTGAGCAGCTGCTGGAAGTGCCCCAGGCTTCCCAGCCAGGGTGGGGTTGGCCAGGGCCCTCAGCTATGTCCCCCTGATGTCTGCATCCAGCCCAGCCACAACCGAGATGCTTCCAGAAGCCCCCTGGGCTCTTCTGCCAGAATGAGAGGGGTGCCATGGGCCTCAACCATGCCCCCCTCCTCCTTCCTCATCCTCCCACCCTATCCCCCCTTGCTCTCTCTCCTTCCGCCCCAACTGCTCCACGATATCTTAGAATGTAAAAGTAATAATGATTAATTAATTAATTAAAACAAAAACAAATACAAAAAAATAATAACCTATTTTGCAGAAAATGGGCCACAGGGAGTAGAAGTTGTTATGGGACTTTTCTCTGGCACTGAAGATATACCAAAATAAATGAATTAAATTCTTTTCTCATTAACTTCTGACTCCAATTTTGAAATTATCATTGAGCTATATCAATTCCTGAACAACTCTTTATCAATTAGCTAAGATTATGAAGAATATCAATTTTTAGAAATGAAATAAGGATAACAATTAAAGAAAAACAGAAGGAAGAAGTCACTTGGTCACTTGCTCTGAAAAAGTTCAAACAAGTCCAAAAAGAGAATAAATAGGTATTTAAGAAGATTGTATTATGAAAGCAACTGTAACTTGGAGAAAAGAGTGCAACCACTATGTTAGCAGACTGGTAATAGAGGTCTTTCAAAAGCAGTAGCATGCCATTAAGTCATGTTAACTCCTCAGACACTCTGACTTTTGTATCTGTTCCTTCTTTCATTTCCACCACCTCAACACCTCAGGTAATCATCAGCTCACACCTGGGCTACTATTTTATACCATTCCTCACTCTGGAGTGATAAGATTTGATTATCACATAATAAAGATCTCTTTTCTCAAAAACTTTCTTTCAGTGACTCCCTATTGCTAATGGGATAAGGCTAAATTCTTTAAAATGGCATATGAAGCCCTCCATAAGACAACACTATCCTACAATACCTTGAATTAACCTTCTTATTCTTCTCCATCCAACTTAATCTCTTTCTGCAAGTAATTCCCCTATAAGTCAAGAAGAAGTAGACAGCTAAAACATACCAACAAATAGGGAAGAATTTTTAAAGGGTTTCAAAAAACTTTGCCCTCCTTGCAAATGGCTGCAAGCTGGGATAATTTTAGAGGTGAGTTATTTCAAACTTTCAAAGAACAAAACATATTCAACACTAAAGAACATGTTTCTAAGAAAAGACGGAAGACAATTCATTTTGAGAAAGCAGCCAAATCCTGACTGCAAAACTAGTGACCAATCTCACTATGAATACAGATTGAAAATCTTACAGAAAGTAAAAATAAAGAAAATTGAGTATAGTTTAATAACATTCCATCTAAAAATATATGATAACCAAGAGGCATTTATCCTTCAAAATCGGAAAGCCTTATAAGTAAATTTTAAACAGGAAAAAGGATACACCCTTGAAATAATTAAAGAATAAATGGCTCAAAAATTAAAACTATTACATTTTTTGGTAAAACCCAAAGGCATTTTCATTAAACTCAAAAGATGAAGATTCCTATTATCACTAAAATTATCGTTAAGTTAAAGTTAATCCAATGATTAAAAAAAGAGTTGGGAGATTAGGGCAGAGCAAAAACGGTAGAGTAGGAACCTCAAATCTTCATCCTTCCATGAAAGTAATAAATAAACTGGCAAAAGAAACTGTCAGAATCAACTTTTTTAGAACTCTGGAATCCAGTTAGAATGGCTATTATCAACAATACCAAAAATAATAACTGCTAGTGAGGGTGCAGAGAATACGGAACTCTCCTACCCTGCTGATAGGAATGTAAATTGGTACAGCCATTGTGGAAAACAGCATGGAGGTTCCTCAGAGAACTAAAAATGCATCTGCCTTACCACCCAGCTATCCCACTACTGAACATATACCCAAAGGAACTGAAATCAATATATCAAAAAGACACCTGCCCTCCAATGTTCATCTCAACACTATTCACAATAGCCAAGAGATGGAATCAACCTAAATGCCCATCAACAGATGAATGAATAAAAAACTGTTGTATATATACACAATGGAATACTATTCAGCTATAAAAAGAAATCATATTGTATCATTTGCAGCAGCATGGATGGAACTGGAAACCATCATGTTAAGTGAAGTAAGTCAGGCACAGAAAGACAAATACTGCATGATTTCACTCATATGTGGAATCTAAAAAAAAAAAAAAAATGGTTCTCATAGAAGTAGAGAGTAGAATAATGGTTACCAGAGGCCAAGACGGGAGATGAGGAAGGAGGGATGAGAAGGGCCAGACTAATGGGTAAAACAACTATGCTATCCACCCTAAGTGAATCATCGTGCAGTATATGCTTGTACTGAAATGACACACAGTACCCCACAAATATGTACAAGTAAATGTTAAAATAAAACATTTTAATTAAAAAAATTTTTAAATTTTAATTAAAAAATTTTAAAATTTTAAAAATCTTTCAGTTAAAGAAGATATTTTCAGAAAAACAAAAATTGAAATGGTTTGTTACCAGCAGACTAGCCCTAAAATAAAGGGAAATAGAGAAGAAAAATTATTCTAGATAGAAGATGTAGAAAAGAAAAAAAAAAAAAAAAGCAACTACCAAAAGGTAAATACAAGGATAAATCTAAATAAATAATCTATAAAATAATATTAATAACCGTTTAGCTGTGAGTTAAAAACATATATAAAGAATCAAAACAAAATAGCATTAGAGGTCAATAAAAAGTTAAAATGTTCTAAGTTTCTTGCATTTTTTTCCTCTGGGAATAGGTCAAAAGTAGCAAGTAACGTATTTTGGTAAATCAAGAATGTCTTTAGTAGTCTCTAGGGTAATCTTAAAAGAACAGTAGAAAAACATATAATTTCCAAGCTAATATAAGAAAAATGAAATCATAAAACATGAATAAACAACCTAAAAGCCAACAAAGAAGGAGAAAAAATTGAACACAGGACAGAAAAATAGAAAGCATTTAGTAAGATGGTAGATACAGATTAAATACAAAAGGACTAAATGCTACAATTAAAATGCAAATTGTCATGCTGGTTTAAGAACAAAATTCCATTATGTGCTATTTTCTTTTTTTCCGTTGTTGTTTTGAATATTCATGGTGTACAAAGCTAATTGTCACTACTCGTGCCCAAGATGTGATGGCCAGAACCATACTGGCAGCAAACCCACTACCACAAATTGTGATTATACCCCATGTCCCCCACCCAATTATCCACCCAATTTTCCACTGAATTATCCCCAACCTCCTCCCCATCTCCCTTTCCCCACTCCACTTTGTATCCCTAGGTACATTCTCTCCCTCTGCAAGACCAACACACCACTGTGGTCTTTCTTTCCTTCCTTCTTTCTCTCTTAGCTCCCACTTACATATATATACATATATATAAAATAAGGGAAATGGCTGCCCTGGACAGTGTGTCTGGATTTCACCAAAGCATTTGACAAGTTTACAATGACAAGCTTAGTATGTTGTGGACAAGATGGAAAAAATATGGCTGGATGCTATTGCAGTCAGGTGAAATTAGAGCTGGATGAATAATTGTGCCCAAGGGTAGGCTCCCAGCAACATGCCTCAGGGCTTTGTCCCCAACTTTATTTTTTTCAAATATTTTAGCAGCAATTTGCTAAAGCCAGTGCATGATGGAATGAGGATCTAAAAAGGGTTTTGACAGGGTAGAATAATTAGCCTGTGAAAGAAGTGTTTTCCAAGCTAGCCGCAGTAACGCCATTCCGCAAGGCACAGAAAAATACCCTAGTAAAAAAAAAAAAAAAATCAACAGCAGTTTCCAGGGCGCCCTTCAACTGTTTCAAGAACTCCCACATGACCCGCGCTTTTTGCTATCCCACCCCTGGCCTTGTTTAAACCGACCAATTACCTTGCTTCTCGCTTCTGTACCCGCGCTTTTTTCTATAAAACAAGCTCAAAAACTCTACTCGGCGCGCCAGTCTACCGAGAGACTGAGCCGCCCGGGTACCCGTGTGTTCAATAAAACCTCTTGCTAATTGCATCCGAAGCCGTGGTCTCGTTGATCCTTGGGAGGGTCTCTCCTGACTGATTGATTGCCCAAATCAGGCGTCTCTCATTTGGGGGCTCGTCCGGGATCAGACCCCCACCCAGGGACCACCGACCCACCAACGGGAGGTAAGCTGGCCAGCGATCGCTCCGTGTCTCGTTTCTGTGTCTGACTCCGTAACTCTGACTGTCCCTCTGAGTGCGCGCATTTTGGTTTCAGTTTGTTCCGGGCTGATCGCTCTGTGAGCGACGTGTGAGTAGCGAACAGACGTGTTCGGGGGCTCACCGCCCGGTAATCCTGGGAGACGTCCCAGGATCAGGGGAGGACCAGGGACGCCTGGTGGACCCCTCAGGAGAGGATCATTATGTTCTGATCCCACTGCCGCGTCTAGAGAGGCGCGCTCTGCCATCTGACTCCTTCTTTTGTCTCTACGCTACTCGATCTCGCCGCCGTTTCTGGTTTCTTTTTGTTTTGTTCCTGATAGGCCTCTGTGTCGTGGTCCCTCTCTTCGAAATGGGACAAAATAACTCTACCCCTCTCTCCCTCACTCTAGATCACTGGAGGGACGTGAGAGCAAGGGCTCACAATCTGTCCGTGGAAATCAGAAAGGGAAAATGGCGGACCTTTTGTTCCTCCGAGTGGCCCACGTTCGGTGTCGGGTGGCCGCCGGAAGGAACTTTTAATGTCTCTGTCATTTCCGCAGTTAAACGGATTGTCTTTCAGGAAATCGGGGGACACCCGGACCAAGTTCCATATATCGTGGTGTGGCAAGACCTCGCCCAGAGTCCCCCACCATGGATGCCGCCCTCCGTCAAGGTCGCTGTCGTCTCCAGTCCAGACAATACCCGAGGACCAACTGTAGAGAGGCCATCCGCTCCTCCCCGACCCCCCATCTACCCGGCAACAGACGACTTGCTCCTTCTCTCTGAGCCCCCGCCCTATCCGGCGGCCCTGCCACCTCCTCTGGCCCCTCAGGCGGTCGGACCGGCGCCGGGCCAGGCGCCCGACATTTCCGATCCTGAGGGACCAGCCGCGGGGACCAGGAGTCGCCGTGCCCGCAGTCCGGCAGACGACTCGGGTCCTGACTCCACTGTGATTTTACCCCTCCGAGCCATAGGACCCCCAGCCGAGCCCAACGGCCTAGTCCCTCTGCAATATTGGCCTTTCTCCTCAGCAGATCTTTATAATTGGAAATCTAATCATCCTTCTTTTTCTGAAAATCCAGCAGGACTCACGGGGCTCCTTGAGTCTCTTATGTTTTCTCATCAGCCCACCTGGGACGATTGCCAACAGCTCCTACAGATTCTCTTCACCACGGAGGAACGAGAAAGGATTCTCCTTGAGGCCCGCAAGAATGTCCTGGGGGACAACGGGGCCCCTACTCAACTCGACAACCTCATTAATGAGGCCTTCCCCCTCAATCGACCTCAGTGGGACTACAACACAGCCGCAGGTAGGGAGCGTCTCCTGGTCTACCGCCGGACTCTAGTGGCAGGTCTCAAAGGGGCAGCTCGGCGCCCCACCAATTTGGCTAAGGTAAGAGAGGTCTTACAAGGACCGGCAGAACCCCCTTCGGTTTTCTTAGAACGCCTAATGGAGGCCTATAGGAGATACACTCCGTTTGAGCCCTCTTCTGAGGGGCAGCAGGCTGCAGTTGCCATGGCCTTCATCGGACAGTCAGCCCCAGATATTAAAAAAAAGTTACAGAGGCTAGAGGGGCTCCAAGATTATTCCTTGCAAGATTTAGTGAGGGAGGCAGAAAAGGTGTACCACAAAAGGGAGACAGAAGAAGAAAGAGAAGAAAGACAAAAAAAGGAGGCAGAAGAGAGAGAAAGGCGGCGCGATAAGCGCCAAGAAAAAAACTTGACTAGGATTTTGGCCGCAGTGGTAAGTGAAAAAGGTTCTAGAGATAGGCAGACAGGGAATCTGAGCAACCAGGCAAGAAAGACACCTAGGGATAAAAGATCTCCTCTGGACAAAGACCAGTGCGCCTACTGTAAAGAAAAGGGTCACTGGGCAAGAGAATGTCCCCGAAAGAAAAACGTCAGAGAAGCCAAAGTTCTGTCCCTAGATGACTAGGGGAGTCAAGGTTCGGACCCCCTCCCCGAACCCAGGCTAACACTGACTGTGGAGGGGACTCCCATTGAGTTCCTGGTCGATACCGGGGCTGAACATTCAGTTTTGACCCAACCCCTGGGAAGGGTAGGGTCCAGACGGACAGTCGTACAAGGAGCAACAGGGAGCAAAGTCTACCCCTGGACCACAAAGAGACTTTTAAAAGCTGGACATAAACAGGTGACCCACTCCTTTCTGGTCATACCCGAGTGCCCCGCCCCTTTGTTGGGTAGGGACCTCTTAACCAAACTAAAGGCCCAGATCCAGTTTTCTGCTGAGGGCCCACAAGTAACATGGGAAGACCGCCCTACACTGTGCCTGACCCTGAACCTAGAAGAAGAATACCGGCTACATGAAAAGCCAGGTCCCTCCTCTATCGACCCATCCTGGCTCCAACTTTTTCCCACTGTATGGGCAGAGAGGGCAGGCATGGGACTGGCCAATCAAGTCCCACCAGTGGTAGTGGAACTAAGATCAGGTGCCTCACCGGTGGCTGTTCGACAATATCCAATGAGCAAGGAAGCCCGGGAAGGTATCAGACCCCACATCCAGAGGTTCTTAGACCTAGGGGTCTTGGTGCCCTGTCAATCGCCCTGGAATACCCCTCTACTACCTGTAAAAAAGCCAGGGACCAATGACTATCGGCCAGTCCAAGACCTGAGAGAAATTAATAAAAGGGTACAGGATATTCATCCCACCGTCCCAAACCCTTACAGCCTTCTGAGTTCCCTTCCGCCCAGCCACACTTGGTATTCAGTCTTAGATCTCAAGGATGCCTTTTTCTGCCTCAAGCTACACCCCAGCAGCCAGCCGCTGTTCGCGTTCGAGTGGAAAGACCCAGAAAAAGGTAACACAGGTCAGTTGACCTGGACACGGCTGCCCCAAGGGTTCAAGAACTCTCCCACTCTCTTCGACGAGGCCCTCCACCGAGATTTGGCCCCCTTTAGGGCCCTCAACCCTCAGGTAGTGCTACTCCAATATGTAGACGACCTCTTGGTGGCAGCCCCCACATATAAAGACTGCAAAGAAGGGACACAGAAGCTCCTACAGGAATTGAGTGAATTAGGGTACCGGGTATCGGCTAAAAAGGCCCAGCTCTGCCAAAGAGAGGTCACCTATCTGGGGTACCTACTCAAGGGGGGAAAAAGATGGCTGACCCCGGCCCGAAAGGCTACTGTTATGAAGATCCCCGCTCCCACGACCCCCAGACAGGTCCGTGAATTTCTGGGCACTGCAGGATTCTGCAGGCTCTGGATCCCTGGGTTTGCTTCCCTAGCCGCACCCCTGTATCCCTTAACAAAGGAAAGCATCCCTTTTACCTGGACTGAGGAACATCAGAAAGCTTTTGACCACATAAAAAAAGCCTTGCTGTCAGCCCCCGCTTTGGCCCTCCCCGACCTCACCAAACCATTTACTCTATACGTAGATGAGAGGGCCGGTGTGGCCCGGGGAGTGCTTACTCAGACTTTAGGACCCTGGCGGCGGCCAGTAGCTTACCTATCAAAAAAATTGGATCCGGTGGCTAGCGGGTGGCCAACCTGCCTGAAAGCGGTTGCAGCCGTGGCACTCCTTCTCAAGGACGCTGATAAGTTAACCTTGGGACAGAATGTGACTGTGATTGCTTCCCATAGCCTCGAAAGCATTGTACGGCAGCCCCCCGACCGGTGGATGACCAATGCCAGGATGACTCATTACCAGAGCCTGCTGCTAAATGAAAGGATATCGTTTGCACCCCCTGCCGTCCTGAACCCAGCTACCCTCCTACCAGTCGAGTCGGAAGCCACCCCAGTACACAGGTGCTCAGAGATCCTCGCCGAAGAAACTGGAACTCGACGAGACCTGAAGGACCAGCCATTGCCCGGGGTGCCAGCCTGGTATACGGACGGTAGCAGTTTCATCGCGGAGGGTAAACGGAGAGCAGGGGCCGCCATCGTAGATGGCAAGCGGACGGTGTGGACAAGCAGCCTGCCAGAAGGTACGTCAGCCCAGAAGGCCGAACTAGTGGCTTTGACGCAGGCATTACGCCTGGCCGAAGGAAAAAACATCAACATCTACACCGACAGCAGGTATGCTTTTGCCACTGCTCACATTCATGGGGCAATATATAAACAGAGGGGGTTGCTCACTTCTGCGGGAAAAGACATTAAAAACAAGGAAGAAATTTTGGCCCTGCTAGAGGCCATTCACCTCCCTAAGCGGGTCGCCATTATCCACTGCCCCGGCCACCAGAGGGGAAATGACCCTGTGGCCACCGGGAACCGGAGGGCCGACGAGGCTGCAAAACAAGCCGCCCTGTCGACCAGAGTGCTGGCAGAAACTACAAAACCTCAAGAGCTAACCGAACCCGCCCAGGTTAAGGCCGAGCCAAGAGAGCTCACCCCTGACCGGGGGAAAGAATTTATTCAGCGGTTGCATCAGTTGACACACTTAGGACCAGAAAAGCTTCTCCAATTAGTAAACCGCACCAGCCTCCTCATCCCGAACCTCCAGTCTGTAGTTCGCGAGGTCACCAGTCGGTGTCAGGCTTGTGTCATGACTAATGCGGTCCCGACCTACCGAGAGATCGGAAAGAGACAACGAGGAGATCGACCCGGCGTGTACTGGGAGGTAGACTTCACAGAGGTAAAGCCTGGCCGGTATGGAAACAGGTATCTGCTGGTATTCATAGACACTTTTTCCGGATGGGTAGAAGCTTTTCCTACCAAAACTGAAACGGCCCTGACCGTCTGCAAAAAGATATTAGAGGAAATTCTACCCCGCTTCGGGATCCCTAAGGTACTCGGGTCAGACAATGGCCCAGCCTTTGTTGCTCAGATAAGTCAGGGACTGGCCACTCAACTGGGGATAAATTGGAAGTTACACTGTGCTTATAGACCCCAGAGCTCAGGTCAGGTAGAAAGAATGAACAGGACAATCAAAGAGACCTTAACCAAATTAGCCTTAGAGACCGGTGGAAAAGACTGGGTGGCCCTCCTTCCCTTAGCGCTGCTCAGAGCCAGGAATACCCCTGGCCGGTTTGGTCTAACTCCTTATGAAATTCTCTATGGGGGACCGCCCCCCATACTCGAGTCTGGAGGGACATTGGGTCCCGATGATAATTTTCTCCCTGTCTTATTTACTCATTTAAAGGCTTTAGAAGTTGTGAGGACCCAGATCTGGGACCAGATCAAGGAGGTGTACAAGCCCGGCACCGTGACAATCCCCCACCCGTTCCAGGTCGGAGACCGAGTGCTTGTCAGACGCCACCGACCCAGCAGCCTTGAGCCTCGGTGGAAAGGCCCGTACCTGGTGTTGCTGACCACCCCGACCGCAGTAAAAGTCGACGGTATCGCTGCCTGGGTCCATGCTTCTCACCTCAAGCCTGCACCACCCTCGGCACCAGATGAGTCTTGGGAGCTGGAAAAGACTGATCATCCTCTTAAGCTGCGTTTTCGGCGGCGGCAGAACGAGTTGGAGTGAAAACCCTCACCAGCCTGTGACCCTCACCTGGCAGGTACTGTCCCAAACTGGGAACGTTGTCTGGAAGACAGAAAAAGTCCAGCCCCCTTGGACTTGGTGGCCCATTCTTACACCTGATGTATGTGCCCTGGCGGCCGGTCTTGAGTCCTGGGATATCCCAGAAACCGATGTATCAACCTCTAAGAGAGTCAGACCCCCTGACTCAAACTATGAGAGTGCTTATAAACAGATCACCTGGGGAGCCATAGGATGCAGCTACCCTAAGGCTAGGACCAGAATGGCAAGTTCCACCTTCTACGTGTGTCCCCGGGATGACCGGTCCAGTTCAGAAGCTAGAAGGTGTGGAGGGCTAGAATCCCTGTATTGTAAAAAATGGGGTTGTGAAACCACGGGGACTGTTTATTGGCAACCTACGTCCTCCTGGGACCTCATAACTGTAAAATGGAATGACACAGAGCGATCATGGGGTGCCCTACTGGCAACCTGTGAAAAAACCGGCTGGTGTAACCCCCTTAAAATAAATTTCACAGAACAAGGGCGGCAATCCAAAGAGTGGATAATAGGAAAAACCTGGGGATTGGGATTCTATGTGTCTGGATATCCAGGCGTACAGTTGACCATTCGGTTAGAGATCACCAGCAAGCCAGCTGAGACAGTGGGCCCCAACTCCGTCCTTGCGAAACAAGGACCCCCTAACAAAACCCCCCCTTCCCCAACGAGGGAAGCGCCGCCCATCTCTCAACCCTCGGCGGCTCCTAGCCAAGTCCCCACGGTACTGGAGGAAAGTGTTGTCCTGAACACTCTGTCTCCCACCACGGGCGACAGACTCTTTGGCCTTGTGAGGGGGGCCTTCCTAGCCTTAAATGCTACCGACCCAGACGCCACGAAGTCTTGCTGGCTCTGTTTGGCCTTGGGTCCCCCTTATTATGAAGGAGTTGCCTCCTTAGGAGGGGCCTTCACTTATACCTCCAACTATACCCAGTGCCGCTGGGGGAGCCAAGGAAAGCTTACCCTCACTGAGGTCTCAGGACACGGGTCGTGCATAGGAAAGGTGCCCTCTACCCATCAGCATCTTTGCAATCAGACCCTACCCATCAACTCCTCCACGGAACATCAATACCTGCTCCCCACCAACCATAGCTGGTGGGCCTGCAGCACCGGCCTCACCCCCTGCCTCTCCACCTCAGTTTTTAATCAGTCTAAAGATTTCTGTATCCTGATCCAGCTGGTCCCTCGCATCTATTACCATTCTGAAGAAACCTTGTTGCAGGCCTATGACGATCCTCACCCCAGGGTTAAAAGAGAGCCTGTCTCACTTACCCTAGCTGTTCTTCTGGGGTTGGGGGTCGCAGCAGGTATAGGTACTGGCGCATCCGCCCTAGTTAAAGGGCCCATAGACCTCCAACAAGGCCTAGCCAGCCTCCAGACCGCCATGGATACTGACCTCCGGGTCCTCCAGGACTCAATCAGCAAGCTAGAGGACTCGCTGACTTCCCTATCGGAGGTAGTACTCCAAAATAGAAGAGGCCTTGACCTACTGTTTCTAAAAGAAGGAGGCCTCTGCGCGGCCCTAAAAGAAGAGTGCTGTTTTTATGTAGACCACTCAGGTGTGGTGCGAGACTCCATGAGAAAACTCAAAGAGAGACTAGATAAAAGACAGTTGGAGCGCCAGAAAAACCAAAACTGGTATGAAGGGTGGTTCAATAGCTCCCCTTGGTTCACTACCCTCCTATCAACCATCGCCGGGCCCCTATTGCTCCTCCTTCTGTTGTTCACCCTCGGGCCCTGCATCATCAATAGGTTAGTCCAGTTCATCAATGACAGGGTAAGTGCAGTAAAAATTCTGGTCCTTAGACAAAAATATCAGACCCTAGACAACGAAAACAACCTCTAAATTCGCTCTAAGATTAGAGCTTCCCACAAGAGAAATGGGGGAATGAAAGAAGTGTTTTCCAAGCTAGCCGCAGTAACGCCATTCCGCAAGGCACAGAAAAATACCCTAGTAAAAAAAAAAAAAAAATCAACAGCAGTTTCCAGGGCGCCCTTCAACTGTTTCAAGAACTCCCACATGACCCGCGCTTTTTGCTATCCCACCCCTGGCCTTGTTTAAACCGACCAATTACCTTGCTTCTCGCTTCTGTACCCGCGCTTTTTTCTATAAAACAAGCTCAAAAACTCTACTCGGCGCGCCAGTCTACCGAGAGACTGAGCCGCCCGGGTACCCGTGTGTTCAATAAAACCTCTTGCTAATTGCATCCGAAGCCGTGGTCTCGTTGATCCTTGGGAGGGTCTCTCCTGACTGATTGATTGCCCAAATCAGGCGTCTCTCACCTGAATCCAACAAGATAAGATGTAGCAGAAACAACTGTAAGATCCTCCACTTGCAGCCAAACAACCAGCTATATAAGAACAGAACACTGTGACAAGACAGGGGTGGCTTTTCAGCACAGATGCAAATGATTGGCACAATGTTTGATGTGGATCCACAGTATTAGGGGACGGTCCACAGTGTGAGTTTTACTCCTAAACTGCACTGTTAGAGGTATTGAATCACAAGAGAAGTAATTATCTACCTCTGTTCTTGCCGTAGAGACACGTTTAAAACAAAATAATATAAAGTTTATAAATAAAAGGTGAAAAAAAATAAAACACACATGTATTAGCCAAAAGAAGTTTAACCACAATTCTAAACAGTTAAATGGTGATGTCTTTCCCCTCTGAGACTGAGAACAAGACAAGGACACCTGCTATGACCATTTCTGTTCAAGATTAAAATAAGTAAAGAAGGGGGAAAAGGTATAAAGGTTGGAAATTAAAACTGGTATTATTCACAGATGATATGATTGTATATGGAGCAAAGCCAAAAGAATCTACAGATAAATTATTAGATTTCAGAAGTTTAGCAAGATTACCGTATTACATGATCAAGAACATATATCAATTCTATTTCTATATACCAGCAACAAAAACTTGAAAATAAAATTATACTAAAACAGTACCTAACATAATACTAGGTAATACCAGATTCCTAGGAATAAATCAAGCAAAAGATGTGAATAAGGCTTCTTTACACAAATTATAATCATTATTGAGCAAAATGAATAAAGACCTAAAGAAACAGAAGGATGTACTATATGCATGGATGGAAAGACTCCATATAGTTAAAATGTTACCTTTCCTCCTACCAGTCTACACATTCACTCTAATCCCAATCAAAATACAAAGGGGTGTTTATCATGGAACTTCACAAGCTGATTCTGTTAGGTTCAACCTAATACTATGTATTTGGAAATGCAAAAAGCCAAAGAAAGCTCTGACAATTTTGAAAGACCAAAGAACTTGTTCTACTAAATTTCAAGACTCATTATAAAACTGCAGTATTCAACACAGTATAGTATTGATGCAAAGATGGATAAACAGACCAAAAATTAGAAAAAGAGACTCAGAAATACATCCACTTATGTGGATATTTATTTCCTACAAAGCAACACTGCAGAGCAGTGATAAAGGGACACCCTTTCCACTAAATGTTTCCGGGAATATTTGATATGCATATGGAAATATGGTCCCTACTTCACACTACATAGAAAAATTGATTTCAGATATATTGTACATCTAAATTTGAAATGCAAAACAATGAACCTTCTAGAAGATCAGATAGGAGAATACCTACATTATATCAGGATAGGAAAAACCTTTCCTACATTACATGAAAAGCACAAGCCTTAAAGAAAAAGGTTGATAAATCAAACCATATTACATTTAAGAACTCTGTTTACCAAAAGACAATATTTAAAGAGTGCAATGACAATGAAGAATGGGAAAAAATATTCTCTATAAATATAACCAACAAAGGGCCCACATCGAGAATATGCAAGAATTTGTAGAAATTAATAAGAAAAAAGACATACAACCCAAGAGACATGAAAGACAAAAGAGGAAATTCAAGTGGTTAATAAACATATGAAAAATGCACAATCATATTAGTAATGAAGAAAATGAAAATTCAAACCCAATACTATATACTGGTAGGATGGCTAAAATTTGAAAGTTATATAATAATACTTTGTGCTGGTGTGAAACCCACATATGCTGCTGGTAGTACAACCACTTTGGAAAATCAGTTTGGCCCTAAAACTGTACTCTTGCACACCTTATGAGCCAGATATTGTATATCCAACAGAAATGTGTGCATGTGTGCACTAAGAGACATGTACAAGAATGTTTAAGGAAACAGTATTCATAATCATCAAAAACTAGAAACATTCAAACATCCATCAACAGAAGAATGGATAAGTAAACTGTAACATAGTCCTTAACTAAATACTATACCCTAAAAAATGTGAGAAAACTAGGGACATATGCAATAGTACTTAATATTCACCCAAAAAAACTAGACACGATAGAATACTACCATACAATTCCATTTATATAAAGTTCAGAAAAGTAGGCAAAACTAAACTAGGAATATTTAGACACATTTCTGTGATGCAACTAAAAGGAAGTGATTAAAATAAAAGTCGACAGTGGTTACTTTCTGGGGGAGGCAAAGGTACAATGGGGTTTCTAGAGTGCTGGAAATGTTTTCTTGACCTGGTGATGCTTATACAGGTATATACACTGTATTAAGTCATTAAGCTGTACATTTCTATTTTGTACATTCTGGATGTATGCTTTATTTTACTGTAAAAATGGCTTAAAATTAAAAACTGCAAGTGAAAAGATGAGTAGGCATAACTATGTATAATTTTATGCCTTGTCAAAACAAAACTTGGGTTAAACGGAAAACAACAAAATGAAAACTGTACTATGCACAATAAGGCTGGAAGAACAAAGTTTAATATACAAGTTACAATCATATATTACAGAAATCTGTATAAACAGTTCTCTGTACTCCATGAATACAAAGGATATTAAAAAGAAATGCAAGGAAGAAAAATACAGGTAATGGGCAATGCTTTAGAAATTGACAATGTAACTAGGATTTAGCAAATGCAAATGAAACAACTCTAAATTATCATTTATGCCTGTTAAATTAACTATTACTGTTAGGGTGTAGGTAAGGATTTTTCTTTCACTTGTGTCACTGAAAATTGATTTGTTATTTTTATTTCAAGTATTTTTCCTTCCTGAAAATGCATTTCAAAATAATAATAATAATTTCAAAACCCACATCTAAAATAATTCTTACCTTGCTTGAGAATTTTGGTGATCTATATTTAACAAGGCTGTAAAATCCTTTATGGCTGCAATCCAGTTTTCATTTTCATAGTAAAACATCCCACGTTTTAATAAAGCATCTGTTCTTCTGGGATCATAAAAAATACACTACAGGGGCAGAGGGAGGTACATAAACATATCACATAATGAAAAAATAAGTAGGAATATAATCGCATAGCAAATTAAGTGGCTATAACCACATTTTAAACTTCAGATTGCATTAAAGCAGATGACTTTAAAATACCAAAATTTTCAGATTTGCATCTAAAGATCATAACTTTATGTGCAATCTATCCATCATCAAATTCTGGAGAGGGAATACTTTCTCAGAGAAAAATAAGCCAGCACATGCAAGAAGCCAAGACTTTTACCCACTGAAATTTTTACTGAAAAATATTTGTAAGTAAGTTGTTCAACTAGAGTGGAGTTATATTGAATCTATCATAGCATTTTGTCCTAATTAAAGATGAAAAATATTAAACCACATCAAGGCTGATTCAATCAAATCAAATATGGATTGATCTACTCCCTAAAATGGGAAAAGAAATGAATTATTATTGGCATGGTTCATGCATTTCATATTGACGTCAAGGCAGTAAACAGACTAAATCACGTTTGTAAAGCTATTCACCTATTGGCAGTAGAAAAGAATTGAAGCACAAAGCAGGTTGCCAAGTATTTTTTAAACAGAAAAAAAAAAAAACTAACTTGTTTGACCTTAAGGTGGTGCATTAATCTATTTTTAGTCTATTGGTGCCAGATGGAGAAAATGAACAGAATAGATAGCCTGATAATTTCAACGTCTTCAAAAAGATTTTTGGTCATTCTAGAACAGAATTTACAAAATTTATAACATTCTCCTCAAGCAGAAGAATGTCAAGTAAGTGGCTAAACCATCATGGATTATGAAACAGGGCAGCTGGGAACGTGAAAGTTTAAATTATTTAAATAATTTCTTCTGTATTTTCAATTGTACCAAGGACTAAGAATTTAGAGTTAAAAGTAAGGAGATCCAGGTTGCAAGTCTGCTACAATAAGAAAACTATTTTACCTTGACTCTAGCCTCAAAGTACAGGTCACCGAAAAGTTCACTTCCTCTAGGGCATTCTTTGACATCCCCCAACCAAATATAAATTACTCTCCCACCATTTTTATTTCCTTCACAGCACTCACCATAATTTGTAATTATATATTTGTGTACAAGTATGTTTACATCTACTTTTAAATACCTGTCCTTTAAACTATAAGCTCCATGTATGCAGAAAACAAGTCCATTTTATTCCCCACCATTTATCCACTACATTATACAGTGCCTTAGTTAATAAATATTTGTGAGCGAATGAATGAATGAACCAGTGAACACAGCTTCTTAGAGAGCAGACAGATTCCCTGCAGAAGAGAATCAGCTATCCAAGAGTTCAGAAGTGGAAAATAACTTTATATGTTGCTTGAAGAGAAGAAGCTTTTAACCGCTTTGTCAGGCTCAAGAGCCTGGAAAAGTCAAGACCCCCTCAGAGCGGTCTCAATGCCCCCACACCCAACTCTCTTTGATGTGAATCCATTCATTCACCAATAATTTTTTTTAAAAAGTCACTGATGCAGTGTTAATATCAATTCCAATAATGAAAGCTCTAGCTCCTAACATATAACAAATTAATTTTGATTATAAAACATAAAACTTGCTGCACTATTAGTATGAGAATATCACAATCTAAAATATAGAAAAGCATTATAAATGATAGAGCTTACTTTAGAAAAATCATCAATGGCCAGTACTTTGTTTTCTATTTCATACATCTCACCCCTCCTGAAATAGATATCAGCATCTGTGGGCTTGCACTTAATTGCCTGTGAGTAGTTTAGAATTGCCAAAGTAATGTCTTTTCTTCCCCTGTAAATTTCGGCCTTTGACAAATATGCCTCTAAAGAAGATTAAAAAGGTAAAATTTAGCACTATAGTCCTTTCACTGACTATGAAAATTTTAAAATATTAATCCCTCTCCCTTCAAAAAAGTAATCTTAAAATAATTTTTCTTTCTTATACCTTCTTAATCATTTCATTTAATTTTTTTCCCTATTTTTACAATGCCATTTTCATTCTCAAAGGCTAAATACTCATTTGTGGTTAAAATTACTTTTAATTGGAAGTGACAAAAATTACCTTTTATCTTTTTGTATCTCTATCTACAACATTTCATAATCTTTTTTTTTAAAGATTACATAGTAATTTATTGAGTGCCTCCCCTCCCTGCCCTTGCAGTCTCTAGGTCACTTTTTCCGCTTGTATCTCTTCTGTGCTAGCTGCAGGAAGATGGCCAGGGACAGGGGCACAGCTTACTGCTTGATGAGCCCCATAAGGTGGTTTTAACTGTCTTCCTCATACACAAGAACACAGCCAGCAGACCCAGCTCCTCATATAGCGCCTCTACCTGGGCCACCTTCTCAACCTCCTTCTGCCCATAACTCTCCTGCAGGATCTGGCACTGTTCCACAGTGGCCCATTGCAGACACCGAACCACCGGCTAACTGTATTTGTTGTCCTGGATGTCAGTGCCAATCTTGCCAGTCACACTGGGATCCCCACAGAGGTCAAGGTAATCATTCTGAATCTGAAAGAACTCTCCCATCTCCAGCAGGATCTTCTTGGCACTGGCATTTTCCTTCTCCCCATCAATGCCTGCCATATACATGGCAGTAGCTACAGGAAGGTAGAAGGAGTAGAAAGCTGTCTTGTACTTGACAATAGCTTTGTACCTCTTTTTAGTGAATCTGCCAAGATCCACTGGGGGGCTGTGATGAGGTCCAGGGTCTGCCCAATCTCAGTCTGACAGGAACTCTGCAGGAAGAGCTCAATCAGGTTCAGGTAACAGGGTTGCTCCCGGCAGTAGAACTTCAGCAGGTGATAGATACATGCTTCCAGAAGTATAGCATCATTGATGGCATTCAAACCTATGCCTGGCTTCTAATACCAGCAGATCTTCCCCCCATGGGTGAGGGATGAATCCATGATGTCGTCGGACACCAGGAAGAAAGCTTGCAGCAGTTCCACACACCAGCCCATGGTCAGGGCCCAATGGACACTATCAGTATCCTTTTTCCTTGGCTCCACCATCTCACAGAATGCTACTAGCACTGTCAAACTCCACTGGTACTTGCCTCCAATGGCATTGTACTCCAGGACGTCCCTGAGCCGGGCAATGGTATCTCCTGTCTCCAGGTGCCCCATCTCATCTTCAGTCACCACCTTAACAATCTGGGACACGTGCTGGAGAAAATCCTGCTTTTCTTGGGCATAAACGTCTGATTTCTGGTCTCCATTCATTCTGAGGGAGGAGCAAAGTACTCTGTTCCTGGATGCAAGTTCCTGTTGGCCAAAGTTTCATAATCTTTTAATAATCACAGTCAAAGTTAGGTTTTGATGGCACAAAGTTTTATGGACTTTTAGCAGACAGAGATCAAGACAGGTCAAAAACATTTATAAAGCTATGTTATATTCTAAGGGTATGTTGTAAGTGCTGGCACGTATTCTAACAGCTTTCTCTTTTTTGGATGTCTTCTGAAGCTTATACAAAAATGAGTATGACATTTTCACATTCCTGGAAAGTTCCATGTCTAGTGGTTCAAGTTGGTTAGAAGATGGTACATAGATTTCATCCAAACGAGATTCCTAGCAACACTGCAATTCTAATTCAGAGATCTGTGATCAAGAAAAGACTGAATCATTTCTATAACTCAAATTTTTAGTTCATAGTCTTGTGAAATGAGCAGTAGGAACCCAATGTACTGTAATGTATATCAAGGATATTAACATCCCAAACCATGACGAAAACAATTTTTGAAAACAATTTAGCATTATATGAGCCCTGAGTTTACCATATCAAGAGTAAAAAACTCTGAGAAAAGTCACGACCATTTTTTCAGGACTTATATCTATTGATTTATGTACCTTCATAATACCAATAAATGACAAAAGCTGAGGTAAAAATATAGGTAATATAACCATTTCCACAGACAACCCACCTGCATTATTTTTATCATGTTTATTTATATAATTCAAGTCATCCAAAGCTTCATTAATTTTGTCTAGGAAAAGATAAATGAAATGCCGGTGCCAATAGGCATTGAGAAGCATTGGCTCCAAGAGGATAGCCTGGAAAATACATGTATAAATTCAATTAGAGTTGATTTGTTAAAGGAAGATATTCTATAAATAAATTTTTCAAATACTATTGATCCCAGTGACTTTATATGTGTATAGTATAAAATAAAACCTCCCAATCAAAAACTAATGTTTTAATATTAATTATTTTTAAATGCCAATAATTATATTTCCACAATCCCACATGCTATCCTACAAATATTCATTGTATAAAATTCCAGTAAAATGGAGCTGACTGGTTAGCTCAACTCCGTAGATCCTTGGTGCTTATAACACCAAGGTCAAGGTTTCAGATCCACACCAGATAGCAGCAAAAAAAAAAAAAAATCCAGTAAAAACTACTACATAATTAAAAGCAAGTGTAAATGGTGAATAGTGTTATTTTGATTAAATAAAACTTACCTCCTGTAGATCATTCATGGCGCTCTGTAACTTTCCCAGCTTCCTATAAATAGCTCCACGCCTACAATATGCAAATGCAGGAGATTTCTTCTCACTTATTTCTTCAGTCAAGATCTCCACTTCAGATTCATAATGTTTAATGAGCTCTGGTGGAAGACTACACTCCACAGAATCATTTAATTCTAGTTTTGGTGGTTCTTTTACTCCTTCAGACAGGTCTTTAAGAACACGTATTTTAACAGCTTTCTCCTTTGGGGGTGTATTCTGAAGCTTATGCTTCATGAACATATCAAGGGCCCATGCTCGTTTATCTCCGTTTTCTGGAATTCCCCCCTTACGTTGGGCAAATTTATCAAAATTTAAACACAAAGGTAAGCTGGGACACTGTATTTGACGTTCATATACTGGAACTTTGAGCAAGTATTTCTTCTGTCCAGGAAGTATTCCATGAGACATTGATCTAGTTTTAAAAAGAATTTTTTAATTACAGAAATATAATTATCTTTCTAATCAATAAATCAACTCAGCCATACACAAAATTACTATCTTTTTGTTATCAAAACAAAATTACATGCTAATTTTATGCAACCCAGGTCCTTCTCATATTCATTAAAGTTGCTACACTGTATGAAAAATCTCTGCAGAGTTTATGAAAGCAAAGACTGATTTTAAAGATGTAGCCTCCCTGGAGTACTGAAATAATGGGGTCAATGTTCCCATTTCAGGTTGAATTTACACCCCCACCCTAAAACCCACCAGAAGAATTACAATGGAGAATTGAGGTAAACATGATGTGAGAAAGGAAATGCCATCCTAGAGACTGGAGAGGACATGAACTTGAGGAAGTGGGAAGAAGAAAGGAGTTGACTAGGCAACAGATTACCAAATAAATATCTCAGACTTCGCCCTTCTCTAGTAGGATATCAAATTAGATAATATCTAATATACTTTCAAATGCTTCAAGTCTAGGTTTATCCTCCTCAAATTCTCCATTTGCAACACAGTTGTCATTCAGTAATATTTACTGTATGGTTGGTACTGTACTAGTCATAGGAGATAAGATAAACACATTCTGTTGGAAGAAAAAAAATTTTAACCCCATCGTTTCATAAATATTTACTGAGTATGCACTGGGAGAAACACATAGTGGTGAACACTAGGAGAATAAAGGTAAGAATAGTCAATTTCTTTCCCTTTCATTACTTTCTTACACTCACCACTCCTCTCCACATTCTAGTACAAGCCACGACCATCTATTCTGCCTAGGGTACAGTAACTACTTGAATTCCCTGCCTCTACTCTTACCCTTTGTCAAGTCCATTTTCCACATGGCAGACAGCATGTTTTTATGTGTAAATCAGTTATGTCACCCCCTCCAAGAACTGCCCCTAGTACCTGGAATGCAAATCAAGTTTTTCACCAGGGTCTATGAATACAGACTCCACATGACGAGGTCCTAGCACAGATGCCTGATACCACTGCTCTCTCCCTTCATTCCCTGTTCTCCAGCCATATCATCTGTGAGCCAGCCTCAAGGCCAATGCACTTTCCAGCACTTCCAACTGGCCAGCTTCTTCTTAATTCATATTTCTGATCAAATGTCATTTTAGAAAGACCTTCTGTGCCAGATATATTTTATTTGCACCTTCATATGCATCTTTACCCTTCTCCACCGTGCACTCTGAGCTGGGAGACTGATCTGTAAAGATGAAATTCATAGGATCTCTATGGGACTATGAGCACAACTGATTCCATCTTGAGCCCTTTCCACTTGTTATGTCCTTCTGAGAGTTTTGCCCATAAATTTATATAGTAACTAGGGGTTAGGTAGTTAGAATAATATATATATATATAAACATCCTGCTGGCTGTAAAGAAGGACTAGTTAAGTACCCTGGTGTGGCAATAAGCCAGCCTGGCCACCTGCATCAATATTTGAAGCTAGTTACATTAAGCTTGTTTACAAACTTACATAAGCCTGAGCTCGGCCAGGAGATGGTGTGGAGAAGCTTGGCATATGCCTTTGTGTTGTCATCCAGCCGACTCATCACCCTGTATGTTAAGTTACCCTGTAAATAAAATTCTTTGCTTCACTGCATGGAATAGCCTATTTCATTGTTTGGTCTCAAGATACCTTTCCAGTTTGATGGACATTCTGCCCTTGGTCCATCTTCAGACAGATCCCTCATTCTCTGTCTTCTCATCGAGTGTGTCCAATTAGAAACCCCAAAAGAGGGAAAGAGAAGAGGAAAGTCAAGGTATTTATTCCTCTGGCTCCCTCTTGAAAGAATGCCTCAAACTGGTTATGATACTAAACCAAATGTCACTACTGCTTTCAAAGAAACCCTTTCTATACAACTCTTTTCTTCCAGATTCTAGTAAGCACTCCTTTTTGTCTTCTCAAACTTAGGGGTAGAAAATGGCTTTACTATTTCTAGTCCCAGGATATTGCATCATTTGTGGTTTCCTTATACCCTGACATCTTTGTAAATTGCCCCTTTATTATACTCTCCCAGATTTATCCTAAGTTCAGAGTGCTGTTTACTATTGGGGCCTTGACTGATAAAATAATAGGTACCAGAGATGGACTCAGAAAACATACACACATAAAGGATTCTAGGATAACCTCCTTTCCAAGGTGAAACAGGACACAAGTAATTCATGGTATTTGGTAGTATCAAAATTTCTCAAATTACTGCCAGAGTTAGCAGGATATGATGTTCAGGTGGAAGGCAAGACTTGGGAGATCCAGCAGCTATCACCAGGACAACAATAATGACTATAAAAATTGTGTAGTCAGTTGACTACTTGTTTCAGAACACTGAGTAGTTGCAATACCTATTTAAATGTCCAAACCCTTTAAACCTTGTGCACCAGGGTAATGAAGGTACTAGGGAAAGAATAGGAAACTGAAATATGGGATGTGAACATGTGAGAAGACACTTAACCCTCCCCTGCATAATTATCTTCCAATGACCTTCCTGTGACATTGCCTAGTATGCTGTAACAGGCCTGATTTAAGCACTTCCCAAAATCACTCATCTGCAACTTCTGAACCCTCTCATGAAGCCATAACCATTACAGTCCCTCAGTTACCACATATCTCCAGTTGTCACATAGCTGGCATTGGATTGGTGGCTGATGGCCCTAGTCAGCACAGCCTTGGGCTAGAACTACCCTGGCATACTCTAAGCGAATGGTTCCCCAACTTTAACATGCATCAGAGTCACCTGGAGCCTTGTTAAAACACCGATTTGGGGCACCCCCACAGAACCTCTAATTCAGTAGACCTAGAGTAGAGTTCTAGAATTTGCACTTCTAACAAGTTCCCAGGTAACACTGATGTGGGGACTACACTTTGAGAATCACTTCTATAGAGTCAGGGAAATAGGAATTGATATGCAACATAGAGCATGCTTACTCAAGACCTAAACCCTGGAAAAACTACATAGATGAGGGGGCACAATACCCATGAGAAGCCTTGTGGGTGCTGACCTCAGAGCTGGAAAAGAATGATAGTGGGGAAACAGGAACAAAGGAATTTGTTCACTGATCTCAATTAGAATAATAGGATCCTGGAGTAGTAAGATCCAGCTAATACTGTTAGTGGACACAATGAACATAATAAACCACAGGGACAGAATGGTAGTAACAGAATTTTAACTCACAAAGATCTGTGGCAATAACTGAATAACTACGGGTCTTCAAAGATGAGAGAGATGGACAGCATCCAGAGGTGTTCTCTGACTTACATAGGTAGAAAACTTCTAGGTCTTCTGGGCATAAGCCTAACCAGCTACAGAGCTCTCAGACTAAGCCAGTTCACCGTCCAAACCCTTCACTTGACAAGAAGGCTGGGGCCATGTCCCACTGGTGAAGGATCCTGCAATGTGGCCAAGGTATATATAGTGAATTTTCCCTGATATCTTCCAAAAGTAAGAGAAAGGAAATTATCAAGCCTTCTGAAGATTATTAAACATTGGCTCTAAACTTATGCTGATCAACAGATACCCACTATAGATGCCACTAGAGTCTATCAATCAAATTAGGAAATTATGAAACTCAAGTGATAGAAAAAATCTTGGCCTGAGACCATCTAACAGTGGATCTAGTGATAATCTCCCTAGCTTCAGAATGTGTAGTGGAGTAAATAAACTTAATAACTGAATAAACTGTAGACATGGGGAAATAATAGTAGTAAAGTCCAAGTAGAAATCTCTGGTAATGCCCCCATCCCACCCCATACCACCATCCACCAAGATAGAAAATGAAAAGCAATACTAGATCACTGAGGAAATTACAGCTCAGTAGCACCATCAAAGAGCTGAAAGATGCAAATGGCAATTCTTACCACATCTCTATTTTACTTTCATGTTCAGCCAGTGCAAAAGCCAGGTAGCGTAGAAGATAATTAAGTTCTCACAAATTTGATCAGGTTGTGATAAAAATCTCAGCTTTAATTCCAGATGTGGTGTATTTACTGAAGCAATGAACACACCTCCTGCCTGGCACATGGTTTGCAGCTGTTGACCTGACATACTTTCTTTTCCTTTCCGCTAATTTAGAAGAATCAGGTGAATCTTAGATTTACATGGCAGGACAAACAATACATGAGGGTACTTCAAAAAGTTCATGGAAAATAGAATGAAAAGATAATAATCTTTCCATGAACTTTCTGAAGTACCCTCAACATATCTTTACTGTCTTGCCTAGCAGTATGTCAACTGTGCTGCAATGTCTTTGTGACCCGAAGAGCTAGACTGAAATCCAGTCCAATTAGACTTTTATCTTCATTATGCAACCAAAACCATTCTTGCCATGATCACCTGCTCCTTGAACAGTCTTAACCATCTCAATAAACCTATATATTTTCAGTTGCTTCAGTAAAAATCCTTTAAATCATCCTTAATTAATTTCTTCCTCACATCCCACATCCACTGCATGAGCAAATCCTGTTGTCTCTACTTCCAAAATCTATCTAGAATCTGATGATTTTTTACCACTTTGATTGCTATCACCCCAGACCAAGCAACCATTTCTCACCTGGATTATTTCAACAGCCTTCAACTGGTCTCTCTGCTTCCACTACAATCTATTCTTCACACAGCAACCAGAGCGAGCTTTCTGGAACATAAACTAGATCATATCAATTCACTGTTCCCAACTCCCAATGTTTCCTTTTATATTTAAGAATCCAAAATCCTTACCACAGCCCATAAACATCACTTCCCCACTCTCAAGTCTACAATGATTTCCTGGCACGCTTATGAATAAGTTCAAACTTAATACTAAAGATGGCCTACAAGGCACTATACGGTATTGTCCCTGGGCACTTTGTCAGCCTCTCTTCTTACCACTTGCTGCACTCACTCTTTCCCAGACATGCTGACTTCTATGCTGTCCCTCAGACAAAGCAAGCACATCTCCATCTGAGGGCCTCTGCACATGCCATTACCTCTTCTTCAGATACCCAGACACCTCACTCTCTCATTCCACTCAGTTCAATGCTCAGATATCACTATCTCATGGAGACTTCTGACCACTCCATACAAAACAGTAACCCTCATTACACGGCTTTGTTTTTCTTCATGACACTTATCACTTCCTTAACATTGTTTATCACTCCACTGTCACTCTCTTCCACTAGAATATAAGTTCTATGAGGACAGGAAGTTGCCAATCTTGTTCACTGCCCCTCCGCTCCTTGTCTAAAATAGTATCTGGTATGTAGTAGGTGCTCAACAAATTTACACATTGAAGAAATTAATGGCTGAACTCATGCATTTGCCAAGTTGTTGCTGAGTTCCTACTATGTGCCATGATTTAATAGGAGTAATTGCATTAGGCTATAGTCCCTACAACTCTTCAATGAGTTCCACCTTCATTGAAAATATAGAAGCTATCAGACTTGAACACTTCCCTCATTTTCTTATAATCAAATATACAGAACCACTTACACCCTTACCCCTCTTCCCTCTGTTAATGACAGAAGTATCCTCCTTCCCTGCAAGTTCCATTATATCACTGGTGTTCTGTATCCCATCCATATTGCCTTCTCAGGGGCTTCCCTCTTTGAATAACTCCCAATTTTTCTGTATCATCAATTGTTCCCTCTCTACTAGATCATTCCCATCATCTTGTAAACCCGTTCAACTTTCTCCCATTAAAAATATCATTTTAAAAACATACAGAGTTCTGATCCTGCTATGATGGTATAAGCCCCCTAGAGCACATTTCATCTATAACAGCAATAAACTCTGGAATCAGAAAATAGCTACATGAGAATTCTGAAGAGTAAACAAGGCAGGCACTCTGTAGAATGGGAGGCAAAACTTGGAATAGTGTCATGAGATAAGTTTCCCACTCTTTTTTCCTTTGGTGGTTTTGTACCAGGGACAAGCTACAATCTTGGAGCAGCTGAGTGCAGGTACCTAATTGCAATAGATACTCTGAAATTTCACTAGACAGAAAAACTGCTTAGAAAAAATTGCCATGGGGCAACGGTGAGAAGGAAACTCCAGACTGAATGAGGGGATCGTCTAATTCTGTGTTTGAACTCATACTTGTCTAACTCCTGAACAACTCCTGGGTGGGGCCGACTGAAGCAGGACAGCAAACGTTTAAGGAACTGAACTGAGATGAAAAGACTAGAAAATTATGAATCTGAGTTACTTAACTACTTAACAGATTTGGGAAACCGACCAATCAAAAATCTGGGCTAAAAAGGTTACTCTGATTAAACAAGAAAATTTAGTCCTGAAGCTCTTAAAAACAAGGGAGAAAAGAAAAACTAAATGAAAGACATACTTTTTACTGTCTGGTTTAGGGAAGAGAGGGAGGAAGGAAGGAGCTATGACAGAGAGAGAAACTTTTGAGACCCTAAACAACAAAAGCAATATATGGTCTTATAAAAGGTACACAGGACAAAAGCATGAACATCTTCAGCAAGTTTTTATAAAAGCAGAAATGATTCCTCTTTATGACCCTTAGAGTATTCATCCTTGATAAAGTTTTAAATTTACTTTAATTAAAAACAAAATTGTCAGGGGATGTAGATTGGTAAATGGAAAAAAATTCAAATACAGAAGTGCAAAAAGTAAAAAACTGAAAGCCTTTGTCTACCCACTTCCTGCCCCCATACCCAAGAAATAATCACTGCAATAGTTTAATGTATATAATTCCAGGCTTTCTATGTAGATATGCAAACACACATTATACATACATACATCATATACATACAGCTTTATAAAATGTATTCCCACGTAAACATTCAAAAATATATTAATTGTGACTTAAATTTGAATGGTAGAACTACTGCATTTTCTAAATTTTTATAATCAGCCTGTATTGTTTTTACTATCAAATAAAATAAATAAAATATTTTTAAGGAAACAAAGAACAAGATCTTACTAGACAACATTCTTGAAGAATAGAAAAAGCAAATGCTGAGAGTGGATGAACCTTTATGAGAAAAAAATTATAGTCCCAGATCAATGAAATTAAATAGTTCCAAATAAAAGGAACATGATCAGAAGAGAGTATTTGCTGTTTACTTCTTCTCCAAAAGGAAAACATTTCTTCCTTGTATAGCAAGTCTAGATCAATGTTTTCATAGCCATGAATATGGGTTCATGATTTTTCATTTGGAGGAACCAGGATAAATTAACCTGCTAGTTCACATGCCAGTCTGAGAAAGCCAAGCCCTCGAGTTTGAACACGTGTAAATATAATTAGTTTGAGATGAGATATTAGACTATTTGAGGAAACAGAAATTTTAAACAGTTTAAATGTTTTGCTCAAAATGTTCTGTTTGTGTAAAAGTATGGATGATTTTACTACCTAAATCATGGGATCTTTGAGCTAGAAGTTACTTCAGAAATCATGTGGATAAGCTCCTCCTCTTCCAGATAGGGAAACAAATATCTAAAAAAATTAAATAGTTTGGCCTAGTCACCAAAGACCTAGTGAATGAGGACTGGAATACAGATGCACAGATTCCTGATCCAGAGTTCTTGCTCCTGGAACATAACTGCTACCAGCTCTTAAAGAAGCAGAGTAATAAATAAAAGTCAAAATAAGCCTGATTAGAGCTCCTACTGGAGAAAGCTGATGGAAGAGTGGAAGAGTAAAAACAACTAAGGAAAATGTATTACCTCATGCTAGGGGGAAAATAAATTCTACCTCTCTTGGGGAAGTAGTGGCAACAAGATGGGTCAAGAAAACCAGGACTGAGAACATAGATTCACTTTCAGGAGCGGGGCAAGCCAGGTTTTGGTAGGGGAAATCAAGATTAAGTTTAATTATTCCAGAAAGGGGCACAAGGAGATGCATTCGTAGGGATAGGAGAGCCATTAGCAAAAGGACTTGCCTGGATCTCAGATCAAGGATGTTACTCAATCCTGGAAGACAGAACATTGGCAGAGATTCAAAAAGCTAGTAATTTGCAGAAGCCCAGGCAAGAGGGAAGGTCATGGGTACAAGGTCATTAGGCAGCCAGGAGTCATCAGTAGGAATGGCTCACTGCTGCATCAGTGAACTGCTGAGGAAGGTCTCCTGTAGTCCCTCATTGGCTTGTCTGTCAGCACTGGGCTCAGAGACCAAAGCAGAGGGAAACTTCTAGAGAAATGGAGAAGCTGCAAAGTTGTGGCAGACACATGGCATTCTGCCATGACCTAGGTGAGGAGAGAAGCAATGGGAGTAACTTATAGCAAAGGGACTGAGGAGAAATATGTGAGTCTGGGTCTTTAATCAGCTCAGATGGCCATCTGCAGGGGTTACTTTCCACAGTCAAGATTTGACTTCATATATGAGAACATACGCAGTCTGCTTCCAACCATTAAGGGAGCCAGCCATAAACTGGTGTGATTAAACAAACTTCAAGGCTGGATATAAAATGGTAAGAAGGCTATTTCTGAGTTACCAAGTTAAGATTAGTGGAAAAAGTCTCAAACTATAGGAATAAAATTATTTTTAAAGTTGCTCCATAAGCTTGTTTTGAACCAACAATTATTTCCTATCTACATTTAAGTGATAAATTAGTTTAAATTAAGATTTTTTTAAAACGAAGGTACAAAAGCCATGCTAATATACTGTCTTAGATAAATATTGCCACAGTTTGTCTTACTGCCTCCACAAAATGCACATCCTATGGCTCCTGCTTTGCCTGTTGGCAGCAATTACAAATTTTAAATTCAGTTATTAAAAGGTAAATAAATCTCTAAGTGGTGAAACTTTATACTCAATATGATAAAGGGTCAGTAAGCAGTACAACATACCACAGAAGTAGTGTTTTATCAGCTTATATCTTTTACTTAGATAGAAGTCACTTAGGTCATGGCCAAAATGGTGCTGTGTGTATTTTTTTCTAGGATGATGAAGATTTATACTTTGAAATCGGTAAATGTATCAAAAATGTATAAGCAAATTCTGGTTCTGATCTGAAATATTTTTCAACTTGGAAATATCTACCAGAAGTCTTCTAAAGATGAGCTAACAAAAAAGCCTCCAGATACTATATTCGTTGCCAGGGAAACTCAAGCATAAGTAGTAAGCAGCGAACTTGGGCGTTGAATAGCATTCTCCACCAAGGTTGGCCTCTGTTCAGCTCTGTCATTCACACTTACAAAGTGTTATGCCCATCTTCTCGGGCACAGTAAGTCACCACATCAAAAGATACTTAACTCTTTTGCAAACCAGCAAGTCTTTAAAACTATAAACTAAGCAAAACATTTTTTATTTCCTTATCACCAGGAAAATCTTTACTTTTCAAAAGGGCATAAGTTATCAAATTCTGTGTCACTTGGAGATACCTGAAGAGAAACAAAGCCTAGAGTTTTTTTGAAACTATTTTGCACAATACTTTGGTTACAAGAAAGTTATGTCCTGAACACTTAAACGTGAACATATCTAGAATGTCAGTTGTAATTATTTCAGGTCCCCCCATATTTTTAAATATGTTAGTTACTATTATCTCTGGGTGGTAAAGAGAAAAATTCATTATTTCTATTTGTTGATCTCTGAATAAGGGCTCACAACATACCAAAAAAAAATTTGGTCTATCTGATTTATTACTCAATTCAATAATTTAAAATTTGAAAACAGTTAAGTACCAGTAATGTATTTTTATTTTTCAGTGGGTGGTATTCGTTTGGACCAAGGGTTGTTTTCTGATGATAAATCAGCTCAAAGAAATAACTTGTTAGTTTTTTTTTTTCTTTCCACTGAGATATTTCATTTAATCATGAAACTGGTTTTGTCCTACTTCATGTCCTTAAATCAGGCCCCCCCTTTAAATTACAGTTTAAACCATTCACATATTTATACTATGAAATATTCATGTATTAGAAAATAAGAAATTGTCTGTTAGCTAAGAGTTTAGCATATTTTTAGTACCAAATAAAATAACTTCACTGGGTGAAATTATAAAATGAAGGCCAAAACCACAATATGTTTCTTAAACTATAAAAAATACTGTTCAAACAAGACCTTTTAAGAATTTTTGGAGGCTTAGATAACTCTTCGCACAAGACTGTAAATTTCTGGAGTTTCGATCCTTTTTTCCATTTTATCTTCTTTTTCCTAGGATAAACAATGTAACTAATGCCGGCTTTTCTAGATGCTTCGATGAGAGAGAGAGGCAGATCTCTCAAACCGTGTTTTTCATGAATGTCATCCAAGATGGCATCTATATTTTCTTGCACAGAGATGGGTTTCTCAGTTTTATTTTGCTTAGTGAGCTGACGTTCCAGTTCCTTTGTTTTCTGGAACAATATCTCTTTTATATTGCTTTGTATGTCATCCTTGATTTCTAGGGGAGCTATGGTCTCCTTCTTCCTCAAGTCAACTGCAGAGTTTACTCTCTTAATAAGGAAGCAAAGAGGCAGAAAAAACATAAAACCGATTTAGTTGCTATACATTTAAAATTAATTCAGTTATAATTATTATTAATTTGGTCACTACTGAAAAAATTTTAAATCATGTATTTTTAAGAGTACTCAAAAGTCAACTTATAAAGTTAATAATGGGTTAGTTAAAGCAGTGTATAAAATTTGAGTGCTCATATGACATTTTATTAGATGCATATGAACAACACTATAAAGTAGATATGCATTAGTTATGATTTTATACATTTTTAATTAAAAGAAAATGCTCTCTATGTACCCAAATAAAGTACATGCTCTCCTTTTAATTTCAGTGCAAAAAAATTTGTAGAATAGGCAAAAACTATTAAAATGCTTTATCCTATAAAATCAAATTGTGAGTCTATTTTCAAAAGCACTTTAATAACATTGAATTTCTATACAATACTATTCAAATATTCTCTACAATAACTTTCAATCCAATATTTATAAGCATAAGTAACAATCACAGCCTATTATTTATTTTATCTAATCATTAGAGAATCAACTTAATTTTAATAATAATATTTAATGTTGTAACATTAGTAAACATAATTTATAATTATACATTAATACTTGAAACTCTAATAATATTCATTACTAATAAAAAAGATTATATCCAATCCTTTGATGTAGCATTTCCTGCCTATTTAGCCATTGTCAATAAGTTATCTGCATTTCACTTTGCTAATAAATAATAATTTTTTATTGAGATATTTTTCGTTAGAATGAAATTAGGCCCAAATTCCAAACATAAAAATTTCATACAAACTAGTTATGTGCTTTAAGATGTAATAAAATACAATAGAGATATTGACCCTCCATGACTTACTATACTCCCCTGTGTTAAGAAACTATATATAACTCAATATATAATCAGGACAGAGAATAGAATATAAAATGTGTGCTTTTGATAAAAAGCCATAAGGTGGTTATTATTGCTAGAAATACCTTTAATTGTGGAGATTGTGTCCATTTTGGGATATTTTCAGATGATGCAGATTTTCTTAGTAAGAAAGACTGTGAAATAATCAAATGAGAAATATATATTAACCACAGATACTATTTGGTAAACTAAAATATCATATGACATTTGGCTAATGATAATTGTTTAGGTACATTAATGAAATGCAGAAACACTAATTAAAATATAGGTTCTTACTGATTCTGAAGTCACTAACTTCACTGAGAGAAGGAGAACTTAAAATCAAACAATTAATTTAGAAAAATGTATTATAATGAAAATTATCTTATTTTTAAAAATTCAACTTTATATAGCAAACACTTACCAAGTACGTACAAGGTGCTATGGTGCAAAGCTTCCCAGCCGGAGTAAGTAGCACAGGTGTGTGTGAATGTGCAATAGATATGCTGAGCCATGAATCCCCTTAAAACTGGGTCTGTACTTGTGGGACCTGGGGCACCCAACTGTCCCCTGGATAGTCACCTCTAATCATGAACAACCTTAACCTCTTACTCCACACAAATATTACCACTTATAATAGCACCCAGAATGGTGCTTCTATATTAAGAGAGTTGAAAAGCACTACTATACGAGAGTGGAAAGCACAAAAAAATTACATGTTCCATGCCCTCAAATGGTATGATGGTACAAACAGCGATAAAGAAATATCTATAATCCAAAGTGACTGTGGAATGACTCTACAGATGGCATGAATCAGGGGCAAAGAGAATGCAGGAAAGGAGAGGTCAATTCTGAAAGAGGAGGAACCTGGATAAATCAGCTTTGAGAGGCAGCATCAGAGCTGGTGTACGTCAAGTACATGGAGGCTACATGGAAGCAGAAGGATCCTGGGAGGTAACATAGGAAACACAGGTGAGGCCAAGTTATGAAGCTTAGTTAAGCACTCCAGATTTATTTGCCAGATGGAGTTTGTCAAGAAATGAGTGACAAAATCACACCCGTGTTTTAAGAATATAGCAGAATGGATTGAAAGAAGCAGCTACTAAAAATGGGAATAACTGATGTGTAGGTGTAAGTAGTGCTACTACAATAGTCTAGAAAGTGCAAATGACATCCAAACTAGAAAACTGTCATTTGTTGATTCTGTTACATTTTAAGTGACAGTCAATGTCTAGGTGCTGTGGATAAAACAGTAAATATGAATGACATGACCCCAGGCTGGTGAGGAATAAAAAGATCAAACATACATAAGAACAAATATTTGATAAGTTCTACAACAAAGTAACAAAAAGTGATCCATAGTAAAAAACATCACCTCCCCTGCCCCCCCAAAAGTATTCCCTGACTGTACGCAAGACCAGGGAGGAGGCACTGAGACTTATTTAATGCAGTTAACCGACTAGAATGGGGGTTTGATTTGTCCCAGGGCACTAACACTCTGGAATTGCTAGAAATAGTTTCTTAACTGTAGGCAGATACAATAAATAACCCAGAATCCTGAACAAAAATTATACATACCCTAAAACTGCTTGTGCCATAATGATCTAAAGTAATCAAACATTCTCTGCTTCCAGTTAAAACTTTCTCAATTAAAATCCTGCTTGTCTGAACACTCTGTGATAAAAAGATAACAGTTTTAAATTATATTATAGAACACCTTTAAAAGCTTATAATCACTGTTACTTTATGTACAACAGTATTATCAAAACAGAAAACATACGGAAGGAGTAAAATCTAGAAAACACTTATCAGAGATGCTTCGGAGTCCAGCTACTGCCCTAGTATTTGGCCAAAACCCACAATTTGGCTTCAGCATTGGCCTTTAGCCAAACGGGTGCTTCCACAAAAATTCTAGCATCCTTAATCTTAGGAGCCAGTCAATGATCCTGTGATCTCATAAATTAGCACTTAATTTATTTACCATATCAACATCAGTATTATGAACAAGACATATTATGTGGATTTACTATCAATATGTAACTATTCATTTTCAAATACAAGCAAGCATCCTAAATGTAAATTGGAGTGAAAATTTCCTTAAATGCTTTATATTTTGAATTTTACCTGTCACTTAAGTTATACAAGTATATGTATATTTATTGTTGTAAGAGCACATTGCTGCAATAATTATAATTATTATTAAATATGCTACTTCTCTATCTTGTAATCAGTGATTGGGCTATGCAGAAACAACTGGAAGACCTAAATTTGACAGCATGGTGTACTCATGATTAATTGAATCATGCTGCTGCTTTATTTGTTTACTGAAATTTTTAGGTCTCAAACAACTAATATTTAAAAATTTTTTTTAGTTTACTGACCAAAAACTTGGTTTATAAAAGTATCATGTAATTATCACTAACGATGGAGAAGGCCATGGGCAGGTAAGATAGAAATCATCAGCACTGAATTTTTTCTAATAATACTCTCTTATGTTATATTTTTAGAAAGTAGCTACAGCACAATGTAAGGACACAGAAGAAAGATACCTGGTCACTTTCATCATCATTCTTCAAAGACAAGCTATATGATATACAAGAAATTTTGGAACTATTTCCTCTTATGCTTACACAAGATATTGAAATATAATAAAATAGTGGCTGTTACATATTTAAAAGAATGCTTCTAACAACAAGGACAAAAGCCTTAAAACAGCAGAACTTATTAACAATCAATGGCTGTTTACTTGAAAAAGAGAATGTGGTTCATATGTTAGAACCCTGGAAGCTGCCAAAATATTGCTCAAACTAATGTGCCTTGAGAGGGCAATTACAGTGTTGTTTACACAATATCCAATGAAAAATTCCTCCTACTCTACTCCAGGGATATTGCTGAAATCAGTGCACACACAATAAAAGCTGGGGTGCAGATGAAAATGGAAATAATTTACCTTAAAAGTCAATTATGACTATGCTTCTGATTATGGCAGGGCAGGTAATTCTGCTGAGGACAACTAGAAGAGGTACACAGAATATGAAGAACATAATCTTCAAAGCATCAAAGAGCTAACAAAATGATAAAGAGATAATGGGCCAAAATCTAAGGAAAGACAAGGACCTGAAAAGATAAATCCAATATTCAAAGATGCTTTTCTTTTTAGAATGTTTGCCAAAACAGCTGAAAATCTGAGCTGCAGACTTGGCAATTTCTTGGGAAATGGGTGACAGAAATCAAAACCCAAGCTTGAGGTCTCAAGCTTGATAATATATCCCAGTTATATATAAACAGGGATACCACAGGTTAAGAGTGAATGGAAGTAAATTAACCTTTATGTACACTTTCAGCCTGGGCTCTCTGTCATAAGGAAGATTAGAGAAACTTGGCCTCAACCCTAGATTAAGGGATTGAGGCTGTCTCTGGATGGTAAAGACCTCAGGTTCTGACAAAAAATCTTTTCTAGAGGAAAGAACTGGCATTCTAAGTTTCCAATGTTTCCTAAAAATAATGTTTTAAATAAAATAATAAACATTTAAAGACAGACAGGCATACAAAGAAACAAAACACCAGAACATAACAGATTTGGGGGAAAAAACAGAAGTACTGAAAAGAAAAATACAAAACCAACTTAAAAAATACAGGAAGCAAGTTTAACAGTATATTAGATACAACTGAAGAGAGGATTTCTGAACTTGAACTAGAAGACAGATCAGAAGAAATCTAGACACATCATAGTGAAACTGTAGAAAAGAAAAGAGAAAAACTTAAAACTAGCCATGTTTAGGGGAAGCAGAAAATGTATTATCCTCAAAGGATTCACACTTAATACTCACTTTTCAATAGCAATAGTGGATACCAGAAAATAACAGAACATCATTAGTGTGCTAAAAGAAAATATCTTCCAATAGATTATACCCAGGCAAAATATCCCTCAACAATAAAGTAATATAAAGACATTTTGAAACATGGGATAGGTAGAAGGTAAAATGGTTCCAGAAGAGTTAGAAATGCTAGGAAAAAAGAAAAGCAAAAAAAGAGGTAAATGTATGGCTAAAATTTAAGAAATATTGCATTAAATGATAATAATGTCTTTGGGGTTTTAAAAACTAAGGATCTCTCAAAGTAAGAGCATATTAAGTCAAGAAGAGGTAAATGGAATTAAAAGGTTCCAAAATCACTGTGTTTTCCTGAAGGAGTATAAAGGTATTGATTTATAATACATATTGTTAAGTTAAAGATGCATATTCTAGGGAAACTACTAAAGAATAAGAAACAATATATATAACTTACAAAATGGAGATAACAAACCACAATATATTCAAATAATTGGCAAGAAAACAAGAAAGAGAAAAATAAGCATACAACAGGTAAGGAAAATAAGAACAAAATAAGAAGTAGGTATAAATTTTAAACAGGTCCAATTAGAAAAAAGTTTTAATGTCCAAATGTATATATTTTTTTAATTTAATCACATGTTGTTTATAAAAGACACATATAAAATATAAGAAGCCATAAAGGTTAAGTGTAAGGGAACAGATATTAAACAAAGGAAAACTGGTAACAATGTACAAGGATACTTCAAAAAGTTTGTGGAAAAATGGAATTAAAAAAATATATACGAATCTTTCCAAGAACTTTTCAAAGTAACTTCATATTAATATCAGACAAAGGTAGACTCTAAGGTAAAACTGTTCACTAAAATAAAGTTCATATAATTAAAAGTTTCAATTCACAAGGAAGGTTTAACCATTCTAAATATGTATGCATCTAATAACATGGTCTTAAAATATATAAAGCAAAAATTGACAAAATTAAGGGAAGATATAGACAAAACCCAGCTGAGGTTGACATTCTGTCTTCTTGTTTCAGCTCTCCTACTCTGAACAAATGTCCTTTTCATGATCTATTGAGTGCCATTTTTTTCACATTTTTGTCCATTTTGTTTATGAATTTGCTGCTTTAAATGGCCCCCAGGGATAGTGCTGAAGTTCTGGCTAGTATTTCTAAGTGAAAGAAGGCTGCAATGTTCCTTACAGAGAAAATGAATGTGTTGGATGGGCTGCTTTCAGGCATGAATTACAGTGCTGTTGGCCATGAGTTCATTGGTTATGAGATAATAGTATGTACTAAATAAGGTGTCTTTAAATAGACAAACTCATTAGACGAAGTTATGTATTGATAAGTTGATGAAAACTAAAGGCTCACAGGACCCTAACTCTGTACTGCCCCTAGGAGCAGCAGTTCAGTATTTTCTAATTCAGTGCCTGCAGTGGCATAACTACCACAATAACAAGAATCAACTGCACGTTTATTGTATCTGTCCCTCACACTCAAATGTAAGTTCCAAGAAAGCAGCATCTTTGGTTTTTTATTCCTGCATCTCCAGCCTCTGGAACAGTGGCTTGGACATATAAGGTGATCAGCAAGTATTCATCTGATGAATGAATGAATGAATGAACCAATGAAATGTAAAAAGATGCAAGCCTTCAGTGTAAACAAGCCCATTTAGTGCCAAGTGGGATAAATAAGAATTACAGTGCTTAACTACTTATTACCAGCAATGGATGCTGCCTGACAAATAATTAGAAAAATAAAATTTTATGCCAAGTCAAATTGAAATGCAAAAGGCAGTGCAAAATAAAAATATATTCATGAATACAAGGATATATTTATCACCCACTGACCTTTTCAGAAAGAATTTGTCAAAAAATATAAGTAAAACAAAAATGATTAGAAGAAATGGAATGATGTAAGATAGAAGAAACAGTAGTAAGAAAATAAATCAGTAAAACTTATAGGTAAATCTGAGTAATTATTGATACATATGGTGAAAATTGTAATCTATCAGGAATTAGAATATTTAATGGCCTTAAATGTGGCAGATGGCAGGCAGAAGTTAAAGTGAAATATTTTAAAGCCTTTGTCCTTTATGGGAAGAAGGATATAGATTCTGATTAACTCCTGAAGTGCTTAAATACATTTTAAATTTTTTTAAATAAGCATGAAAAAGTAAAATCATACTTTATACACAAACATGTAGTTTAAAAAACATTTTACTCATATTACAAACTCCCCAAATGTGTCAGTTCAAGTAGAAGCAGATGCCACCAGTAAAGAATAAAAAGAGAGGATGCTGGAGTAGTCAGGTGGAACCTTCAGACCGTGATGCAGGTCTGACATCTGTGAAAGGGGATGAGAGAGGAGGATGGGGTAGGAGGAGCTTCAGACCACAGAGCAGTTCTGAGAAAGATTCAGCCAGGCAGATGGAAGGTCCCCATTGAAGCAATCCCACAGCAAGCAGGAGTGGGTCAGCTCTTGCAACCACCTTGTGCCTAGTCACTGGCATGCTCTTGGAGTGAATGCCATGATAGATCTACAGGACAGCAGCTGGAGGCTGGCAGTCAAGTATGTTCCTTCAGCAGATTCTCTTGAAGGAGATGTAAGCATCACATTTCCATGGATGCCGCAACTACTTATGCAAATTAATACTTACCAATCTTTTGCATTAAGGCAATCTTTTTATGTACTTTATATTAACCTCTTTTTAGTTCATGGCATATTTTTCAAAAAAACATAAAAGTATTATTTTGTTAAGTAAATGAAAAAGTTAGACTGCACTAAAAAAACCAGAAAATGCAAATATACACAATAATCTTCCAAGATATGAAACACATACACACTTTGATCAGGAATCCAAAATTGAAAAATACACATATGTATGCAAAGATATATGTTTAAGTATGTTTTAAACGAAAAAGTCAAGAGGCAGAACAATATAAATTATGCTTTCACATATGTAAAAATTAATTTGCATACACTTGTATTACATAAATGACAATGAAAATGTCTGAATGGACACACGAAATTCATTTAACAATGGTTAACTTAAGGAGAGGGGAACTGAGGAATGATAGCATTAAAGGTGGGGAATGTCTTTGATGCTATATACATCTTTATTGTTTGAATTTTTACTGCAAGATAACATTCATCTGTTACTTGTCCAATTTCCTACATGATTTTAATAGGCCTTGCCATTCTGAAAATACACATATTGCTAAAGAAAATAATGGTGGTTTAACAAAAGACAGAACAGAAAGAAAATTTTTAAAAGACAGAAACCACAAAATAAAATAATACCAGTAAGACCAAATTAACCATATGCTATTAATATGACACATCTAAAACAAAACAAAAACAAAGAAAATAGTAAAATAAAAATATTCCTGAACACACAGGGCTGGATATACTAGAGTAGAATTCAAGCATTAAATAGGACACATGGAGTTTAAAATCGATATGACAAAATTCAAAATCAAGATAAAACATTGCTAAATTCATAATAAAGATAAAATAGCTTCTAATAACATATAGTAAAAACTGTTAGTAACACATGGAGAAATGGACAAAACACAACTTCACTGAAAACCCCCAATTAATCAAAGTCTTTAGTGGATCAAATGAAAGAAAATGCCCCATAAAAATGAAATGACACTAGATCTATTATTAACTGAGCACTTATATTTATCAGGCAATACAATATAGTCTCATTAAATCTTGAAAACACCCACTTTACATACAAAAACAAAAACAAAACTGACATTTCAAAGATTAAAAGTATAAACAAGGTTGCCCAAGAAGTAAGTGGGATTCATATTCAAGACTGTTTGATTCCAAACCTGTGTCTGCTTAGTCCTGCCACAATGTAAAAATGGTAACTATATAAAATACCATTGAGCTAATATATAGATATTGGAATATCTAGGATACTACAAAGCAAACATCAAAAAATTCCAAGAAACTGGCTTTCTCAAGAATATACTTTTTACTTTAGTAAGGATTAAGAAAAAAATTTAAACAAAATAATTCCAATAAGTTAAAAAAAAAAATTTAAACACTTTCTCACATAAATGGCGTATCAAAAAGAAAATGAAGACTTGCCATGGAGATAGTGGAATAGACCTCCAGCATCACTCTCTCCCACTAATCAACCAATTTACAACTATTAAAAAGCAATGACAGCCAAGCTGGGGCTGCTAGAGCTCAGGGGAACAGGAGGAGAGACCTACGGAGTGCACAAAGGCAGGAGGAGAGAAAGAAAGAACCACTCTGACCCTTTTGAGTCCTGGCTGCTTCAAGGCTGGAGCTGCTGAGCACATGGAGTGGCAGCTGGCAAAAGCCACAGCTGTACCTTTTGGATGAAGTTGCTTGGAGGCGGCAGGGGCAAAGAGGGCCTTGGTGCTCCCCAGGCCAGCAATACTACTAATAGGGTGTCTATGGACCTATACAGGAGCAAGGAGCCACAACAACTGAAAAAAAGGAGCCATTCAGAGGCTGGTGAGTCATCACAAGGGAACAGTGCACAGCCCATCCCATGCAAGGTGTCTGGAGCACAGGCAGTAGGGGCAACAGGCCCACTGGGAGAACACTGGGGCATAGCAAGGACAGCTGATCTGCCCCCCAATCAGTGTAGGACCACTCAGAGGAGACTGATGAGGAATACAGAACTGCAGGGGGTGCAGTTTGCTGAAAACACTCAGGTCCAGACCAGAGTTTCTACACAACCCAGGTGTACCAGATCTCACAAGACCAGGAAATACCTATAAAATCAACCATTAATACCTGATCTGCACAAAAAGCCTTCCCCAGGGAATCAGCAGCAAAGCAACAATTTAGCTAAACCACACAGCTCAAGTACTGGTCCCTATAGGAAGTTCCCCCATTTTAGAAGTAAACAAAGGACAACAAATTAGTCCCAGTGCAGAGTTTAAGTGGTAGGAACAGCAAATAATCCAACACAGAAGTGAAAGAAAAAACAAAATAATCACAGACCAGAGACAAAGTTTGATATTAACTTGTAAAGTTCTCACACCACCAAAGAACACCTATAAAACCTAGAAGGACCGGAAATCCCCTGGGCTACCAAGCCAGGGAGGGGGAAGTGCTGGGGGGCCTCACCAATGCCCCCCAACACCCACAACCAGTCCCAAGGTGGGGGGGCTGAGGACCTCCACTATACCCCCTGACACCTGCAACCAACCCAGTGACGACCACCAAGAAACCACAGAAAGCACCCTGGGCTCTCCCAAGCCAGGGCAGTAAGGGTTCAAGGGCCTCAGCCACACACCCCTGACACCCACAATCAGCACAGCACAGTGATGACCACTGAGCTACCACAGGAAGTGCCCTGGGCTCCTGAGCTGGGGTGGTGGGGGGGTGTGGCTAACATCTGCACCCAGCACAGCAATGACCAAGCCACCACTGGCAGCCCCCTTGTCTCCCATGCAGGAATGAGGGCGATGCCACAGGCCTCAACCCTGCCCTTCTTCCTTCTTCCTTCTGCCACCCTATTTCCTTCCCCTTTCCCCTCTCCCCGTCCCCTCAACTGCTCTGCAACAACATTATAGAATGTAAAAAAAAATAATAATTTTAATAAACTTTAAAAATGTTTTTTAATTTAATAAAAGAAAATGAAAACTACAATAGAAATTATTTAGAAAATAAATGAAGATACTATAAATAAAATTTTATGATATATGGTCAAAGCCCTACACACACAAAAAACTTGTAAATTACTTACATTACTTAAAAAGAAAAAGACAAAGAATTAATAAAATTTTCAACACAAGAAATTAGAAAAATGCCCAAATAGAATGTCAACATTATATGGAAAGTAAGACAATAACCAAAGAATTTTAAAAGAGAGATGTAGCAAAAGTTCAGAGGGGCAAAAATTGAATTAATAATTAATCTAAAAGTTTTTTGTCAAAGACGATGGGTTGAATTCATTTGTTTTCCTGGCTGACTGGCCATGATATCTACAGTAGTGCTAGGCATCTTTAATTTACAGTAAATACTAACATTAATAAAGCACATGTACTTCACAGGGCCTTAATCTTTAGCTTAGTAGGACCACAGTCCTTAGTTTTTAGAAGGGCCAAAGCCCTTAGCATAGGTAGTAGCTTAATAGGACCACAGTCCTTAGTTTTTAGAAGGGCCAAAGCCCTTAGCATAGGTAGTAGCTTAGTAGGGACACAGTCCTTAGTTTTAGCAGGGCCAAAGCCCTGTGTTTAAGGAACAGCTTAACTTTTTGGAATTACACATAGAAATGCTAAGATTAGGAAAAACAGAAAACTTTCACAGGTCTAAAGTCTCTGTTGCAGATAAAAGAAAAACTGTAATACAGCGAAAGTGACTGCTCTAAGGGCAGTCATCCTTGGTGCAGCTAAGCCTAATGATGGGAAAGTATGTGAGCTAAAAGCTTCAAGGTTAATGGTTGGGGGGTGTTCCACATCTTGCCTTCAGCTGTTCCTTTAAGTTTCTTGCGGAACTAAGTGTTGCCATGACGATTATCTCATTGTTCCTTTTTGTACTTCACATTGCTTAGTTTTTTTGACTCCTTAGATAGTAAATTGCTTACACTATGACTGATTAACCACCTGTGTTCTTCTCTGTAACTTTCTTGCCTGGACAATAAAAACTGAGAGAACACCTGATTTGGGGCTATTCCTAGGGATCCTTCTCTCTTGAGGGAATTCCTCCTGGGATTAACCCCTTTGGGCCTCTCATTGCTCTGGAGAAATAGGCTTTGAGTAATCCTTTGCATCTCCATCACCCTGGGAGAGGTGATAAACCTCAACTGAATAGATGGCTTTCTGTAAGAATATGTTACCAATTAATAAAATATAGTAGACATGTATAAGCCAAAAATTACAAAAGAAAAATTTTTAGTTATCAAACAATTACCTTCCCAAATTGTTCATGTAAGTTCAGACAGTGAATTCTTCCAAATTTCAATAAGATTATTCCTATGCTATATCAATTCCAGAATAATAAACAAGATGAAATGCTATCCAAATTAAGAAGCAAAAATACCTCTGAGAGCAAATTCCAACAAAGGAAACAATACACTACACACATATTTCACCCATGAGTATATATTAAAAATAAAAACATATGACCTAACAATTCAAAATAATATTTAAGAATAATGTACCATGACCAAGTAATCCAAGAAATGTGAAGATATTTCAACATTATCATTCTAAACATGTAGTATCAATAGGTTAAATACAAACATGAGTCCATCCCCACTTTGGTTGCAGGGAAACTGAGAGGTAAATTCGTGACCACATTTCAAGCAACAGCGTATATGGACTGAATTTCTTTGTATTAATCTTACCTCTGCCTTTATTATGCTATTGCTCTTGTTATGCTTTCCCCATGATTTCTTTAACTTTTTTGTTTTATACTTTTCTGACATCTGTGTTTTAGTAAGCTGCCCAAAATACTGCACAAATACTAAATGCCATTAAAAATTTAGGTACAATGATGCTCATCACTGAATTATTTTAAGGAGGAAAAAAAGAGGGAAGAAGAAAATAAGGAAAAAGAAGAAAAGAAGAGAAAGAGACAGGAGGAGAAGAATTACAAATGAAAGAAAATGGACCACAAAATGGGCAGTAATTGCCTAAGAGAGAAGAATAATAGATGATTTGGGGTTTTTTCTCTTGATTTTTCTAGTTTTTAAAATAAGCAGTGTAACATAAAATGAAAGCAAGCAAACATTCTTTAAGGGAAGAAGAAACAAGATTAACAATTGTATCTGGGTATGTTAAACTCTTTTTAACATTAATTTAACTAAAAATGCCCTTTTAAAAGCAAATGAAAATACCATGAAGATCCTCTAAACAACCTAAGTGGCTTTATATCTTGAATCCTCAATCAAATAAAATATCCTTTCAAAAAGAAAGTGGAATATTTTTCTTGATTGGCTAAAGTAACATGGATATGTGTAACATTTCTAAGAAATATGTATATATTATATAAAATTACAGCCATACATTTTGTGAATATCTAAAATAATTTTATGAGTATATAGGTATATATACACATATAATGATACATACATATAACAATTATTTCCATGTATAAATAATTTCTATTGTACTATCAATCAATCCTGATTATGGCAATAGTTGACTGATAATTTACATAACAACTTTCCAGTAAAATTTAATGTCACAGTCAATTATACAATTTAATTATTAAATAACAACAACAATAGAGAAAACTCATTCGGTATTTTACCTCATACTTTGGATATACAGTTTCCCTCATGACAGATTCTGGAACAGAGAATTTGGGTGCAGCTGGATTCCAAAACAACTTTGTAAATCCTGGATAAGCAGACATCTTCAAAAATAACATAAAAGGTTATTAGAAACAGTAACAAATGGTGCCTTGGGTAAAAACCCAAGTTCTTGTCAAAATTGCTTCCAGTCGCTAAGAAAGTGACCTGATTAGCTCCACACCTCTGAAAGTTTAGGAAAGACAAATTTTCATACCCATCAGATTAGCAAAAACATAAAGTCAGCAATACCAAGTGATGCTAAGGATGTGGGGAATTCACAGAACCACACTTGAGGCAAATTGGCCATTTCTAGCAAAATAGAAAAATGTACATGCCACGTACTCCAGCAATTGCATTTCCAGCTATATACTTTAGGTAAATTCCTACACACATGCATGGAGAAATAGGTGCAGGATATTTATAGATCATGAGAAATAGCAAAAAGCAAAGCCTAATCTAAATGTCTATTAATAGAGAAACAGATGAATAAATGTGGCATCTTCATATAATTAAGCACTATCAGGTCCCTAGAACACAAAAATTATGATCTTAAAATTAGTTTGGATCTTAGAAGCATAGTACTGAGAGCAGAATAAGCAAGTTTTAGAAAGATGCATACAAAATTGTGTCATTTATATAAAAGTATTTAGAACACACAAAAGTATATTATTTACTGTTTAGGGTCACACATACATCTAGTAAAGTATAAACTCATCAATAGGAAAGGCCACAGTTCTAACAGCAACTGCCCTTGAGTAGGGAGGAAAAGAAATGGAATTAGGAAGAAGTATAAAAGGACTTAACTTAATAATTTTTAAAATTTCTTTCATTTTAAAAAATCTGAAACAAATACAACAAAATGTTAACATTTACAAATTCTTGATAACATGTCTTCAGGTATTTGCTATTTTGGTTTCTGTATTTCTTTGTATCTTAAAGTTTTTCCAAATAAAAATTAATCAGGCAGACAGGATTTTTTAAGCAGGTAAAACTATTCTGTATGATACTGGAATTGTGGCTAGATAACATAATGCATTTGTCAAAACCCACTGAACTTTACAATACAAAGAGCACATTTTAACATAACGCAAATTTTTTTTTAAAAAATATCATTTCGGAGGTCAGGAGGAATCCCAGGATGGAATGCAGAATGTAACAAAACAATCTGTGTTACAAATGTATGAAACAACCTTACCAAAGAGGGCGGGAGGGAAGTTACTGGCCTTACTAACATTGTAAATGAGTGGACTACATACAGTTAAAGGCAAAAAAAAAACCCTGTACATACAGCACTGTACTTTAGCTGATAAAGTTGTGTCCCACGGGAATACGGATTAACAATTCTGATTTTCCTTTACATGTATACCGGAATTGAATATAAGTAAATTGATGCAGGATGGTGGGAGCCAAGTTTGTCACTGTTGATGTGGGAATAGAAAAAGGGAGAAGTCACAAATTGCCAATATCAGAAATTACAGATGGGCTACCACTACTCATCCCATGGACATTAATGCATAGTAAAGGAATATTATGAACAGCTCTACAGCCACCATTGATAATTTAGATGAAATGGACCAATTCCTTGAAACACACAAACTACCAAAACTCACACAAGAGAAATAGATAACTTTGATTGCCCTCCATGTATTAAAAATTAATCAATAATTAAGAATCTTCCAAAACCAAGAAAACATCAGGTGCAGGTAGCTTTATTGGTAAATACTACAAACATTTAGAAAAGAAATCATACTAGTTCTTCAAGTCTCTTCCAGATCATAGGAGCAGAGGGAACTCTCCTAACTCATTCTGTGAGGCCAGCACTATCTTCATTCCAAAACCAGAAAAAGACATTATAAGAAAACTACAGACCAGTATTTTTCATGAATATAGATATGAAAATCCTCAATAAAATTTGAATCCAAGAATGTATAAAAAGAATTATACGTATCAACCAAGTAGAATTTATTCCACGTAATCAGGGCAGGTTCAACATACAAAAACCAACTGCTGTAATCCACCATATTGACAGGCTAATAAAGAAAAATAATATGATCGTTAAAAAAATAAAATAAGCAAGGTTACAAGTTGGACTGAGCCATTTGGTAATGAATTAGAATTGAAGACAACAGTATAAACTCATGTTTAGCTAAATATAGACACATGTTTACATATAGAAATACTTACAGATACGTGTATTTATACAAGTTAGTATACACATAAATATTTCCTTGCTTTGTCAGCTGATAGGGGTTATAAGCAACAATGCTCCAGTAGCAACAAGCATACCTAATTGCCCAGATCTTGGTTTCTGATTACATTCTTCAGTAAAGGAAACTGGGGATCCTTGCAGAAGCAACAAATTCTATGACTAAGGCAGGAAATACAAAAAATGAACCTGGAACATCTTGTACTGCTAACAGTTAAGAAAGTGCTAAAAAAAAAAAAAAATCCTACTGATGGATGGGGTATGTAAAAAGGGACACAGAAGGCAACTGAAGGAGTTATCCTAATGGCTCAAACAATTCTAGCAAATAAATAAATAAATAATAAAGTAATAATGGTAAACAAATAAAAGAGAGAAATAGACAAACTTCCTCTACAGAAGAATTCTAATTAATTTTTGTGGATTCAAGAAGTTGGAGTATAACTCCCTACTCCTTACATGTGGCTATGTGTAGTGACTTCCTTCTAAAGAGTACAACATGGAAATGTGGAAAGAAGAGAAACTTCACAATGAAGAAATCTGGTAAACCCTACCTAGTCAGGGGATCAAGGTTAATATCAACATTGATAAATCATGTTGATAGTATGAACCCTCGATATGATATGATGAAAATGACACTTTACCTCAGTAGTCTTCCTCCCAAAATCACATAACACAATTCAATCAGAAATACATCAGGCAAATCCCAATTGAGAGACATTCTACAAAATACCTGACCAGTACTCTTAAACTGTCAGTATCATCAAAAACCAAAAAATGTCTAAGAAATTGTCACAGCCAAGAGGAGCCCAAGGAGACATAACCAACTAAATGTAATATGGGATCCTGATGGGATCCTGGAACAGAAAAAGAACATTATATTAAAACTAAGGAAATCTGAACAAAGTATGGACCTTAGTTAATAATGTATCAACATTGGTTCATTAATTTTAACAAATGTACCACATTTGTAAGATGTTGCATAGGTTTCTTAGGACTACCGTAACAAATTACCACTGCATGGCTTAAAACAATGGAAATTTATTCTCTCACAGTTCTGAAATTAAGTGTAGGGAGGACCATCCTCCCTCTGCAGACTCTAGGGAAGAATTTTTCCTTGCCTCTTCCTAGCTTCTAATGGTTGCCAGCAGTCCTTGGCATGCCTTCACTTGCAGCTGCATCATTCCAATCTCTGCCTCCATTGTCCCATGGCCTTTTCCCCTATATATCTGTGTGTCATATTGGATTTAAGGTCCACCCTACATCCAGGATGATTTCATCATAAGATCTTTAACTTAATTACATCTGCAAAGACCCTATTTCTACATCAGTTAACATTTACAGGTACTGTGGGTTAGGACTTGAACATATCTTTTGATGACCCACTATTGCTATGTTAATAATTTGGGAAACAAGGTCTGGGACACAAGAGAAACCTCAATACTGTCTTTGCAAGTTTTCTTTAAGTCTTAAACTAGCAACAGAACAATCATAGTAATAATAAAATAATAAAATAAATTTTTTAAATAGCTGCTAGCAAAAAAATTAATCAGGCATTTATGACAAGATCTTGAAGAAAATATGGTAAGATTTTAAAATAACAGCTGCTTGAATCCATGGTATTATTGGTAATTACGTTTTCTTTAAAGTTTTATTGGCTTTTAAAAATACTTAATTGGACCACACATTTTCCCCCCAAAAGATTTGTCTTTCACCACCAGAAAATGAGCTCAAATGATTTTAAAGCATCAACTTGCAAGCATTACTCTAGCATTAACTATGAACTCTTAACAGTGACATCTCCTGGAGTGAGGACATTACAGACTTTCTAGAGAAATATTTGAGGACCCAAACCCAGTAAAATAAAGATCCACAATTGTATGATAACACTGAATCTTGAATGCTTTTATTTCTAGTCAGAGACATCCCTCAACCACTCCATGTACCTGATCACATGTTTCCTGCCTCCTAATAGAGTATTTAGAGAAAGGCAGATTTTGCAGTTGCCAAGTAATTTATCCACCACTGGAATTCAAAGTAATTTTCAGTCTCACTTGTCCTTTGTTTTGCTGGGCACACTGCATCACTTGATGCTGTTCAGACCCAGAGCCAGGAAATACTTGCTAAAAGATGAACAAACTCTTCCCAAATCAGCTGACAACTCTTCTTCCAAAGATCGCCTAGAAATTAAGAGGATTTCAGGTATTTAAATGATATGTTCCATACAATACGGTAGTTCCCCTCATGTAGTAGATAGACTTCCAGTAGCTTAAGCACCCAGAATAAAATTATTGCCCTAGAAAGAAGCAGGATACAAGCCTCTAAGTGGGAAGGGAGGAGAGCTCTATCACTGCACAACAGTAATTTGCTCTCAAGCAAAAGTACAGATGCACCTTCGAGAGAGAATTTACCAAATTAAACTAGTAAAGAAAGATGAATCATGGCAAATTGGTTTCCCCAGAAATGCTCAGAGCTTTCTAAGAAGTGTTCTAGGAAAATGATTAGAAACAGCAGGGCGGTTGGCTGTTAGAACTTGAAAGGAGGGTACAGACCAGGTAGCAAACTAAATTACTAACTATAAAGCCTCCTAAGTTAACTTAGTGTTAAGGATTACAATGTACAATAACTCATGTTCATACTGACAACCCAAGGTCAGAATATTCTGATCACTAAAGGAGAGAGACATGCAAACTAGTTTCAGAGGTAACTTAAATTTCATATAAATGAGACATAGGGCAGAACACCAGTTTTCAAAACATTGTCTAAAACCCTACAGAAGGTTATTTGGCTTTTTTTACCGTGCTTACATTTGCACTGATGATGAAAGTTGTCTGTGTATGTGTATGTATACATATATGCATATATATGATAAGCTGACAGTGCCTTTGCATGAATCAAGGCAGCAGCACCTTTAAAATGCCTGCCAGAAAGCAGGAAAAATTGTTAACTTTATTAAATATCAACCTTTAAGTACACATCTTTTTAATATTCAGTGTGATTAAATGAGAAGTACACACAAAATGCACCTGTGGCTACGATGAAGTATAACGGTGGCTTTGAGGAAAAACATGTGTGCTGTTGTTTGAGCTGTGAACTGCACTAGCCACCATTTTTATTTGAGAGGACAAACATCAACCATGGTTATTGAGACTTGGGTATGCGGCAAACATTTTCTTGAAAAGGAATGAAGCAAACCTGTCTTCTCAAATAAAACACTTGAGAATATTTGTGCCGATGAAAAAAATTGAGCTTTTGAGAAAAATTAGAATTTTAGAAAATTTGTGTCCATCATCATAAGCTTGCCAGGTTCCCAATGCTAAACACTTTTCTGACGATATTAAAAATAAGTTACATTGATATTGTATATATAGTGAAATGTGTCAGCATTTGAAGAACTACATAACTTGATGAACGGTATTTTCTGAATGACCAAATGCAAGATGTTACAAAATCATGCGTGGGTAAAAGATCCATACAAACGACAAGATAAACCAATAGATTTTAATGTAGTGAGGTATTAAAAAGTCATTAATATGGTTTCAGATTTCAATGGCAACAAACTTTTTTTTAGTTGTACAAATTATCATGTAATACATTCTCTTTTTAACTAAACTGGATTTTTGTTTTTTCTTTTTTTTACTGACCACATTTTTTATATTAAGCTTTTTACTTTGAGAAAATTACAGATTCACATGCAGTTTTAAGAAATAATAAAGAGATCCCACCTACCCTTTACCCAGTTTACCCCAAAGTTAATATCTTACAAAAGTATAATCAATGTCATAAAATAGTGACATCAATACAATCAAGATACAGAACATTTCCATCATCGTCAGAATCCCTCATGTTGTCCTCTAAAGCCATACTCACCCCCAACCCCCTTTCTAAAACCCTGGAAACCACTAAGCTGTTCTCCATTTCTATAATTTTGTCATTTGATGAATATTATATTATTTCATTTGATGAAAATCATACGATATGTAATCATTTAGAATTGGCTTTTTCAGCATAATTCTTTGAATATTCACCATTGTTGTCACATGTATCAACAGTTCATTCCTTTTTATTGCTGAGTAGATTCCATGGTATAGATGTACCACAGTTTTCTTAGCCCATTGAAGCACATCCAGGGTGTTGACAGTTTGGTTTTTATGAATAAAACGCTATAAATATTTGGGTACAAGCTATGACGTGATCATAAATTTTCATTCCTCTAGTAAAAATACCCAAGCATGCAGTTGCTGGGTTGTATGCAAGTTGCATGTTTGGTTTGTTATTTTTTTAAACTGCCAAACTGTTTCCAGAGGGCTATACAATTTTACATTCCCACCAACAATATATGAGAGAACCAGTTTCTCCACATCTTTACTAGCATTTGGCGTTGTCACCATTATTTTATTTTAACCACTCTGTAGTGATATCTCATTGAGGTGTAGATTTGCTATAGTAGAGCAGGTATTTGTCTAAAAATTTTGTGTCTTGATAGGCGACCCTTTTCCTGGTTGTTTGGCTAGAGATAGCAGGCTTTTGTTGAGACTTTTTTTTTTTTTTTTGTCTTTACCTGTTAGTGTTTTCAGACTACCGGCTTTTTCAAGTCAAGTGTAGAATATATGCAGCAAAATAGAAAACCCAGGGAGCTAACTCACCACTATGCCATTCCTTGGGTCCTGAAGTTCCTAGCTACTGTTCCTCCTTCTCTCCAACTTTCAGAGTCTTCTTTTGTTTGTAATGTGCATGGTTTTTAGTTGTATTTAGCAGGAAGAATAGGGAAAAGTACTTCTACTCCACCCTCCCCAGAAGTGGACATCTCACAACTAACTTTCAAGAAACTATCATTTGTTAGGTTTTGGTGTATTATAGGAGAATATCCACAATTATGGGGGGAAAAAAAGCCTATTAAAATGATTTTCCTTTTTTAACTACATCTGTGTGAGGCCAGCATTTTTCCCATATAGTTCCACCAAATCAAACTACCACAAAATTGAATGCAGAAACAGATGAGAATCCAGCTGTCTTCTATGAAGGCAGGCATTTCAAAGATTTGCAAAAAAATGAAAAAATCTTTAAAATAATCCGGTAACTTTCGTCAAAAAATCTCTAAAATAATCCAGTAACTTTTGTTAGAAAATATATAATTATTTTTCATAAAAATGCATATTACAGGAGCACATATGATTTTATTGCTGCTATTTTAACAAATATTTTAGCACTTTCTCAGTTTTAATGTCTAGCATTATAAACATCAATAGATACAACTCACATAAACAATTACTGAGCTACTCAATAATTTTTGAGAGCCAAAAAAGGATGCTGAAACCAAAAATTTTGAGAACCTGTGAGATAGAGAAAACTAATATTAAAGAAAGTTCTTACCTCCTCTCCCAGGAGTTGCAGGTGTGGTTTGTGAACACGCTGTTTAGTTCTTTGTGCCAATTCAGGTGGTATCCCTGAGGGTGCTGGAGGAACCTCAGCATATTCTTGGTTGTTTCCCATAACAGGAATTCCATACAGTAATCTACAATGTGATAAAAACAATAAATTTCTTTTTAAGTCACTGATAAAGCAAAAGGCGTTTGCTCTCATCATACCTCTACTAACATAAAAACATTGACTGTCATTTGACATCTGTACTAAGCAGAGATTGTGTAGAAGTCAGAGCATCCAAAATGAGAAATAATCCAAAAATAATTTATGTTTGGTTCTGAATACATTTTTTTTTCTTTTTTGACTGGTAAAGGGATTGCAACCCTCGGCACAGTGCTGTCTGCACCACACTCAGCCAGTGAGTGCACCAGCCATCCCTATAGAGGATCCAAACCCGCGGCCTCAGTGCTAAGCACTGCACTCTCCAGAGTGAGCCATATACATTTTAATAGCAACCTCTGTGATGGTTTTATTTCACTATATTGGAACAATAAATTCATCTTATGAAAGCCTGATTATGAAACAGGTAAAAAAGTTCTCTACCTTCTGATCTCTAACCTGCTCCTCACTCCAAGCTCACAAAAAATGATTTTGTTTTTCAGACTGGGGCAAAGCATCACCCTAAGCAAAATTGCTTTCTCACATTATGGTTTTCCCTTCTTGATTCATATCTTGGTGGGGTGAACAGAAAACTGTTTTGGCATCAGATCTTCCCTTCTAGGCTACAAGCTACATATACACAAGAATATATACTCATATAGAGTTACAAAACTTATCAAAAAAAGCTTTAATTAAACAAAAGAGATGAGATAAATCAAAAATGTGTCATAAAAATGTGTCTATAGACTGCTTGAAAACACATTTTTGTACTGCAACACTTACTGTAAAATAAATATAAAATGAATATAAAGTAGGCCTATACAGACTACAGCAATATCAATTTCACAAGGAAGTATTTACAGGTACTGTGCCCTCTAACTTTTTGATATACTATTATGTGAACAGACAATCACCTTATGAGTCACCAAATCTGAAGACTAACCATACACAAACCCAACTGACCTTATTTCCTTAATAATATGCTGAAACCCTCAAATCGCATCATACCAGCTCTTAAGAAGTAGACCCGCCAAGAGTCAGGCTGGAGAAGATAAGGCTTTGCCAAAACAGAGTCACCAAAAAAAGCTTCCTATCTCACCTACTCAGATATCTGAATTAAAAGAGAAGCTGAAGGTCAACTCCCAGCAAGGTGAATACCACTGCCACTCAACACCCATTCCATCCTTCTTTAGTGCTTTCCTGAACTGTCAAGGATGTGGCAGTAAAAACACTCCTACAGCCAGTGTTCCAGATGTGATTTAGGATCCACTAACCAGATGCACTCACATACAGGTTAGAAGGCACAAGGTTCTGATGTTTCACTTGGCAAGCACAGTCATGACAATGTCAAGTTCTTCTGTAGCAGTGTTCCAGTTACTTCTTTTGTGAGTTGTCTTTTTTTTTTTTTTTTTTCTGCCAGTGAGCATATCAAACAGACACAGTGTGGCTCCAGAGTCAAAAGCTATGACAGTAGAGGCCACTTGATCCCTGGATCTCAGCTAAGCTGGTATGCTGCCAGTGTTGGCTTCCAGATTCCCCACCTTTCTGCCTGTACCAGAAGGAGTAGCTACCTTTGCAACCAGTTAAACATGCGGTATGAGTCATCTCTGGAAGCCCTCCCTGCTTAACACCCATTTTTCCAACCCTTCCATTGACTTTTAAGCACCAATTTCCCATTTCTAAATCCTTTTTTGCTTAAAATAGCTAAAGATGTTTCTGTTTTCTGCAACTAAATCCTGGCTCCTATATCCAGAAAAACAAAAGAACAGGGTATGTATGGTTTAGGGACAAAGAGAATGAGCCAATAGAGCACATGCATTAAGAACAGTAAGAATTTGTAAATTTGGTAGGGGGTTGGTAGTGAGGAGAGGGGTGACCTAAGAAGCTACCTTGAGGCACTGCTGTATTTTGATCTGGCTTTAAACCCAAGTGGGGTAGTAAAAGTCATTTACATCTTAGTGTCTTTTGCCCTTTCACATTCCAAAAGCACACTAAAGTGAGAGAAATGTTGGCCAGAAATGTCGGAAGGAAAGCGGAAGAAGTCACTGGGCCTTCTAGAGTGCACAGCTTTGGGAGACACGAACGGAGGACCATAGCAGAAAGGCTGCCCAAGGTTAGCAACTGCTCCTGTATTTCAAAGAAGAGTCACTTATATGAAAATTTTTCTCCAGATTTTCCCTGCTTCCTTCTTTCTTTCCACAGAACAGAACCAACCCTTTCTAGAGTTCTCCCCTTCGGAAACCACCATCTCAGTGGTTCAGACTGAAAATCTCTCCATCTGCAACCTCTTGCTCTTTCCCAACAGTAACCACTTATCCCAGTCATTCTCCCTCCAGGGTGTTTCACCTGCCCATTGCCCCTTCTCTCATCTGAGTCCTGTGATATCACCTTGCTGTTCCCTTATCTCCAGGCTCTCTCTCCTCCAATCCTTGCTACATACTCCTGCCAGAGTTGTCATCAGTTGCCTCTCTCCAAACATTTTAATGGCCACACACACAATACACCCAAGCTCCTGAGGCTGGCAGTCAGGGTCCTCCACAGTCTAGGCACCATCTACCTTGCCAACCCTACTTCCTTCACCCCCCTTCCCCCACTGCCCAACCTACATTGGCTATAATTACTACAATGGCAGTAGGGATGACGGGAAAACTGATGAACAATCATAGTAGCCCAACGTGGCAATGAAAATGACAAGGGCAATGCAGTCAGACCTCAACTCCTCCAGATGACCTTTACACACTCCCTCAGCGCAGCCAAAATTCATCTCTGCCTCCCTAGTTCTCAAGCTGCATTTATCTGCTCTTTCATTATAGAATATACTTCTTTCTATTCTATATATCTTTGTCATAATAGATTATGGGGGGAGGAAGTAGTACTTATTCATTTCTCATCCCTCAAGGATTTGAATGTAGTAGGTATTGAATAAATATTGTTGAATTTGGGCTGAGTGAGCAAAGTCTCACAGCCAAAGCCAGCCCCAGACCCTGCCCTGCAGAACAGAGAATCATGGGTCAGCATGAGATACTAAAGCCATTCTCAGGGTGTGTTCTTTAACCAGTGTCATCAGCATCACATAACCAGTGTCATCAGCATCACATAAGAACTTGTTAGAAATAGAAATTATTGAGCCCCACCACAGACCTAATGAAAACTCAAAAACTCAGAGGGTGGGGCCCAGCCCTGCCAGTGGTTCTGATGAACTCTAAAGTTCAAGAACCACTGATTTACTGCAGTCTATCCTAAAACAGCCTGATCATAAGAACATCCTGGGATACTTGTCAAATCTACAGCTTCCCAGCCCCTCCTCTGGAGATTCTAATTCAGTAGGTTTGGGATAGAGTGAAGAATTTCTATATTTATTAAACACTCCAGATGGACTTTATCCTCAGAAGTCTAAAATCACTGATATAGTGGGAAGAGTGAGCCTTTGGAATAAGGTTAAAAGCAGGATTTAAGCCCCATTTGGGCCACTTACTGTGCTATGTCGGGTAGGACATTTAATGTCCCTGTGTGTATTGTGTGTGTGGCCATTAAAGTGTTAGGACATTATCAAAAGCCATTAAATTTTCCTTCCTAGGTCTCAGTTTCCCCACCTATGAACGGCAACAGTGACTGGGTCATCAAGAGTCTAATGCTTAGAACTAGGACTGGCCAGTTAGCTCAGTTGGTTAGAGCGTGATACTTATAACACCAAGGTCTGGGTTCGACCCCCGTGCCTGCCAGCCACCAAAATAAGTAAATGTGAACAGCTCGGCACACAGTACATGCTCAGTAAGTGGTTGATATTATAATAATTATTGTTATTATCATGGAGGGGGATGAATGTAGGAAACAAGCCTACCTCTGTCAGAGTGAAAGTTAAACCTCCTTCCAAGTCAACAAGGCTCTTCCATGAGGCCAGAGATATACAATGTATTTCTTATTGTAGGTGGCTGTCAAAGAGGTTTGGAAAACATTTGCTCCAAGCCATGAGTACTCTTATAATATCTCTGCACACATCTTCTGTGAGTTACATAAAAGCGACTGTGAGCTACATCCTGTGAGCCTGAAGAAGGGTTCTCCCTCCGGGGCCCCCCCTCCAGGTATGACTAAGAGAAGTTCCCCCACCACAGCTTCACTCACTCTTCCTTAGCAAATTTATCTTGCTCCTTGGTATCCAAAAGCCTGAGGGAGGCTTCACAGGACAGAGCTCACAGTCACTTTTAGGTAACTCAGAAGATGTGTACAGGGAAATTTTAAGAGTGTTCACACACAAAAGTTTCACCAAAGTAATACTTACATGCAATGGAGTGTTTAGTCTAGACACCATTTTTTTAAGGTGCTTATAGCAAACCATTAAATTAATTTCTACAACCCACTTAATGGGTCGCAATCCACAATGCAGAAAACATTAACTTATAGGGAATGTTGTTTAACAAGCAGAATCTTTAGTCTGGGAAAAAAACCTTACTTGTTCATCTTCTTGGACATGCCAACCCATAAATAATTTTCTTTAGCCTTGTATAATTTTTTTCTTTAAAATCTGCAGCAGAGGCATATGAATACTTTGTATGCTTTAAAAAAAAAAGTAGGGAATATGGTCTTGATAAAATGAGTCTACTGAGTAGTTAAGTATATAACTACATAGAATTTTTTTTTTTTTTTTACAAAATATGATTAGGGAGGGGGGAATTGTAGTGTTTTTAATGATTGTAACTTCATTGCTACATGCAGACAGTGACATCTGGTGGAATGACATTGCTTTACTTTAAAAAAATTTCAGTTTTCACATATTGTCAGTTACAGAAATAGACAAATTTTCAAATACTTTCTTTTTTGGTATTTTCATATAAAAACAGAAACACACAAGTCCAATATCTCATCAAACATTGAAGGTGCTTAATGAAATGACTGATAGGGCTATTTGTTCAAAGCAGATATATAGAAATCTAATTAAGATGACTATTGACTCAAGCTCTAACTCTGCCACCAACTATTATTTAAGGTGCAAAACTTTACCTCAGTTCCTTATCCCATAATTCGAAAGGTTTAGGCTAGGGGAATGCTGAGATCTCTTACAGCTCTGGCATATGTACTTCTGTGACACAGCACCAGCTAGACCTCAAACAGGGATTAAGTCTTATGCTTTGTGGTATAATACCTTAGGTCATGCCTGGATTATGCAGCAAGGCCAAGTAAGGGATGGGAGTGGAGCCAGGATAAGACCTGAGGACTGAGGGGAGGCAGACAATGTGGGAAATGGGGGATGGGTGGGGAAGGTGAGTTCCAGATGCCCACGTTGGAAGGAAATAAAGAGCAAAAGAAGAACACAAGGTTATAAGTGAAATGTGACAGACCCCGGATGATGGTGCACTACAGCTGGCATCAAGAGGTTTAGCATGAGATGATAGCACATTCTAGTGGGGGCAGCAATGATGGAGAACTCAAAACCAGGGAGTATTCAGAGACTCCAAAGCTTTCAGTAGTTAAGGAACTAACATCAAGGAAGTCTCCCACAGTTAACAAGTCCCCATCCCTGGCTTAGACTCTGAAGCAGGATTTTGAATTCCTAAGAATAGTAGGATAGAATAAATAGCAAGATAGAATCACTACCCAAATGTAAGCAGAAGCCCTGCTTTCAAAATTAGGTCACAGTGGATCAAATACAAACCACCATGGGTGAGTAAAATATGCTTCTTCCAGATTATCCAGCTAGAGCTCCTCAGATTCTTCCTAGTTTAGGTCAGGATTGGTCCTGAAAACAGGAAGAGAATGAGGATTCAACAGGAAGCATAAAGAGAAAAAAGGAGAGGATCTTTCACTAATTTGCAAAGCACCGAGATATAATAGAAACCACATTTAAAATCAGGTGGACCTGGATTTGAATCCTATCTTTTACCAGCTATATGAATATGGACTAGTTACTTAATCACTATGCTGCATTTTTTTCATTTGGGAAATGAAATGACTTTATCTATCACATAGAGTTGATGTTAACACAAAATTATATAATAAATGCAGTGTACCTCAATGCATTTTATGTTAGATAATTTTCTGTTTTCTTATCAGATACCACCACCCTATCTGGAGGGTTTGGATAAAATCTTTGAAATGGGAACACATCTTATATAGTTGATTTGTAAGCTATAAGTAGCAGAGATAGTGAGGCAAAATAATTATTCATATACCTGTCTTTACGTATTTTTACATATATATATATACAAATTTATGTTTTATAAAATATATATTATATATGTATATATATACACCCTCAAAGGAATATAAGCTGTCAAAATAACATATGGTGTCATTTTTTTGTAAAACATATGTATACATAATACACATTTTAAAAATATGCAGAAAAAAGCCTATAATCTTTACCAATAGGAAAATGTCACCCTTATTGCAATGGTTTTAACAATCTCAGAGAAAAACTGCACAGGCAAAATTTTCAGATCGTGCTCCATCCCACTCCCAACACCTTTCCGGAATGACTGAACCAGCAGAATAAACCTACATCTCTGATTCTCCTACTTAAGAGCTGAAAGTAGTATTCTAATGCCTCCAAAATGATCAGTCAAGAAATACCAAGTAAATCTATCCGATATTAACTTTGGGTAGCCAGAAATGACCTACCTTCATTCAAAGGTGAGTACACTGAAAAACCCAATGTGAGTTTTATGCAGAGCACCTGCAATGTGTAGTAAGAAAGAAATATAGCATTCACAGAGCTAAATGAAGAACATCCTTTTGAAAAGATTTATTAAAGTAAACAAAAATATTTCAGAAAGTTTTTGCTTTGTGTTCTCAAGGAAATTTTTTAAGTGTTTTCATAAAACAGGTAACAAAAGCTCAGATAAAACAAAACACAGATTTTTCTTAAGAGATTAACAGAATTAAGAAAAATAATGCCATAGCAGTATGAAAATAGGAACTGAAAGGAATTTTTAAAATTTACCCTTCAGAAAATGAAACCACTGATGAAAAAAGGTTTGAGAGATAAATGAAAGCAAAGATATGATAAATGTTCAGTGTAGATAATGAAAATCAAAAATATGGTTAATTGATTTTCCTGAAGAAATGCACTGGATGAATAGAATAAATTGTTATTTAAAATAAAACAGAAAAAGTCCTAAACTGAAGAGCTATATTTGCATATCAGAAGGGCTTTCCATGTATTAGGAAAAAATAACTAGAAAGCAACCCACTCCCAAATATATGCTAGTGAAATTGTTTAATTTAAAGCAAAATTTAAAATTTTATAAGCATCTAAGAGAAACGGAGGAAAAACAGATTACTTACAAATAAAAACAGCCTGGCTTCAGATTTCTATTTCACAACATTAGATATCACATAACAATACAAACAAACAAAATACACAGACAAATGTTGGCAAATGTGACAGATTACAGGAAATAGCAAAGAAGCAAAAAATGAGAGAGAATTTAAAATAAGAACAATAATACAAAGTACATCTGATATGACAATAAATGAATACGGGGTGATCCAATCTATTATAAGAAAACAAATTTCTGATTAGCTTAAAAATATTCGAGTGTATGCAGTTCACAAGGGACACAATTAAGAAAGATTAAAATGGAAGAAAGGGTAAATATATATCACATAAATAAAGCAAAAAACCCAAGAGAGTAGAGTTTCACTTTTTATAGATTTAGTGTATAATCTACAATGAAAACAGAAGGATCACAGCTAACAGTCTCTTAAATTTCTTTCACACAAAAAAGTTTGTTTTCTATAATCACACGTTTCTATATGTAGTTCTACTTCCTTTCAGCATACGGAGCTCTACTTCATGCTTCAGCATGGTTGCAATGCATCCCATTATTGGATGCACCGTAAAAAGTCTTCCACTGATGGACGTTTCAGTTGCTTCCAGTTTTTAGTTGTTATAAAAAGTGACATGATGAACATCCTGTGCATTTATCTTAGTAATTGATAGTCATCAGCATATAAATGGCATTTAAAGCCACAACCCTGAATGAGATCACCTTGAGAGTATAGGTAGGGGACAACAGAGGTCCCAGAATGAGCCCTGGGCACTCTAATGCTGAGATGTCAAGAGATGAGAAGCAAGAGAGAGTGTGGTTCCCAAGGCAAGAAATAAAAGTGATTTAAGAAAGGGTTAGTGGTCAACTGTGTCAAATACTACTGAAAGGTCAAGACGTTTGTGATATTTTAAAGCAAATCTGATCATGTCAGTCTTCCTCAAAAACCCTATCGTTTTTTGTAATGCACTGTGAATAAGAATACCTCCCCCAAGTGCGCACGAGCACAGACACACACACACACACACACACACACACACACACACACACACACGCGCGCGCACGCACGCACGCACGCACGCACGCACGCACGTGCGCGCGGGCAATTGTAACACTACTCTTCCTGTTCTGGACTTCTTCCCAATTCTCAGATGAGTTCCAATTGCCCACAGCAGGGACTCTCAAATGCCAATGTACATACAAATCACCTGCATTTCTAACAAGTTCCCAGGTGGTGCTGATGCCGCTAGTCTGTGGATCTAAAACATTCTTTCCCCTCCTTGTGGCTATCTTCCATTCTTCAGTTTCAATTTAAGTATCATTTCCTCAAACCTCCCCAGATAATCAGGGATTCTTCCTACATGATTCCATAGCACTCCGCACATCTCCACGTTACATTCGCAGTAATTAATTCATCACCTTTCTTTTTTCAAGTCTCCGGGTTCCCTGCCAGCAGGGATTATGCTGCCCTCATGGCTATCTCTATACCTGCCACACAGTAGTACACAAGAAATATTTGCTAATTAATTTAAGTGATTATTCAGATCTGTATTTCTTGACTTGAAAAGATGTTTACATAATAATGAGTTTTTAAAAATCAGGTTACAAAACAGTATATATATAGCATTATCTCAGTTTTGTTCTATATTATTTATTTGCATATGGAAAAATCCTATATTTAAAGATGTTAATAGTATTATATCTGGATAGCAAGATTTTGAGTAATTGTTTTTCTTCTTTTGCATTTCTTTGCATACTTGCTAAAATATCTTTATTATTTTTTGTGACAAAATAAAAAATGAAATTAAATATTTAATTCGGACACTAACCTTTGGTTTTCCACTTGTTGCAGCTGTTGGAATGCATAGAACTAATGGTCTGTCCACATTTTTCAAAAATTGATTAGGAATTTCTTCTGTAATTTGAAGCCGAGATGAAGGTGAAGTCCGGTATCTAAACATAAGCAACTCTCACCACCAGGAAACTGGCTATAAAGAGTACCTGGCTTGAGGTCACCCAATATTTGTAGAACAACATTTTTGCAAACTATTCTTTCTTTATTTATGGTGGATAAACAAAATACACAGGCAGTTTTACATAGACATTGATAAAATAGAACATAAGTCCACAAGAAGACTCAAAAACTTTAGTCAAACTTAAATGCCAGAATTTAAGGTATGAAAAGTTGGCATTTTAAATCAATGAGGAAAAAAGGATTTATTGAATAAATCATATTGTGCAATTGGCTAGTTGTTTGGGGGAAAAACAATAATGCTATTTTTCTCACAAAAATAAATTACAGATGGATCAAAGATTTAATTTTTTTCAAAAGAAGCCTAAAATTACTAGAAGAAAATACGAGAGAATACATTTAAATTTAAGTGTGGAAATAGCCTTTCTAAGAAAGACACCAAGACTAAAACACTTAAAGGAAACAATTGTTAGTTTTTACTACATAAAAATTAAAACTTCTGATCTCCCTGACTTCAAAATGTACTACAGAGCTATAGTAATCAAAACAGCAAAATGTACTACAGAGCTACAGTAATCAAAACACAAAAACAGATACATAGACCAGTGGAACAGAATAGAGAATTCAGAAATAAATCCACTACCTACAGCCAACTGATTTTTGACAAAGGAGCCAAGAACACACACTGAGAAAAGGACAGTGTCTTCAATAAATGGTGCTGGGAAAATTGATATCCACATGCAGAAGAATGAAACTAGACCTGCACCTCTTGCCATACATCAAAATCAACTCAAAATGGATGAAAGAATTAAATGTAAGACTGGAAACTATAGAACTTCTAGAAGAAAACATAGTGAAAACACTTCAGGACATTGGTCTGGGCAAAGACTTTACAAATTCTACTTCAGAAGCACAGGGAACAAAAGCAATCCCATTAACAAATGAGATTATGTCAAGCTAAAAAACTTCTGCACAGCAAAGGAAACAATTAACAGTGAAAAGACAACCTGCAGAATGGGAGAAAATATTTGCAAATTATGCATCTGACAAGGAATTAATGTCCACAATATACAAAGAACTCAAACCACTCAATAGTAAAATAAAACAAATAATCCAATTAAAACATGGGCAAAGGAACTGAATAGACATTTTTCCAAAAAAGACATACATATGGCCAACGGGTATATGAAAAAATGCTCAACATCACTATTCATCAAGGAAATGCAAATTAAAACAACCACAAGATATCATCTCACCCCACTTAGAATGGCCATTATTAAAAGAACAAGAACAACAAATGCTGGCAAGGATGTGGAGAAAAGGGAACTCTTCTACACTGTTGGTGAGACTGTACATTAATACAGCCACCATGGAAAACAGTATGGAGGTTCCTGAAACAATTACAGATAGAGCTACCATATGATCCAGCAATCCCACTACTGGGTATATATCCCAAGGAATGGAAATCATCATGTGGAAGGGATACCTGAGCTCCCATGTTCATTGCAGCTCTATTTGCAATAGCCAAAATATGTAACCAACCTAAGTGTCCATTGATGGATGACTGGATAAGAAAAATGTGGTAGGTATACACAGTGGAATACTACTCAGCCATAAAAAAGAATGAAATTTTGCCATTTGCAGCAACATGGATGAGTGTGGAAAAAATTATGTTAAGTGAAATAAGCCAAACAAGGAAAGAGAAATATTGCATGTTCTCACTTATAACTAGGAGGGAGGGAGGAAGGGAGGGAGGGAGGGAGAGAGGAAGGAAGGAAGGAAGGAAGGACCTAAACAATTCCTTGAACTTTCAGAATACTAGGGATTGGGAAGAGGCAGATGTGGTGGGGAGGTTTGGGGAGGGATAGGTTGGGTAAAGGGCATAAAGAAAAATCACAATTTGTAATAAATAAGCTTATAAAAAATAATATTTTTTTAAAAAAGGAACTACCATACAATCCAGCAATCCCACTACTGGGTATACCTGTTTATCATGGCTCTATTCACAATAACCAAGAGTTAGAACCAACCTAAATGTCCATCAACAGATAATTAGATAAAGAAAATGTGGTATACATACACAATGGAATACTACCTAGCCATTAAAAAAAATGAAATTCTGCCATTTGCAGCAACATGGTTGAACATGGAGAAAATTATGTTAAGTGAAATAAGCCAGGCACAAAAATAGAAATGCCACATGTTCTCACTCATGTGTGAAAACTAAAAAAGTTGATCTCATAGAAGTAGAGAGTAGAAGAGTGGTTACTAGAAATTGGTGGGGGGAAGAGGGGAGGGGGATGGGGAAAGGGTGGTCAGTGGATACAAAATAGTAGAGAGAAAGGAAGAATGGGACCTAGTGTTCTATGGTAATACAGGGAGAAAACAGTTAACAACAAAGTACTGTATATCTTTAACAGCTAGTTGAGATGATGTTGAGTATTCCTAACACAATGAAATAAAAAATGTTGGAGGTGATGTATATACCAAGAACATGATCATTGCATACAGTATGAATGTACACAAATATTATACTGGACTCCATAAATATATACAGTTATCATGGGTCAATTAAGAAAAACAAATTAAAAAGAGGAAAAAAAAGAGAGAGAGAGAAATAGAGAGTAGAATAGTGGTTACAAGAGGCAGGGAAAGGGCCAGGGGAAGGTGTCTAGGGAGAAGTTGGTAGAGTGGTACAAAGTTACAAAGTTACAGTTAGATAGGAAGAATAAGCCCTGGTGCCCTAGTGTGACAATAGCTAACAATATTGTTTTGTGTATTTCAGGATAGCCAGAAAAGAGAATCTTGAATGTTATAACCACAAAGAAACGATAATGTCAACTACTCTGATTCGATCATTATACAATATATGCATATATTGAAACAAAACTGTACCCCATACACATATACAATGAAAAAAATAAAATAAAATAAATAAATATATAATTTTTTAAATTAAAACTTCTGTATAGCATTAAAAACCATAAATAAAACTGAAAGGAAAAAATCAAATTGAAAAAAAATTCCACAACATATTTGACAAATAATTAAAGTCTTTAAAATAAAAAGATCATTTATAAATTAAAAAGAAAGAGATGAATGATAACTCCACAGAATATGAGTGGATAATTCTCAGGAGGAGAACAACACATAGCAGGATATATCTAAAAATATGCTCAATCTTACCAGAAATAAATAGAAATAATAAAAAGATGTTTTTCCCTCACCCACTTACAAAAAAATCAAAAAGACTGACAATTGGTAGTTTGGCAAGATTATAAGGAAATCAACAGTGTCATAAATTGTATACAAACTGTGTCACAAAGACTTGGTTAGATTAGTGACTATCATGAGATAATTTAAATGTTCACACACAACTTTGAGTGAAAAAGTTCAGGCTATAGAATGCCATATATAGCCTAAACATGTACATACACAAGAGATGACTAGAAGGCTGTTCACCAAACTATCAACAGTGAGCGTTTAAACGCTTTTAATGATTTCTCTTACTTTAAAACCTCAAATCCAAAATCTCATACCAAGATTTCTATCTATAAACTTCTCTATACAATATACAAATCATTTTTAAAAGCAAAAATATGGTCAATATGAAGTATTTTTATAGTTCTCTTCAAAACTGCTGTTTAGTAAAATAGACATAAGTTTGAACAGTACATTGCTATTTCAAATAAACTTAAGCGTATACCCTTACTGGTCCAGTAAAATATCCTTGGTGTATGCACAAATAACAATTACCACAAGCAGAATTAGGAAAACATTAAAACTATATAGACGAAAGTATTATTATGCTTTGGAGTTAATTTTTCATTGCACAGGAAAAGCAAAAAGCCACCAAATCAAAGAGTATGCATTCTGTGTTTACAATTACCTTTCTTGAGAACACTTATTAGTGCAGAAAAAATTATACATTTCTCCGAACTTGTAAGCTCAGCAGACAGATATATTTTGAAAAGGTTAAGCCATGTTTAGCAAGGTAATCCTCAAGAGATGGATGCTAGAGAATTAAATATTCAATACTTAAATTAACTTCTTATTTGGTACTTAGGAACAAATTGCCAAGAATTATCATCATCAAATAGAACATTTATTGACTCTCTTGGAAAAAGCAAGTGAGGTCTACTTGAAGTGAAAATTTTTAGAATTGAAAAGAAACCAGCATTTTTAACACTCTGCATGAATAATAGAAGCTGTTAGGTCCTCAAAATGATGCTGGGTGTGCAGACTGCTAATGGAAATGACTCAAAATAGTAGAATTTCATGACTACTAGGAGTTTATTTCTTTACTTTCTACTGCCAGCTTGATGCATTTAAAAAACATTCCAAAGAATGTCAGGCTGAACTGTTATTTTCTACCAGAGACATTGGAGCAGTTTTGAAATTTTCAAAATTCTTCACATATAAATTTTTCAAAAATTTTTTAGCAAACATTGACTTGATAAATTAAAACTGAAAGACATACATACAGTACCATAAACAGATACAGTATATCTTGGGTATTAAAATTTAATCAGGAGGGTGAAAAAAAGTCTTAAAAGTCTCCTTAAGGGTGTGAAAGTTTTTAAAAAGTTGAAAAAAACTGAGCTAGACAAACCTGGATTCTTAATAAGTAACCGAATATCAAGAAGCCTAAGTTTCTTCATGAATAAAATGGAAATTATGACTTCTCTCTTACAATCAAAGATTTAAACAGGGAATACATGCAAAGCTCACAGCACAGTGCTCGGAATATGGTTACTGCTAAATAAATGTTAGCTTCCTTCCCTTTTCTTCTCTCTTTTGAGGATGCTGTAAATCATACACTCTCCACAAAAGAATACGTAAATTCCAAAGGAGAGTGAGACAAAGAGAAAAGGAATGAACTCGAAGAGGCAATGACTTTTGTTCATGACCCCTGAACTCAAGTATGCCCAATGATGGTGAACACTAGTTCAAAAGGACTAGGTTCGAGCATCAAATCTGTCATTTTTAAAAATCGTATAAATGTAATTAAATTGCTTAACTTTTTTGATCCTCAATTTCCACATCTATATTCCAGGGCTGAGAGAAAGAACAAATGAGATAGTGTATGTAACACTCTTTGGGAACTAGACTACTAAAGTTACCTTATGATAGGGTATGTATGGTTCTCGTTAATACTGTCAGGAAGTGGAGACACTGACCTAGACTGTGCAGGTAGTAGGAAAACAATGGAACAGAATCGAGTCTTTAAAATCTAAACCTCAAGCGCAGAATTTCTTTGACAGTTTAAATCTAGTTTAAAACAAAACTACCAGTGAAACTCTTACCTATCTCTTTGTTCTTCATTTGTAAAGCAACCATCTAAGAAAGATGTTCCAACTGTTCCAAGCAGGGTATCGTGGCCTTGCTTGTCGGCAGTGTGATACACTCGAGAAGCCAGGTGCAGGTCAACAGGCAGCTCCTGGGCTGGGATGGTGGTGCACAGATGATGAAGGTGAAGAGTGGTGGAGCAGCCTTCTGGAATTCTGCAACAGAGAAGAGAAAGTGAGCTGCTCTTATTTTGTGGTCTTAAAATAATAAAATACATTTACACTGACAGGTAAGTCAGGCTCTAAAAAGGATACCTAAATGTAGGAGATCGGATTTAAAACTATAATAATGGTTTATAACAAATTTAACATCACAATCTCAGGCCATTGTCCAGAGCTTCAAACTCATATCTGACTGCCTGCTGAATATCTCAGCCTGTATATGTTACAGACACCTCAGAATCAACAGGTCTAAAAGCAAACTCATTATCATTCCATCTCTAATCTCATCTCCCCTGAATTCTGTAACTCAGTCCAGTGACAACCATTTCTAGCCATCACACATTACTCCTTTGCTATTCTGCTCAAATGCTACTGTCCCTACAAAAGTGGAACAATATAGTACATTATCCATTAACTAGCACGGATGGAACTCTGGGTCTTTCCCTTCCCACTCTGCTGAAACTTGCCTCTCTCCTGCCTTTCTGAGGTAGGGAAGAGGGCATGAAGATCTGCTTTCTTACTCCTCAATGCCACTTACCATCCTATCAACAAATGCTTACTGAGCACCTATTATGTGCCAGGCTCTGTGCTGGATGCTTTACACACATTCTAACTCCCACAATTAACCTATATTGGAGGTATTACTATCCTTATTTTTGGAGCAGTCTTTTATTGTGGATAGGTCACAAAATTAGTGAGCAACTACTGGAGTCCAAAGACAACGTTGCTGGCTCTAAGCCATATTTCTTTCCTATTAATGTATATTAATGACTCCTGAGTGTAATTGGCCCTTATCCAGTACTACTCCATTCCCACCTCCTTACTAAACTCCATTCCCACCTCCTTACTAAAGCAATACTCTTACATTAGCCAAATGACCTTCTTTTCATCAAATCAAATGAAATGAACTTTAGATCTTCAGGTCACGTTCTCTTATGACCTCCAAGCCACAGCTGACAATATTGATGACTCTTATTTAAATTGCTCTTTCTCCATGAGCTTTTCTTTAAGCCTGCACTATCCCGGCTTTCCATCTGCCTCTCAAATTCATCACTATTTCACCTAGTCACTGGATCTTCCTTCTCCAGCTTCCAAACTGGGTGTAACGTCTAAGGTTTGAACTTCTCTTTCTATATGAAAAATTGTTTTCAGTGTTTCAGGTATTTTCTCTGTGCTGAGAGCTCCCAAATCTCATCTCCAGTATCACTACCTCACCTAGATTCCTCATGTTCAAGATATAAAACATCTTTGACTCCTCTCTCCTTCTCCTGCATCTCCAGTGCCTGCACAGGGTTGCTCAGGTGTGCGCCTTCTCCATCCTTACCGCCAGCACACCCTAGTCAAGGGCCTCATCAACTCAGCCTGCACAGCCAAGGGTTTGCCAGCTGGATTGAATACTACATCCTCTGCCTCTTCCCCTCTGCAAAATTCTACCAGACTGACCTTCTTTATGGTTCTGTTGCTTACTGCGTCTGTCTAACTTCCTTCTCTAAGTTTCAAGGCTCCTAGCATCTGGTCTTAATTCTAGCATAATGGTTCAGACTGTAGATTCTGGAGTCAGACTGCCTGGGTTCAAATCCTGTTTAAAAGACTCACTTGGTCATAAGCAAATCAATTAATTTCTCTATACCATGCTTAGTTGTAAATAACAACATGAGTGCATCCTGGATAAAGTTGCTTTAAAAAAAGAAGATTGAATGCTTTTAGAACAGTGTCTCTCACAAAGCAGATATTAACTATCATCATCAGTTTGCAGAACAAATCACAGGGCTAGGCCAGTCAGTTCCTTTGGTTATATACAGAATGCTGCCTGCCCTTTTGTCCATGTCTAAACACCCTTCAAACAATAACTCAAGGATAGACTTCTCTGCAAAATTTACCTCTTTTTTTTTCTTTTTTACAAATGTTTCTTTTCATATGTTGCCCTAGTCTTTTGCCACGCATTTTGATCCTTTATCTAATGGGTTCATGCTGGGCTGTAACTGACTGTTCCAAATGTCTGGGACTGACAATATAGACTTTGGAACTGGCTAGGCCTGGATCAGAATCTCAGTTCTAACATTTGCAAACTGTATTACCAGCTTCTCTGAAAGTCTTCTAAAAAATGAGAATAAAAATCCCTAACTCTCACCTTTGTAAGAACTGATAAAAAATAACAGATATATCATTCTCAGCCTGTGGAAGTCGCTCCAGAAATGCTGGTTTTATTTTTATTGTTGCTACTAATTTGCACAGTACCTAACCCATTACAAGGCATAATATGTACATTATTGAGTTATTAACAGAGAGTGGTTTACGGCATTTCCAAAACAGCATAGGGCCAAACAAGAACAGGACATGCAATCTGTACGTGTTCATGTGGGGGAGGAAAAGAGAGGTAAATCTAAAGCATTTGGAAATGCCTGAGACAAAGAGACCAAACTGGAGGAATGAAAAGGAGTGTCCAGGAAGCTAGGGCTCCCAGGCACTCCTAAGAAGGGGCTTAAAAAGAGGGAGAGAGATCGAGAGAGACAGAGAGAGAAAGAGAGAGAGGAGAAAAAGGTGGGCTCTAGATGTCAAGCACACCTACACCATCCCTCTGCCTGGGACAGGTCCTGGCTAGTGGAATGTCCTTGAGATTATATTACTAATTTTTTTTTTTTCTAGAAAAAAGCATCCCAACCAATCTGGATTCCTATGCTCCCATTATAATCTAACAACATTAATCAGCAAATGAACCTCCCTTGGTTATTGATCTAAATAACAATATGCTGCAATAGATGGCTGAATTCCCAAGAAAACAATTTAATTTGGGGGCTAGTCCCTGGTGAGAAAAGTTAGTTAAAAAATTGATTAAAGAAAAAGGAGCAGTGAATAAAAGACTTTCAGAAACATTGTTTCAAGATTCTCTTTCATTATATAAATTTTCCAAATAACAGATTTTTATTCCTCTGCACCCCATTCTTATTTCTCTCTAATGGAAATTTCTAATTTTGGTTTTAAGGAATTAAAATAGTACTATACGTCTCTATAATATCTACAAATATTTTTGGCATGCTCAAGAAAAGCTGTGTGTTTTTATAGCACATTCTCCTTAAACAGGACTATTTGTCATTCTTTGAAATACTAAGACATAAAAAAGAAAAGACTGCCTCTGTGTGTGGCCACTCTTCTTCGCTTAATGCACTAAATGCAAAGTTTCAAAAAAAAAAAAAATCAAGTTTCTGCTTCATTGATAATATGACAGTAACTATTTATTGAAGGTAAAATACTTGTTGTCTGCTGTCACTATTTGTTTTAATACATAATCTTTCTAACTAAATGAGCTTAAAGCAATGCAGATAAGCAATGGCATGTACAGGGTCACTTAAGTGCCAATTTGACTGTTTCATAAACTTTGGAATTCTTTTCCTATGAGTCTATTCTCAGCTACTAAATTGTGAGTAATATCCATTTACAAAGTTTAGGCTGGCCATAAAAAGGCTGTCTTCCGTGTCTAGCACACCTTTCAGTGCCCTAAGCAACAACAAAAGCTAATAATTAAAGCTTCTTTAAAGCCCTATAAACAGTTAAATAAAGAATAATCTAGAATAAACCAACCCATAAAAACCTAGTGGTAAAGTAGGAAGAAAACCAGAGTTTCAACAAGGTGAATGGCAAAAGGTAAGTCATAATCTAAATTGCATTTCCACACTATTATTCAGAATTGTGGTTGCATTCTGTGACATAAACTCCATTAAAAATATGTGTGGTGGGATGAAACATGGAACGATAGCAGAGAAAAATAAAGCCATGTAAATTACAAAATTGATTGACCTATGGACATTTGTGGGGGGTTGTTTTTTATTTTATATAAAAAATTAACCAATATAATAAGCAGTTAATCCAAATCAGTCATTACAGTGACCAAAAAACACAAAATCTAACATGCTTACGTTTAATTTTCTTTAGTTTCACAAAGAGCTATTTTTATTCTAGCTATTGTTACATCATTAAAGTAAGTACATTGGTCAAAACACCAACAGAAAGAAGCACAGAATAGAACACATACATCCTAACTATAAAATCTGTAACCAACTTTTCCTGTGAGATAGTTTAACTCAGATCTCATATATGAATTCTTAAAATATTTAGTTTTCCTTTGCATTTTCATGTATCAGTGCTACTGAATAACTTCTCTTCAGACAGTAAAATTTGTAAATTTAAGAAAGTTACTTTTTAGGTAGTTTTTGATCCCGAGGGAGTTTTAAAGACTTTGTTGGTCTCTGTGGCGGAACTCCTAGTTTACTTTTTTGTATTCGTTTAACTTCTTCTCCTTTGATTTGCAAGAATTTTGATGATTTCACCTTGAAAAGAAATATAAAGAGTGCTGTTAAGGGACATTGTAATGTGAGGGTTAGGTTTTTCTCTTGTACTTAATGATCCATCTCACATTTAAACTCCTGATTTTTATGTATATTTTATAACAGAATATAAATCTTAAAGGTGAGTTGATATTTTCCTCTAAATCCATTCCTAAATTTTAACATGTATATACCTTCATAGCAATAAAATATTAGCACCATATTTATTTACAATATTTTTCATTTATTACCTTAAAATTATTAAAGAAGAAATATAAGATTTTTCTCTCCATAAATCTACTCTTCTTGATTGGTATCTTAATAGAACTTACCCTTAGTTTCTTAAAGTTTGGCGTGACTGGTAGTTATAAGCTTAAAAGAATGCTAATGCTTGGAACCCATGCTCCAATGATTACTTCTTTCTCCTACAAGCGCTCAAACACAATTCTTTTAATAAAATCATTTAATCATTCTAGACTTTTGTCCAAGATCAATGCGTAAATTGCATAAAGCACAACTCTAAATCTTAAAAAAAATAAAAATTAGAGTTGCAGTTGCCAGTCTCCAGGCTTCGAGCACCTCTCCCACTGCAGCAGCTCCTCAAAAGCTGCTGCTGACAGAGGCACAACAGGCTTAAACCTATCTACCCAAGTCAACAGGCTCCGGCACCTAGGTTAACTCAAAATCTTTTACAAATCTGGGGCTTCAAGTTTCTTTTATCAATTCTTCTTCTCTTCTTTCTAAACTAAAGATCATTCTTCTTGTCAGATTTAAGAGAAGCAAAGTACGAGTTTACCTGCTTCCTTTTCTCTTTGTCATATTTCTGTTTATTTAAAACCTCAACGTTTTTTCAAAATAAATTAAGGCAGCTCTGTCATCTGTTGTCATCACACTATTCATCCATAATGACAGGGCTATCTTCCTTTTTTCTTCCCTCTCTTTGCTCCAAAACTAACACAAAAAATACGTGTTTGTTCTTAGCATTATCCACGTGCCTCAACCCATTCTGGATCTCAGCCTTCTTGGTGTATAATTGTTATAGCCATATGCCACTTTTATGTATATCTATGGATATATATTTCTTCATTTATATTTTGTATATTATTAAAACTCTGAATGCAAGAGATCATTCATAATTGTTTTATGAGAACTTGGGAGGATTTAGGGCAGCCCATATCTCTTAAACTTTCTTCCATTTAGAATCTTAGGTAATATGATCAAATCCATATTTTTTTACAGACTTTTACTGACATTTTTCCTCCTAAAATGCTCAGCAATCTTATCACAGTTTACTGCATCAGTCATTTCTTCACAAGGTCTTTATTATTTCTATCTAACCTTTTTGCTGTTGGTGGTGGCCATGACTTAGACCACAGTACTGATGACCTTTATTACACTAATGAGCTTCCAAGAGTAAAAATGGCTAGAAAGGTAAAGATTGATCAAATTGTCTACTTTTTTTGCTGAACGAGACCTTCTGGCATATATCTGAGCAGTTGAAGTCCACATTGCTCCTTTATCACAACTCTGTGCTAGTTCTATTTATTAGGTGTGTCAGAAAAGGTCCTCTCATCCCTCCAATCTGGCCTGGCTTGCTGGAGTATAATGGTCCTCATTCCTGTGCCAGAGATGCTATGGCCTCAGATGTCCATGTACAGGGTAAAATTCATGAATAATAATTGACCTTAAGATGTTAACACAAATAATTAAATAGAAGATTTTGGGTGAAGACTTGGTGTGCTGTGATGAGTCACAGGAATACTTCCAGTGCTATTTTTTATGGCATTTCTGATATTGTGCCCCACTATATCCCACAACAATAACCCATAAAATCTTATTAGACTTTCTCTTCTCCTCCCTTTGGAACACTTCTAGTTTCAGTTGAGTCCTCTTAATCCATTCTCCAAGTCTCTCTGGCCAAACCATTCTTCCTGGTTTTGCAATGAACACTCTATCCCTAGTCATTTTTGCAGCTGAGAGTCTGTGTTCTTGTACTTAACCACACATCTGTTTGCTGTTATGAAGGGCAATGTTGCAATATGGTAAAGAATGAAGATTTCAGAATTAGAAAACCTCAGGTCAAGTCCTGCTTCTACAATTTAACTAGATGTTTGTACTTGGGTAAGTTACTTATCTTCTCTCTGACTCAGTTTTTTCAACTGAAAAATGAGAGTAATAACAGTGCTGTTATTAGGAAAAAGTAAGATAATATATTTAAAACATTCAGCAAAAGGGCTGGCACATGGTAAACACTCAAATTCTAGTTACCTTAGGAAAGGATTGACACTTTGAAACAAAAAATAATAATTTTGCGTAATATTTAATAGCAGCCACAGCAAGCCAGAAGGATTAACATTACAGGACTTTTCTAAGGAGGGATTTAAAGTCCTACAGGCCATGGTGGTTAAACCACTGTCCAGAAAACCCATTTCATTATTTGACACACCTAGAAGCTAACCATTTGCCTCTCATGCCCATGTTTTATTTCCAAAGTCCCAGTGTTGAGGTAGAATAATAAATGAAAACACTAGCTCTGTGCCCACAGGTCTAACACCTTTCATCAATATGACACAGTCTTTAAAGATGCCCAGGAAGGGGCTGGCCCCGTGGCTCACTCGGGAGAGTGTGGCACTGGTAGCACCGAGGCTGCGGTTTTGGATCCTATATAGGGATGGCCGGTGCGCTCACATAGCGCACTCACATACAGTAGGTAAGAGTGAGTGGCTTCACTTAGCCTTGGCAAGTTTCACTTCATACCCCGAGTGCATGCTTCAGAAAGACAGCGTGATTGCTGATGGGGTCAGTTACCAAACACAGGTTAAGTTCCTTCTCCCTGAAAGCACTGGTGGATTTTCTCTAGTCAACTACTGCTTGTGGATCTTCCTTATTACCTATTATTCCTGGAAGATCAATGGGCTAGTGTCATGCAGGATGAACTGAAGAGAGTAGGGTTTGAGACATGAAGAAAAACCATAAGATAACTGCTCTAATCTAAATATAAGGTCACCAGGACCCAGACTAGAATGGGGGCAACTGGAAAAGAGATGAAAAAATATACAAGCAAAAATGTTTGGGAAAAATCTAGGCCTTGGAGACTGATTATATGTAAAAGGCAAGAAGGGGGAAAGGTCACAGATAAATCCCAGGTTTCAGAGTTAGGAGTCTTGGACAAAAACTGAAATGCCAGTAATGACCAGTTGATTTCGGTGAAGCATAGTAGGAACATAACCACTGGTGAGCTGAGGGGGGCCCAGAACGAGAGAAATTGGCTAGTAAGGCTGTTTACCCAAGAAGAGGCATCCATCTGAACCAGTTAGGGAGAGGGATCCCTGGGTGATAATCAAGATGGTATGCAGGATGGTACGTTCAGGGAAAAGGGACCAAGTATTTTTAACCCTAGTAACAATATACCTATTTTTAAATAAATTTCTTTGTCAAAAAGTGACTGACTCAAAGTATTAAATAAATAAATGATATGTAAATATGGTAAAAATTATGAAAATGATACATAAATAAAATGAATCTGGATACATTCTCACAATAGAAAAAGACTCGGGAGTTAGGATAAGCCTAAATGGGGCAAAGTTATAAAAGCTACAAAGTTCACCCAGTCTTGGTCCCTGGACTACAATTCCTGGCTCCCTCAAGATGGTAAATGGAAGACTCTTGGTCAATTTCTGAAAGTACTGAGGTTCCTTCCCTCCTTGAAATCAGTCGTCTCTCCCCAGAGCTGCAGTTAGGGTTGAGACTAAAAGCCCTCAAAAAACACATGTTCGTTTTTTCTACATGGGTAATTTGCACTTCTGAGGCCGCCTTTTCAAGGGGAAACCCCCACCCCATACCTTAATCCCTGCCTGGGCTACTCCTTCCCACCCGCACACCCTCAACTCTCGTGACTCGGTTTCCAACATAAATGTTTGTTTACCTTTAAAGATGACTGCTTAGCTGGATCGGTTGCAGGCTGTCCACCTTTCAAAGATGCCCATCTTGATTCCTGTGTGGGCTGAACTTGTGAAATTTCCTGAGATTTAAACGCAACGCTGTCTGCATCTGAGACTTCCCGTTCTATTACATCCTCCTGTTCAATCTGGAAAACACTCGACGCAGCTTCAGGAAGCATACTCTGCGGGAAAAAACGAACGTCCAAGAATGTTCTTTTTATTGGTCCTTCCAGTGTTTTCAGTTATGCAACACTGTCTGTCTGACAACAAAATGAACAGGAAAACATCTGTTTGAAATTAAGCAGAGGTAGTAAGTTTCCTTTGAAGATTTAGAAAGAGACACTCAAATTGACTTAAAAAATGTGAAGGCGGGCAAATTATTTTTCCTCTGCTCTTGCCTCAGAAAACTAGCTACCCTGGTTATGTACAAACTCTGAGGAAATCACAAGACTCCAGTCTCATCCTGACACCACCCCACACTCACACACAGTCAGGGCTGGTGCACATTCAACAAAAAGCTACTGCTGGTTCTCCCTTCCACTAGCCCACCGGCTCTTAGGTTGGCCTTCAGTCCACTGGAACATTGCAGCACTGCCAGAGGTTCCTCAGGCCTGAGAAATGGGATTTCCTGATGGCCAGTTGCTATTCCAGACGCCTGACTTCAGTTGCTCGGGGAAGAGCTGACCCAGAGGCCTCAGGAAGTCCACCATATACACCCAGCTCCATCCTGGATCCAAATGAAAAATTCTCACAAAATATCACTCCTGTGCCTGTTTTGTGCTCCTTAAAAACATCACACTGACTTACATTTGTATCTCACCAAGACTTGAGGAAAAGTATCTTTATAGTCATATTTGGGTATTACCCAATTTTAAACCAAGATTATTTGGGATTATGGAGCACTGGCAGTTAAAACTTCACTGCCTCAAATTAACAAATGACAAAACTAGTCTGGTTTACATAAAAGTCTGAATTATATAGAATGACTTTTAAATGCAATTATTTCATTTTGTTCTTTGATACACTTCATTTGCTAATAAGTAAAATAAAGGGTAAAAGATGGCAAACAGAGCCAAATACTATACAAATTTCTTTACCAGGCAAGAAGGGATAGCTTGGACCAAGAAATTTAATTTTGTAAAATGAGATTTTAATCTTGAGCTCATGTATTCGTAAAGCTACAGTGGTATAGTGGAAAGATTAAGATTTTTGTAACCAGATGGGAATGAATTTAAATCCTGGATATGTAAATTAATAGATATTTGATCTTGGTCAAGTTATTTAAACTTTTTCGGCCTCATTTTCCTCATTGGTAAAAAGAGGTTAATAAAACTCTTTTCATAAAATGGCAAAGTAGATACACTGGGGTAATATGTGTTATGGGCCCTTCTCCTATACTGTCTACCTGTGATAAACTCATTCATTTTATGTTCCATAGCTTTTGCACCGTTGATCATTCTCTTTCTTTGGAAGTTTTCCACTCCTGGCTTCCTCAACACATTTTGCCAGGGTTCTGTTTTGGGAGAGTGAATACCTGACAGTACCACTCATCAAAATGGAAAACGGAGGAAGAAAAGCCTGAGAAAGGGCAACCATAGTCTTCCAGCTGCAACTCACCTTCTTCAGGACTCTGCCCAGCCTCACCTCCTCCAGAGAGGCCTTTCCTGATCCTACCTCTCCCCTGTGCCCTGCCTCTATTTTAGCATGTGTCACACCATATTACAATTGTCTAAATCATCATCATCATCATCATCATCTTTATAGCCAACGTATATGAGCATTATCTTATCTGATTTTAATATTTACCACAACTCTACGAAGTAGGAAATGTTTGAAACCCCATTTTACAGATAAAGAAACTGAGGCTTAGAGAAGGTATGTAACTTGCCCAAGGTCATATTTTCAGTAAATATCAAAGCTTTGTTTGAACCTAGGCAACCTGATTCCCAAATGTACTCTCTTAACCCGTTTTTCCCCTTCATCCAATAGACCAGTGGTTCTCAAAGTGGGGTCCACAGACTCCTGACAGTCTTTGAGACCTTTTTAGGATGTCTGAAATGTCAAAACTATCTCCATAATAATATTAAGAATTATTTACCTTTTTCACTGTGTTGAAATTTACACTGATGACAGAAAAGCAGTGTGGGCAAAACAGTGAACCAATTCTTTTCAAATGATTAACACATGAGATTACCAAATGATGCAGGGTAAAAGATTCATTCAAAGAGCAAGGTAGATCAATGGATTTTAATGTAATGATTATGCAATAAGTTCATACATCTGATTTCAGATTCCACATTGCAACTAATCTTTAAGAAACTACCACATGTGAAGTTCTGGTGCATTAACAAAAAAAAAAAAAGCATTCATAATTATGTAAAAAAAGCTATTAAAATATGACTCCCTTTCCAATCTATATGAGACCAGATTTACTTAATATACTTTGACCAAAAGCACATTTTACAACACACTGAATGCTGAAGCACAGGTATGAGAATCAAGCCCTCTATTAAACCAGACATTAGATTTGCAAAAAAAAAAAAAAAAATACAGCAATCCTACTCTTCTCAAACTTTTTTGTTTTGAAAAACATATTTTCCTAAAAAAAAGTCTTTATGTTAATATGCAACTGGCTTATTATTGTTATTTTAAATAAATAAATAAATATTTCAAATTTTTCTGTTTTAATTTTTTTTTTTTTTGTCTATTTCGTGACCGGTACTCAGCCAGTGAGTGCACCGGCCATTCCTATATAGGATCTGAACCCACGGCGGGAGCGCCGCCGCGCTCCCAGCGCCGCACTCTCCTGAGTGTGCCACGGGCTCGGCCCCTGTTTTAATTTCTAATAGGGTAAATATTTGGTTGATATAATCCACATAAACAAAAATTCTCAAGGATTCAGATCTGTGTACCGGCCAGTTGCCCAAAAAAAAAACAAAAAAATTCCTTTGGATCCTTAAAATAATTTTTAAGAGAGTAAAGTCATCCTGAGACTAAAAAGTTAGAGTATTACAAAACTTTAAAATTTGAGAACTCCTTAAACAAGAAATATGTCTAACTTACCTTTTATATTTCAAGCATTTAGTGCATTATGAACACTCTGCAATTATTTTTGAATAAGTAAATGAATAAATAAATAAAGCTATTTCAGTTTTTTTCTCTACTATGTAATTAGTCTCTATAAGAATAATCATTAAATAGTGTACTCTATTTATTCATCAGTCTACTCCCTAAATGAGTTCCTTCAGGGCAATAACTGTCTTTTCCATCTTTGCATCACCTGTGTTCAGAACAATGCCTGGCACATAATAGGGTAAGAAATGAATGAATAAACTCCAGCTTTTTTTTTTGGTGAGTATATGAGGAAATCATTCACTATGATAGCTCGAAAACTGTTACATTCAAAATGGTGGGTAGTTAAAAGGAAAAGGTATTCCATTAGGAAAGATCCTCTTCAAAAAGAAGAACGTTTCACCAAATAACTAAGAGAGCTCTGGCCTGTGGCCTTGGGATGCTCACGAGTGAGGCCACCATGTTCTGAGGGTAGGGTGCTGGGCACCACTTTGTCAGAGCAGGCCCTTCTGGGATGGGAGCAGGCCGCCCAGTGCTGCCCAGCCAAACTTCAGCCCAGTAACTACCAGGGGAAGCTTCTAGGGCAGTCTAAGGGACAGATAGGATGATAGACAGGGTTCTGCCATCTGTCACAGGGTAGGCACCCGAAAAAATGTGTCAGGAATGAAAGAAACCAGGAGGGAGCCTTTCTACCATGGCCAGGTATCAAGTTAAGAAGTATTCTATCTCTAAAGCAGCAGTAAATTTCCTCATAAAAAACCCAATGGCCAGAAGAGGTCCAGAGATTGCTAGTAAATGTCAAAGCTGAGGAAATGGTTCCCACAGAAGTCAATATTTTTGTTTAAATCTTTATTTAAAATAATCAAGATGTCTAAGCTGCATACCTAATAGCTTTTTTCATAGTTTTCTTCATTACACTTTACATGAATGCAGTGAATAATACTAAGCTTATTCTGTTTATGAAGATTTCTATTTTGCTAAGCCTATCTGATCATGTACTTTCAGTTTACTGTACCAATTAGAGGCTTAAAGGTCAGAAGCTTTGATATGTATCTGTAAATGGTGTCACCTAGAGGCAGCTACCCTACAGGTCAGTCTTAAGTCCATAGCATGTGTGGTAAGACTTCACAATTGATTTATCCACATACCATTAACAAGTGGCTACTAATGTCACCATATACTGGGTCCTGAGGCTGGTGATGAGAATACAAAGGGGAAAAAAACATGGTCGCAACTTGAAGCATCTCAAACTCTAGAAGTTCTACCATTTGTGGTAACTCTGACACTACAAGATCCATGGCTTGTGTGAAAAGAAAAGACTCCATATGCTTTCTGAACATGATATGTTATCCTAAAAATGAAGTATGATCTTAATTTTTATGTATATAAGGTCATATTCCCAGAAACCTAAGGAGCTTACTATTTAATGTATGATTTTATGAATCCTTTGTAAAGGAACTGATCATTCATGCCTTCACTTTTTTATGTAAATGTGAATTTCTGTACATACATGGGAGAAATTTCCCATTCACAGGGAATATGTTCCAGATTACTTTAAATCCCACAATTATTTTGCCAATAATAGATAAAAAAAGAAGCTTCATTTCTGAAACAAACTTTTGTCACCAATTGTCCATATTTTTCAACAAAATTTTCCCCTTGTTCATGCTTTTAACAATTAGAGTGATGCTTTCTTAGAAGCTAATAACTTTTAATTAATTCTCCAACTACCTTCTTCTAGATCTAAATGTCTCTAAACCAGAAGAGTTGTTAAAATCTTTCCCTCCTGAAAAGTGTTTTGTGCCTTAACTCAGAGGTCTACGATAGCCAGAAGCACTGAGCCAAAACAGCCAGCACTCCCAATGTGCTGTTGGATTAGATATACTTACAGTTAAACACACCTCTAAAACAAATCAGAAGGAATTTTTTAAAAACTCTCTCTATAAACATTCGAGCAACAGGAGGCAGACTATTACTTTGATATAGGCAAGAAGGATTTTTATTAAAGACTTTACCATTTGAGGTTCCTCAACATTTATCTGTAATCCTTGCTCTGCTTGAGTCTGAGATGTTTCTGCTTGCATCTGAGGTGTTTTGAGGTACATTTTTCCAATTAAAGGAATATCCTTGAAGAGGGGAAAAGGAGACAATTAAAGTAGTGCCAATTTTAACAATCACTGAGGCATATTATTCAAAATAACAAAATGCTAGACAATTATGCTGTAAATGAGAAATATATAAGAAAATATAAGCTAGTCTATAATATACAATAAATGAGGAATACAGAAAAAAGACACAATGAAAATATTTTTGTTTTTTCTTTCTAACTCATGGCTTTTTAAATTATAATTTTTGGTCTCTATATATATCATTAGATATAATAAAACAATTAGGTGATATTAAATCAAATACTATAAGACATTGCTATTAAATCAGATACTGTAAAACACCACACAAGTAAAGTAAAATACAAACTAAAATTTAATCCAACCAAGAGCAAGAAGGAATGTGAATATACTTAAAATTTCACGGGGTATAACTGTTAGTGTCATTTTTACAATTAACGCCAATTGCAATGATACACTCTCTACCCAGCTGAAGTGGCAAGAAGACATACACTACAATGACTAACACTGAACCAGGAATAAAGAGACGCAGGTTCTGTGCAAATTGTGAGGCCACAGATCAGGCGTCAATAAGCAAGTTATTGTGCCTCCCTTCAAGTCACCTTTATCATTCTTAAACCTGACATTTAACTACATAACTTTTTAAGGCCTTTTCTCCTCTATCCTTTTAGTGATGTCAATAGCCAGATGTGAACAGCCATTGTGCTTTAAAACTCTTGTTTTTCTACTTTTTCTTTGCTTTATCAGAAGGATCGGACTCAGGCCATTGGCTTCTACTTCTGCCTTCTCATTAGAAATAGCTATAAAACTGGACAAAATATAAGAACAACTCTTTTAGAACTGGATGACAAGCAGTGCAGAACTGCAACGACTGAAAGAATGGAAGCAAACAAGGTAAGAGCCACAATTACCCCAGATTTCTGCCTGACACAGTCTCCAGACTGTGGCACATTAAGGGAGAAACCAACCAGAGCCCAGGTATCTCACTAAGTTGAAGAGACAGAAATCAGAGGAGGAGAAGACAAAGATGCCGGAATTTGTAAGGCACGGCATAGAGATGAGGGCACTGCATAAAGAGCTCCAGAAACCTCGATAGGGTCTTTGAGTCTCTGGCTCAATGCTAATCTGCTATGCAACGGTGAAGCCCATGAGACTAGACAAAGAAAAACTGCCAGGGAAGAAAACAATTACCAAGGAGCTATAAGCCACAATTCCCAAAGCTCGCACAAGGCCGGGTGTTATTAGATCTCCCACCAGACATGCTGAATACATGGCATATTCATTATAACCCCCCAAAAGATCATACATTAGTAGTAATGCTAAATTAGCCCTAGGGTAAGGCTTTTCTGGACTTTAAAATGCTTTAAAACTATGCTTGAAAAGGTAAAGCTGCTCTTCAAGTAACTTAACTGCCTATCATAACAAACTCCCACATTTTTTAAAGGAAGTCAACAAAATCCAGTACTCTATAATGTAAAATTCACAATGTCCAGCATCCAGTTAAAAGTTAGTGGTCAGGTGTTATAACATCAAGGTCAAGGGTTCAGATCCCCATACTGATCAGCCACAAAAAAAAAAAAAAAAAAAAAAGTTATTGGTCATATGAAGCAACACAATATATGATACACATCCAGGCAAAAAATCAGTAGAAAAAGACCCAGAAATGACAGAGATGTTGGCATTAGCAGATGAGGATGAGGATCTTAAGCTTCTAATATAAAGATTATAAATGTTCAAAGTGAAATAAAAATGTAACATAATGAAGAACAAATATGAGATTGAAAAAAGAATCAAATGGAACATCTATAGGCAAAATATATATAATCTGAAATAAAAATTCACTGAGTGGTATTAAAAGCAGAAAAGACACTGCAGAAGAAAATATCAATTTAACTTAAAGACATATCAATAGAAACCATGCAAAATAAATCATAGAAGGAAATAAAACTGAAATAAAATGAACAAATACTCAGTCTAACCAATATTTGATTGGAATCTCAGAAAGGGTGGTGACGAGAAACAGAAATATTTGCACAAAAAATGGCCAAAATTTTTCCAAATTTCATGACAACTATAAACCTCCTGATGCAAGAAGCTGAATGAATTCCAATGTAGAAGCATACAAAGAACACTGCACTAAGTACATTATAATCAACATAATGAAAACCAGTAATAAAAATTCTTATAAACATCCAGTGAAAAAAGAAACATTAAGTACAAAGAAACAAAGAATTATCAGAGGCTAATTACCACAAAGTAATACCACAGATTTCTTGTCAAAACTGTGCAAGCCAGAAGACAATGAAGCAACATATTTAAAGTACCTATACTGAAAAAAAGAATTGTCAACATCAACTTCAATATTCAGCAAAAAAAACTTTCAAAACTCAAAGTAAAACTCAGCAAGCAAAAAGTGAAATTACACACTCTGTAAAATATTTAATTAGAGATATACCAGTTGTCTAAGTTCATGCCTCACAAAAGGTGTTCTGACATTCCGATATGCAAAATGCAAATGATTACTTGGTGGGTAGAGCTCTCAATATTCAACTGGGGCAGAAAATGCAGAGAAAGTTTCAGCTAGGCAGCACTGGAGTTGTGGAGTCAATTAGGAAGATAGTGAAATCTGTCTCAGAAACTAAGAGCTGTGGAACACTTTTTGTATGTGACTCCATGAGGTCAGGAGCCACAAAAAGAACCTCTTGACAATGAGCCCACACCAAGCAGAGAACAGGGACATCCTACACACTTGGCTCCGTATGTCTCCTCTGCAGTGAGGATCACAGATATACTCAGCTCAGAAAATTCAAGAAACATCAATTAACCTTCCAGAAAAATTATTTGAAGAGGCAATGAAGGGCTCAAAAATAGAAGTTAAAGTATAATAAATAAGTAAGGGTCATATGCAATGAAACCACTTAAACATAAGTAATAGTCTAAATAATTTTTAAATGGCTCACAAAAGTCAATGCAAATGTCAGGAATTACACTTAAAAAGACATCTAAAACTGATCCAAGAAGAAACTGAAAATTTGATCGTACGTAAAACAAGTAAAGAGATTTAATCAGTAATCAAAAATCTCCCAACAAAGAAAATCCCAGGACCCAGATGGCTTCACTCGTGAATTCTACTAAACTTTTAAAGAAGAATTAATATCACTCCTTCTCAAACTCAAAATATTAGCAAACTGAACCAGCAGCAAATTATGATTATAAAACACAGCCAATGGGCTTTAGCCCAGGAATGCAAGGATGGTTCAACATACAAAAGTCCATCAATGTAATATACCACATTAATAGAATGAAGGGAAAAACAGTGACAACATATGATCACCTTTATTGATGCAGAAAAAGGATATAAGAAAATCCAAAACCCTTTTATGATCTGAAGGAAAAAAACACTAAAAAAAACTGGGTATAGCAGATCCCCATATGGGGCCAGCTGCAAAAAACAAAAACAAACAAACAAACAAGAAGAACTAGGAATAGCAGGAAACTTCCCCAACCTGATTTAAAGAACATTTATGAAAACTGCAGAGCTAATATACTCAATGGTGAAAGCATTTTCCCTAATAACAAGAAAAAGACAAGGGTGCTTGATTTCACCATCTCTATTCAACACAGTACTGGAAGTTCTACTCAGAGCAATAAGGCTAAAGAGAGAAAGGGAAAAAGAAAAGGAGAAAGGAAGGAAGGAAAGAAGAAAGGAAGGAGAGCATGAGCATCCAAATTGGACAGGAAGAAGTAAAATTATCTTTATTTGCAAATATATGATCATATGTAGAGAAAAATCATCAAGAACACCAAAAAGCAACAACAACAAAAAATTAATAGAGCTAATAAACAATTTCAAAGTTGCAGGGTACAAGATAAATATATAAAAATCAGTTGTATTTCTATACACTAACAATGAACATTCTGAAAATGAAATTAAGAAAATTTCATATACAATAGCATCAATCAGAATAAAATACTTAGGAATAATTTTTTTTTATTGAAACATAACTAATTGCACATATTTGTGGGGTACAATATAAATACCTGTGTGCAATATGTGATGCTCAAATCAGGATAATTGGTATATTCAGCATTACACAATGTAATTATTTTTTGTGGCCCTTTACCAATTTCTCACTATCCCCTCTTCCCCCACCTTTCCCACATCTGTTAGCCTCAGTTCTGTTCTCTCCTTTTCAAAGTTCAACTTGGGAATAAATTTAACCAAGGAGGCACAGACTTGTCCAATCACTTGCTGAGAGAAATTAAAGATGACCTAAATGAAAGAAAAATCATGGATTGGAAGACTTAATATTGTCAAGATGAGAAGACTCCCCAAAGCAATCCATAGATTCTATGCAATCCCTATCAAAATCCTAAGGGCATTTTTTGCAGAAATAGAAAAGCTGATTCTAAAATTCATATGGAATTGAAAGGGACCCTGAATAGGCAAAACAATCTTGAAAAAGAAAAATAAGATTAGAGGAGTCACATTTCCCTATTTCAAAAATTATTATCAAGCTAGTAGTCATAACAGTGTGGTACCAGCCTAAAGATAAACATCTAGATCAATGGAACAAAATTGAGAATCCAGAAATAAACCTATCAAACTATGTGGTTAATTGATCTTTGATAAGGGTTCCAAGACCATTCAATGGGGAACAAATAGTCTCTTCAAGTAGTGCTGGGACAACTGGATATCAACACACAAAAGAATAAAATTGGACCCCTATTTAATGTGATACAAAAATTTAACTCAAAATGGATCAAATACCTAAGTGTAAGAAGTATAAACTATACACTATAAAAGTAAATCTTCATGACCTTGGATTTGGCAATAGATTCTTAGAAATGACAACAAAAGCATAAGCAAAAAAGGAAAAAATAAATTGTACTTCATCAAAATTTTAAATTTCTGTTCATCAAAGGACACTATTTAGAAAGTGAAAACACATCATACAGAATGAAAGAAAATATTTGCAAATCATTTATCTGTTAAGGATCTAATATTAAGAATACAAGGATACTTTGAAAAGTTTGCAGAAAATATAATTAAAAGATAATACAAATCTTTCCATGAACTTTTTGAAGTACACTTGAATATAAAGAACTCTTAGAACTCAACAAAAAGACAACAAAATTAAAAATGGGCAGATTCCTGGCTTTGAAGTTAGTAGCACTCTTTGGCGATAACACAGAAAAAGGTTCCAAAGCAAGTACCCTGATTATCAGCTTAATAATTTCCCTCCCTCCCGCTTCCTACCTGTTGTAACTGTCCTAGCACCCTACTCTCTCTGAGCTTAGTCCTCTTACTAATTATTCTTTATTGTTAGTGACCTCAGCATTTCTCATACAAGCACTTCTCACACAAAAGCAAGTTTTTCCTCTCAGAATCACTTGCGCTCATTATTATCACCATGCAACAGAGAATTGTCTAGTATTTTGCCCTTTGGCACAGTCTTAACACTAACATGAAAAAAAATATTCTAGAAGTTGCAGCACTCACTCTCTACTTTAGAAAACCCTATGATTTATTTGGTAAAAGTGAGAAAGAATCACAGGAAAGAAAATGCACAATAAAGATGCATTTCTATATAGGAAAAAAAAAATGGTCAAAGGATTGATATAGATATTTCTCCAAACAAGATATACAAAAGCCAACATGCACATGAAAAATGTCCAACACCTTTAGTAATTAGGGAACCACAAAACAAAATCATAATGAGACACCACTTCACACCTACTAGGATGGCTATAATTTAAGAAAGAAAGAAAGAAAGAAAGAAAATGACAAGAGTTGGCAAGGATGTGGAGAAATTGGAATCCTCTTACACTGTTGGTAAAAATGTAAAATGATGTAGCCACTGTGGAAAAGTTTGGTGGTCCCTCCCCCAAATTTAAACATACAGTTATTGTATGACCCAGCAATTCAATTTTTTAGAATATGCCTAAAAGAATTGAAAGCAGGTATTCAAATAACTGTACATCAATGTTCATAGCAATACTGTTCACAATAGCTAAAATGTGGAAACAATCCAAATGTCCATCAATTGATGAATGGATAAACACAATGTGGTACATCCATACAATGGAATATCATTCAACCAAAAAAAAAATGAAATACTGATATGTGCTACAATGTGGATGAACCTTGAAAATATTATGCTAAGTGAAAGAAACCAGTCACCAAAGGTCATATATTGTATGACTCCATTTATATGAAACATCCAGAATATGTAAATCCATAGAAACAGAAGGCTGACTAGTTGTTGCCAGGGGCTGGGGAGACGGGAAAAGGGAGTGACTGTTTAATGTGTATAGGGCATCCTTTTGGGGTGATTAAAGGGTTTTGGAACTAGATGGTGATGGTTGCTCAGCACCGTGAATGTTGATACCACTGCATTGTGCACTTGAAGATGGTTAATTTTATGTTATGTGAATTTCACCTCAGTGTAAAAAAACAAGTGATTGGCTGTGATGAGCACTTGGAAATACTAGGTATGCAACAAATGTCATTTCTTTGCTCCTTAGACATTTTTAATTAGCATAGCAATAAAATTTATACTTGGTAACTATAATACATTGTCCAATGACAAAAGGATTTTTTTCTGTCTGTAGTCTAATAAAGCCAGAGAAATAAAATTTACGTTTGACATTTTTAAAAGACAAGTAATGTAAAAAATAATGATTTATTGACAATAATAATTTTGTTACTGTTAAACCTAAATTTTAGCAGCAAACACACATGTGGAGATAACAGGTGAGAGTTTAAAAAATGTACTTAGTTCAACATTAGGAAATCCATTAATTTGTAAGTCAAATGAAAAAACATAATCATCTTCATGGTAGTCTCAAGTGAAAATCACACAAAAGACAGTATGATAAAGTGGTTGAACACATATGCTCCGCTTTTGGTTTCAAATCTTGACTCAGTCTCTTGAGGGTAGTCTTGAGCAAGTTATTCAATCTCTGTGGGCCTCAGTTTTGTAAAGTGGGGATAAAAATAGTACATACCTCATATGTTTGTTGTTAGAATTAAATGAGATAATACATGAAAAAGAAAATGTCATACATAATAATAGCTATTATTATTCACATTAAAACAAAAAGTAAAATGAGGATGCCTATTGTAACAATCATAATTTGACACTATACTGGAAACTCTAGAAATGAAACATATAAGAAGAAATGAATTAACCACATTACTGTTCTTTGAGTAATTACTATTTAAGCCCAGAAACCCCAAAATAATCAACAGAAAATTATTAGAAACAAGGCCATTCAGAAAGAATACTGATTCACAAAATGAGAAAAGTGACAAAACCACTACAGCAACAAAATATATAAACTACAGTGCCTTAAGAAATGTGAGGAAAACTTCAAAAATTTACCAAGACACAAAAATTGACATGAATCAGAAATCTTGGATCTGATACTAAGAAGAAAATCAAAGAGCACTTTTTCAAGAAATACAATTAGCATTTTGTCTAACATGCATTAAAATCTATCTTGTCTTCCTGAGTCACAAACTATAACTAGCAGTATATTTCTACATCTTCCACCGGGTCTAGCAAAGTGCTTAACAAATTTTTAAAATACCATAAATAATTGAAAGTGTATGTAAAACGCTGGGAGCAGCCCAGCCTCACCATCCTGGTACATTTTTTTATGTGTTTCCCAAAGCAGTTTCCACCTGTGGCATCAAACTTAGAATACAAAATGTCAGAGCTGGAAGGAACTTGAAAGATCAACAAAATCTGAAGGAAGCCCAAATTTCACAGACACTGAAACCACAGCTTTGAGCCCCAAAGGGTGCCATGTAGTATTCAAAACAAACAGAGCACATGGTCTTTCCCCTAAACTGCTTAAAGCAGATGGACCAGCAACAGAAGCAGCAGTGTTCTCTGCCTGTGAGGCAGGCCCAGTATGTTTTCAGTCATCATTAAGAAAAGGGAGGAGAGCAACTCCCCCCACCAACTCGTTATCATGCAGTCCAGGTTCTCCCCAAATGACACTAGCCATTATGACACAGGCCGAAAGAGCATTTCTAACATATCCCCTTTGACGGTTTCTTTAGCATTTATTCAAGGTGCACTGTCTTTAAATAACTTACTGTGAAGTTCAAATTTCAGAAACAAGGAAAGAAGACATTTTATGGCCCTAAACAAATACCTGTCCACACGGGTTACTATCTTGAGAAACTGCTGTGATTTGCATTGACTTTCTCTGCTTCCTACAGGCAAAACTCTGATGGCACTGCCCTGTAAAATCCTGATTATCAGCACAAGAATGTGTCAGGGCTGTTTTGCATTCGTTTGTGCTACCTTTGACTTTTTTTTTTAATTAAACATTTTATTTGACTGTTCTGGATGGCTGGACCCTGTATTCAGTAGAACTGTCAGTTCTGAAAAATGTGATTTGGAAAAAAAAAAAAACAGAACTTGAATGGCTGCCATATAAATTTAAACATCAAAATTGCTACAGGCACTATCTGTAACTAAGTATGTATGGCACCCTTTCCACAAAGTCCTAACAGAATATAGTCTATTTCTTAAGCCTGTTCAAGAAATACAATAATTCCAGACACACAGAATTATTGTGTTTCAAGTAAGATTCCCACTTTTTATAGTATCACTTCTCTATACCACAGAACAATACACTGTTTTTAGAAAAATAAAAAATTGAGGTATTCGTGAGAAGCTCGTTTAAACCAGGTCATCTAACACAGATGGAATCAGAAATATATTTCCAGAACCTGATCAAGCCTATATTGGAGCAATGCACATTCTTTACTCCTTGACATTCATACTGGAGAAAAGAACACAAAATCTAGGCTTTTCCTTTCAGAAACATATATAGAAATTGGAGTTAATGTGCCTGCATCTAATTTATAGTATCTAAGTCAGGTATGATAGTCTTTTGAATTAAGCACCAACTATTTAGTGAGTTATGACGAGCTATGTGAGCAGCACTGTGCATCTCAGTGCTAGGAATCCAAGACAAATGGAAGGCAAGATTCTTTCCCTCAAGAAGTTTACAATCTCATTAGAGAGATGAAAATAAGAGTAGAAATAATATTTTCAAAATTCAGATCAGTATATTTAGCCAAGCATAATTGTCATGTACAGGCTCAAAGCTCCATAGGAATCCAGAGAGATGAGAATAAGAGTAGAAATATCATAAAATGCACCATCTCCAATTATGCCATTGAAAAATAAATTTGGGGAAGAGTTGGGTCCTTGGAGTGGGGAGGTGGAGGGAAGGGGGAACATAGTTCTTATTTCATAGCATAATATCTTAATATAGGACCACCTGAAAATAACTGTGCATCTGCATCGATAAATTTTGAAAGTTTGTATACCTCTTTTGTTTATTTAGTCAACAGGATTCTATAAAACTAAAATTCTCAAGACACAAACTGAGGAAGGATGAAAACATATTTGTTGTGCTTTCTCAAATGACACTAAACCTAAAAAACTCTCTGTTTTTTGCTGTTCCTGAATCAAATAGTAAACTCAATTCATTTTCTAAATGTTTTTTCCTGTCAAACCATTCAAAAATGCTAACTAAAATAAAAATCAACAAGCTAATGCACAGCTAACCTATTCTGATCTTCAACACAAACATTTGTAGTACCACTTGCAAATCTTATTACAAAAACGCTCCAGTAGCCATCGTCCAAGATGGTATCCAGTCACTTCCTCAGTGAATATGGATGACCTGTGTAGTCAATACATATAGCAGAAATTCCTATATCTATGTGGCGATGTCATAAAACATATAACAACTTCCACTTTACTCTCTCTTAGATCACTAGCTCTGGGGGAAGCCATCTGCCATGTCATGAGGACACTCAAGCAGTCCTGTGGACAGGTCCACATGGTGAGGAACTGGAGGTTTCATGCTAACAACCAGTACCAAATTGCCAGTCTTGTTACTGAGGCATCCTGGAAGCAGATCCTTCAGCCCCAGAGAAGATTCTGACCACGTGAGACACCTAGAGCCAGAATTATACAGCTAAGCTGCTCCTGGACTCCCAACTCACAGAAACTGTGTGAAATAATAAATGTTCATTGTTTTAAGCTGCCAAATTTTGGAGTGATTTGTTGCACTAACTAAAAAAGGCTCTAAAAGTAAAATTCTAGCTCTTCAGATTTTTCCTGGCATTTCCTAGAGAACCGAAGATCTCAAAATCCCATAACAATTTTTATTTTTTGGTACGTGTTTTTTTCCTTTTTACCTATTATTGCACAATTATTCTTAGCCTTTTTAAAAGATACATATTACTTTGGAAAATCCATTAAAAAATGAAGTAGTTTGTGCTAGATCCTTAAGCAAAACAAAAAGTATTTGTGCTATCAATATACACTGGGTGATACTTAATACGCATCCTCCTTGGTCCCACATAATTATCCCATACATCATGAAATATTATCATCTAACATTTCATTACATTTGTCAGCAACTTTAAAAGGCACATTGTATGCACCATTGCTACAGTATTTGTGAAAACTATGGAATCACAGAGATTTAAAGAGCTTACTAGAAACAAGACCTGCCATAAGCCCACACAAGAACATGATTCTTTGTCTTATTTTAAAACAAAGCCAATAAAAGAAATTCTGTAAGTCCTCTCAGAAACACAAATCTATATATAACAACATCTAACCTATGTTTATATTCTACACAATGTATACACCTTCCTTAGTTAAGATGAAGAATTAGTGATTAATATCATCTATAAAAAAGCATTAATAATCAGCCTTCAGTTATCTCTTCTCTATACTAAATTCCCTCTTCTTAAACTTTTCTCAAATGGGTCTTGGAGAAGAAATGACAAATTTTTGGAAGAATCCATAAAAATATTCTCTTAAGCCTCCTAATCTCACATATGATTTAATAACATAAATAAATACTTCAATAATAAAATTCAGAGCTCCAAGAGTAAGCATATTTTTGTTTACATCATTCAACAAATATTTATTTATAGAGTGACTACTAAGTCCAAAGAATTATGTGAGATGATTCAAAAGATAAAAAAGGCAAAAGATAAATAATCTTGACTCCAGATTGTTTATGGTCTTATAAAATAAATTCAGCATTCATTTGATCCATGCTACTAAAAACAGAAGGACAAATAAGACTCAATTCTGATCACTTAGGTAGTCACAGCCTAGACGAACGCATATACTGATGTATAGATAAATAAAAATAACACATGGCATAAAATAGGCACAAAGTAAATTTGTACCAAGGAATTGCAGTGAGGAGGGGACAGATTAAATAGATTTAGAGTAGAAGGAAGCACTTCCTTAAAATGGTTCTTAAGAGAAAGGTAGGAACTAAATGTGTCCAGTGTATACAAAGGGCATTCCAAGTAGAGACAGACTCCTTGGGCCAGTTTTCAGGAACCTTCTGTTCCCCTGGGGCAGGTGCACATATGACGCTTACTGCAGTCAAGCAGGCTGAGGATGGAAGGTATCTTCACATTGGCTTCCCAACTTCCTACCCCTAGCTCCACTTCCAAGGGATGGTGATAAACCTTATGGTTGCATCTGTTTACTCGGTTCTCTAAGATGGTTTTGCTGAAAGCCAGATTCTAATTCAAAAGGGAAATCAATGTATTCATTTGGTTTATATGAAGTTATGAAAACTTACACCACATTACCTACACCTTTAATTCCCTTCCTCCCATCTTGCTAATTTCTGAAGTAAGAAAACTAATCTCTGGGCAGAAGCAGTGAGCTTATTCAAGTTATCAAAGAATTCAGTCAAGGTTCTTTATTGGGAGCATCAGAAACTGACTCAGACTATAAAATCAAACAGACTACAGTCATGTAGGAGGCACTGAATAGCTGTCAGGAATCAGTGGGAGAGGACCCAAGAAGTCATAGGACCAAGAAGCAGGAAGCATTGCAACAGTCTTTTAGCAAAAAAGGACTTGCCGGGCTTCCTCAGGACACAACAGCCCAGAATGAATCTTTATTGTTCCTTTCATTAATAGACATTGTGTGTTCCTGAAATTTAAAAGTCCAGTGATGTCTAGGGTAGTAAATTGCATTAATGGCCCCAATTCTTCACCTCTCACTCTATCCATACCTTTTGCCATGTGACTTTGCAGTTTTCCCAACAAGAGGCAAAGTTTATTCTCCTGCCTCCTGACTCTGGATTCATCCATGTGACTTGCTTTAGCCAATAAAATGAGGCAGAAGTAAGGATGGGCCAATTTCAAGTCTAGGACTCAAGAGGTCTTGCATGTTCCTCTCTTGAACTTCTGCTGTCACTATGAGAAGCACATGCCTGGTCAAACCATTGATTCCAGGAAGAAAACATGCATGGATGTGCCTGGTCTAGATGTAGGTCCCAGAAGGGAGACACATGGAACAGAGCTGACCCAGCTAGTCTCCCACCAGATCAGAGTCCTCACCTGATCCACTGACTCAAGAATGAGCCAAATGATCCACAGACACATGGGCAATACCAGCCTAGATTGGTTGACTTCAGTCAATCCACAGATGTGAGAGCTATAATAATATTGTTATTAAGCCACTGAGTTTGGAGAGTCATTTTGTTATACAGGATTAGCTGACTGATACAACTACTGAATGACAGTGAAAGGCAAAAAAAAAAAAAAAAAAAATGAGGCAAGTAAGGTCAAATTATTAACACTCCTCTATGCTAACCATAGTTTGGAGTTGGTCTCTATCCTGTGGTCAGTAGGGATCTAGTTAAGTTTTTAGTTAAAAAATAAATTAATAGCAGTGTCTGGTGAATAAATTTTATTGGGGGTAAGAATTGAAAGTTCATTCTGAAGACGTAAGGATCCAGGAGAAAGCTGATGAGGGCCTAATTTAAGACACAGACAGTGGAAATAAGGAGATGGCTTAAAAGAATAGTCTTTATTAATTCTCATTCCCCACTCCTTAAGGATATTTTTACAGATCAAAGGAAAAGATTATTAAAATAATCCTCAAGTTTTTGAAATATAGGGGAACCCCATCTTGAGTCTAAAAGGGATTCAGATATATTTGTGTATGTCGGGCAAAGTTAGATGGGACAGACTTCCCAAGTCTCATTTGCATGAGTATAGAGTCACTTGGGAAAACATAGATCCTAGAAAGATCTAGGCATGAAAAGAAGAACCCCTTAAGAAAGCCTTGGTCTTCTGAGAAAGGGGGCAATTCTACCTCTCAGATTTATCTCCTTGGGACTGATTCATAGTAGGTCTATCTCATAGTAGGTATATGCTGGGGGTTGGGGAGTGTACCAGAAAATGAGCATAAAGGTGCTGTAAGTAAACGATGAGAGAGTTGATTAATTTAACACTGTCCTGCTACGAGATGAAGAAGAGTTCTCCTCCCAATCCCTCTGCCCTATCCAGGGCTGACGTATCCAGTAGACTCAGTAGGCACAGTGCCTAGGATCCGTGATAGTTTAAAGATCCACAAAAAGGGCCGGCCCGTGGCTCACTCGGGAGAGTGCGGTGCTGATAACTCCAAGGCCCCGGGTTCGGATCCCATATACGGATGGCCGGTTCGCTCACTGGCTGAGCGTGGTGCTGACAACACCAAGTCAAGGGTTAAGATCCCCTTACCGGTCATCTTTTAAAAAAAAAAAAAAAAAAAAAAAAAAAAAAAAGATCCACAAAAATGTTTTAATTGTAATTTATTTTAAAATCAGAAGAAAAAATAAATATAATAATAATGAACATGTAATAATGAATCCAGCCTGGATTATATTTATCTTTATACCAACACAGTTGTCAATTTTTTTATATTTTTCATGGTGGAAGGGGCCCCCAAAGGCAAAAGTGCCTAGGGCCCACAAAAGTCAAAATGCAGCCCTGGCCCCAACCCACAGAGTAACTTTGGAATCCTGAGAGCCCTGAACCATGGGAAACACCACCAGGATAGGGCTGGGCAATAGTTCGCCCCCCACCTCAGAGGATATGGGTAGTAAATTACAAAGGGGGTAGTGGATTTAGCAGATTGAAAGAAAACAGGTTTTGAGGATGTTTTCTAACTTCCTATCTCCTCTCTCCTAAGGGAGCCTCTGCCCACTGACAAGGCATCCCAAGAGCAGTGTGACAAGAAAACAACTGTCTTGAGAGAAGCAGGAAATCTCCCCAATGGCCTGAGCAGGCGCTCTGCCTGCATTGCGCCAGGAAACTGCTATGTGTGGTTATAGCCAATGGAGAATTAAGACTACTAGCACTATATTTTAAATCAGTGGCTTTCACTTTTTTTTTTAATTTAATTTTATTTTATCAATATACAATGTAGTTGATTTTAGCCTTTTTTTTTAGGCAGCAGGACACATTTGTCAAACAAACTCATACTTGGAGGCCCATGTATAAAGCAGATCAATGGGGAATGTTACAGTTAGGTGAGGGCTGTGGAGCATGCTGGAAGAACCAGAGCCCTGCCCACTCATTCCTGCCCTCACCCCTCCACAGACCCCAAGGACTGTCTGGGATACCAGAAATAAATGCTCTTGCTAAGTTACAGTATAACATATATGGGGGATCTCACACTACAGTCAGGGCAATCCTCTCAAATCAAACTCTGATCAATACACACTCGCACACGCAAACACACACACACACAGTGACATCCTTTACTAGGTTAACTACCCACAGCATAGGCTATAACAACACGATGCAGCTTGCAAAACTGTTCAGAGTTTAAAGCCTTTCTCTCCCATAAGATCATAAGGACAGGGACTAGTCCACAGTGCCTGGCATACAGCAGCTGCTCAAAGATGTTTCATGGGTGGATTAATGCAGGGCAATATCTTAGTTTTTGTTGCATCCCCAAAGTTGCCAACTACTTTCAAGGAGTCCATTTTAGATGCTCCATACCTACTTCTGTAATTTTTGGAGTCTTTTGAAATTGCTTTTAGAGACAGTTTGCCATCCACACACAAAAAAACATCTATCTTCTTCATTGCTACACCTGGATTATGGAACCAAGGTGGTTTCACTCCAAAGTGTTCACCCATTTTATTTGTAAGACCTCACTCTAAGTGACATTTAGTTGTTTCCAACAAATCTAACCCAGCCCCCAAAAGCTAGATACTTAACAAGAGATAAGCAAAAGAATGCACTGTGGGCTATGAGAGCTAACAATTATTGAGTACTTACAGATGGCAGGCACAGGTGAACACTTTACTTTATTTCATTTAGTTCTCACAACAAACCTATATGGTAGTTGCTATTACTATTCCAACTTCATAGATTTAAAAAAAAAAAAAAACAGTGAAGTTAAAAGAGATAGTTCAACTCACTGTGACTACAAAAAGAAATGAATTTTGTAGCAAAATCCTTGATTAGTACCCATGAATGAAATATTGGGTAGTGGTAGTGTCAGATTAATGTTCGGAATGTCTTTGTATTTCTTGAGAATCCACAGTCTTCATTATTCTCTGTTGGCTCCTGTTCAAAGTATTCGGGGCCCCTCCAGCTGCTGAGTCATGCTGAATAAGCCTGGGAGGAGATGTTAGGGAAATAAAAATCTAGAACAGGGATATCACATACCTTCATTACAGATATGGCAGAAAGTTCAAGAGAAAGGAAGGTTACCTCAAACTGACACAAAGGCAGCTCTGAAAGGAATGACTAAACCTGCTTGGCTGTTCATACCCCATAAATTCAAGATATCATGACTCATTAACAGCATGGTAGCAAAGTAACAATATAGAAATTAAAACATGAGGTTTTATTTTAAAACAGCTGGAAATGGTTTAAAATGCAGAAAGTTAAAGTAAAAATAGAAGACTTGATATGAGAAACTGTCCATTTTGTACTTAAAATTTTATGTTCTTTTGTTTCTGCTCTTCTGGATCATTCAGCTTCTCTATTTAAATAAATATATTTATCAATTTACATTTTATCATAAATATTTATCTTTACAGTATTAAAACTAAAGGGTGGTATTTGGCCATGATTCTTGCTTTTCCAGTCTTTGTGTCAAAACCTCTGGGCCTGCTACACTGGACAAGCAAGTAATTTAACAGCGGGGCCAGGGGACAGGGCTACCAGTGGCAGTAACTGTAACTCTCCCCCTGCGAGCAGCCAAACAACTCACTCACAACATTCTCAAACACATTCACAGGGTAATGAAATCACACACTTAGTATGAATTTAGAAATTAAGGAACAGGTTGATAAGTGGAAAAGCATAACCTCCAGATTAATATTAGTATGTTACAGTCAACTATAAAATCTAACATTATTCCTTGTGAATTAGAAAACAAAAATTTTCAGTGACTCAAGTATCTAACTTACCCATATTTCTAGGAGCAACTGCATTTAAGCTAATTTGAATTCTGTCCGGATATCAACTGAGTTGGAAAACACAAACTCAGTTTCTCCCCTACTCTCACAACAGGCTTTTGACACCATATATGTGAGGATTTCTCCCCACCAGCAAGCAGGCAGATTAATTTCTCAGCAAACACAAATTGAATTCCTCTAATTCAATTCAATTCTGACACTATCTACCTGGATATAGTATCAGATCCCACAGGTTGAGGACTCACTCCACAAGATTAAGCCTATCTTCCATGCCAACTGCAAACCCCAGGTATCCATAACTTCCTCCTTGGGTTTGACTAATTTGCTAGAGTGGCTCACAGAACTCAGGGAAACACTTACTTACATCTACCTGTTTGCTATAAAGGATATTACAAAGGATACCATTGAAGAGATGCATAAGGCAAGGTATGGGGAAAGGGGCACAGCAGCTTACGTGCCCTCCCCAGCACACCACATTCAGGGAACCTCCACGTGTTCAGCTATCTGGAAATACCCCCAATCCAGTCCTTTTGGGTTTTTATGGAAACTTCATTACACAGGCATAATTGATTAAATCATTGGCCACTGGCGCCTCTCCCCTCTCCGGAGGTTGGGAAATGGGACTTCCTTGGTCTTTCTCTGACCAGCCCCCATCCTGAAGCTACTTAGCTGGGAACAGCCCTCACTCAACTCATTGGCATACAAAAAGATACATGATTTTGAAGATTTCAAGAATTTTAGGAGTTGTATGTCAAGAAACAAGGATGAAAACCAAATATATATTTCACAATATCACACCAACTCTGTATTTTCTCTTAAAATCAAAAGACTAAATAAAAAAGGAGAAAAATTATTTATCCCTGAATTGCTTTACCCTCTGAGTGACAATTCTATCTGTTCCAATTTCTATTTTCTTAAAGCCATGTTTAATATCTTCTCAATAAAAAGAGGATTTCTAAAAAGCACCTATAGAAACAACTATCTTAGACAAGCTTTAAGTATAAGGAGGTATTGTTTTAAATAAACACTCTCCTAATTGGGAACAAATATATTAAAGTAAGTTTACTTTGGACATGACTTCAGGGAGAATAAGAATCTCAAAATGTATTCTATGTGACAGTTATTTATTCTTGTGACTTACTATTTTAATGCATGTAGTAAGTTGCCAGTGTATAAATAAATAAGTAAAGGTGCACATAAAAAACAACAAACATAGATAAGTTGACAAGAGAATGTCTTGTAAATATTTTCTTATTATTTTATCAACAACTCTCTATGAAATGTAACCACATTTTACAAAGTTGAAAGCCCGGGAGCAAAACAAGTCATACTAAAGAAACTTAGAAAGATTTAGGAATTGGAGGCATCAATCTCCAAAAGGGAGGGTGCAAGAGGAGACTGAAAACAACCTCCCTAGATCCCCCTTCTTCACCCAACCTATATCTCTTCCACACCAAAGCAGAAGACAGCAAGTGTTAAATAAAATATACTAGCAGAAATGAATACTTCAATAAGTAAGAAGCTAAAATTGAGAAAATTCTCCCAGAAAAAAAGAGAAAACAAAGGAGGAAAATAGGAGAGAAATATACAAAAATAAGAGAATCATTCTAGACACCAACATCTAAATAACAGCAATTTCAGAAAGAGAGAATTAAGAAAACAGAGGGCAAGATATTTTTCAGAAAATAATAAAAGGAAATTTCTCAGAATTGAAAGATATGAGTTATTAGGATAAAAGAGCCACTGAGGGTCCATCACAAATGAATGAAAAAAGGAAACACATCAAGTCATATCATTGTGAAATTTCAGAAAACTTGGAGTAAAAAAAGTTTTAAGAGAGGAGGAAAAATGTCACTAAAAAGAAACAGAAATGAGAACATCATTGGATTTCTAGCCTGCAACCACAGATGTTAGAAGATGGAACACTTCCAAAATTCTAAGTAAAATTATTTCCAGTTAAGAATTCTACTATCAGCCAAACTACTATTTAAAGGGAGGTAAAACAATGAAATTTTCAGAGGTACAAGATATGAAAAAAAAAAAAAAAACTTCTCATGTCCCCTTTCTTGGTAATTAGTAAATCAAAAAAGAAGACAACATGGGATCCAATCAACAGATGCAGGTAAATGCCAGGGCCACAGAGCAATTAATTAAGTAGCAGGCCCAGACAGCAATTAATCCTAATTATATCGGAAGCTCAAATGGCTCCAGGAGGAGTGTCTCAAAAAAAGATTAGGAGAGATTGCCTAATGTGTCTGAATGTAGTAAGAAGATATTTATACTTGTATAAAGAGTTTAGGTATAAATTAGTGATGTACACATAGAAAACTAAGTTATTGATTACAATCATTAACTTTAGGAAAAAGTAGTTACTTGAAAAAGGAAATTTTGCCTGTGATATCTACTTAAATGCAAATACCAAAAATTATGATCAACTATACTGGGAAGATAGGGAAGTGTATGTACCATGGGGAAGGAGTGGGTGGAAAGAAGTAAAAGCAATAAATTGTCCTATTCCATAACGGGAAACCAATAGGTGCTGTCAAATATGGGGGGGGGAGGCAGAGATCAGAAACTAGCAGCATTAAAATTTGATTAGAAATATAAAAGTATATATAAGATGAAATAGCTAAAAGCCTGGAAGTAGTTGTCTGCGGGGAGTAAGAATGAGAGGTGTGGAAAAGTTTGACAAGAAACTGCTATCATAAGCCTAGTAGTACCATATGACTTTTTAAACCACATTTATGTATTACTTGACCAAAATAAAAATTAAAATATAACGAAAAATAAAGCAAGAAAATAACAACCAAAAAAAAAAAACCAAAAAAAACTCTACTTCCTCTTCTTCTATCTTCAATCTCTCCTCCAATTCTTGCCGCAAGTCTTTCTCGGCGGCATATAAATATCTTTTAAAAGAAAATCCTTAAGTAACCTCTTCCAGCTATACTCCAATATCTTTTCTCTTTATCATAGCCAATCTCACTGCAAACTATTCTCTGATCCAGTCCTCACCATAACTCCTCAATACTGTAATGAATTAAACTGAACCATATGAAATTGCTGATTTGGTCACTTTTTATCTTATAAAAACGACAATTTTACATGGTTCAACCTAACGACTTACTGTCATCACCACCACCAAATTCTGAGTCTATCTCTTGAATATCTCCTGTTGTCTGTTTGTCTCCTTGCTCTCCAGCCACACTGCCCCTGCCTTAATTCGAGACATTCTTCATTTCTTTTTACATGAAGTCTTTAGCTTCTAACTCTTGCTTCCCACCAGTCCACATTGGCACTGCATGGAGAATAAAATTTCTAAAACATTTATTTTGTCACGTCTCTCCCCTGCTTCAAACCCTTTAGCGGCCTCTCAGTGCCATCAGAATCAAACCTAAACTCCGTTCCATGGCCACAGGTTGACCACTGCCTGCCTCTCCTGCTTCACCTCCCCACAGGCTCTGCACCCCACCCTGGCTTGACCTCAACCCTGCATCTGTACTTGAGTCATACCAAACAACTTACATGCAGAAATGCTTTTTATTTTTATATGTTAAAATATATATATGGGATATCTCATATAGATTTGACACCTTGAAGGCAACTGATAAATACTTATGAAAGGAAAATCCAATATTTTCATAAATGACCCAAAAATGAGTCACAGATAAATACACACATGCATGCACGCACGCACATTTTATATATTTAATTTCCTCTAAGCAAGGAGTGAAAATTGAAAAAGCTATGCTTATTTAAATGTTCAAATGGATAATGATAAGAAATAAGAGCAACTTATAAATTGTATTGACAAATAGAGAGAGAGAGAGAAGGAAAGAATTAGAGAAAGAAGAAAAGAGGACCAGGGAAGGGAGCACAGGGGAAGAATATAGGGAAAATAGCTTCACCTCAATTTTACAATGTAACAACTAAGTGAAGAAAATTCATAAACATTACAATTAATCTGTGTGCAGAAAATTGTTCTCCATTTTCCAAACAGTGAAAAAAGTTAGCCTTAGAGTATATGTACTAAGTATTAATACTTCTATTTGTTTTCTGGTGAAGAACTGCGTCATTAAGTTTTAAAAGCTGTCCAACCAGTTCTCAAACTAGCACCCTATCCAACAAAAGTTTAATTAGGGTTGGAGTTTTGTTTAAACTGACAGCTGTGGTTCAAAAACCACAAGTTCAGCGTTACAGTTTGCATCTTAAATAATCAAATCGCCCAAAGGTACTCTGTGGTTCTATGGCTGTTATTTTTTATTCTGATTTGCAAGGGATCTAGTTAATATCTCTATGCTAAGGATATGGCTTATTCAAATGCAAAAATATTAATACAGTATCTCTGAATCAATAAGAAAAAAAAAAGAAAAAGAAAGGCAGTTATTCCTTACCTATTCACTGTGCAGACATCCAACAACCTCACGGATCTAGCAGAGACAGGAAGCAGGATGTAAGCGAAAAAGGCAACAGAGCAGGCAAAAAAGATGTCAGCAAAGACCTGTGCAAATGAAGCTCATACACTTTCCCACAAGAAGGCTTTTGAGGTCCTCCCTTAGAGGCTATTTACTCTCACTTTACAAACAATATTACCAGGCTTATTTATCTAGTTTCTAAGCCTATGGCAGAATAGAAACAAAGTATTAGGAAGAGAGCTGTGGGAGAGGGGCTACTCATAGCACACTGAAATACTGACTGTAAAACAGAGACAGCTGTCAGCCTAAGGGGAAGTAGGAAACAAAAATTATAAAAAGAAAACAAAAGAACTCAGAGCACGGCTGAATACGGGGTGTGGGGCAAACACTTCATTTGCCCAGTAAGACCTTGGGGCATCACTATGTTATAGCATAGCATAAAGAATCAATGTCCAAAATGGGGCACACCTGCACTAAGTAAAGGGAATGCAAGGAAAAACAAGTCACATCTGCTATAACAGAGGAGAAAGAGTACAACTGATCTTAGGAATTGTTTTTACTGAAAGAGTAAGCATAAAAGAAGGCATATTTGACCTTAAAGAACTCAACCCTTAATTATCCAGAAGACTCAGCATCTAACATTATTCATTTGCTAAGGGACTCCCATGATAGCAGTTACAATGTATTTAAAATCTAGTTGAAATATACATTGGGTTGTAGAACCTAAACTCCATAAGGGTTCCAAATAATGGTTCAGCGATATATAACATCAAAGAATACAGAAGTAGTAGTTGGGTATCTGGAGTCTGGTCTCTTCTCCACCACTAACTATATGTGGCCCTGGCAAATCAGCCACTTCTCTAAGACTGTTTCCTCATCTGCCAAATGAAGAGGGTAAAGAGGTAGTTGAGAAGTATCCACTGATGTATTCCTCCAACCCACACACCTGATATTCTCCCTTTACCCAGACTAGCCATCGTGGGTCCATGGCCTAAGGTAAAGGGCTCTGACACAGAACATGAAGTGATAAAATAGCCTCTTTCTGGCTTTCAGGTTTCAAACACCTTGGAACCTGGTAGAATAGAAAGTACATATAGGACAGTGACAATTGATTTGGGAGAAAAGAAGATGAATTTGTTTGAGTAATATTTCCTCCCTCTGCAGCTAGAAAAGAATTGAATTCCTAGGCCAGAGGAGGTTGGCTGGGAGGTGATGAAAACATAGAAGCTGCTGGGTCCCTGGGATAGTGGCTCACACTCAGCCCCCCAGGGGTAAGCCCAAAGGAAACAAGAGGGAAATGTGTTTGTGGGGATGGAGAACAAGACAAACCTGGGACCACTTCCCATTGAGACTCCAAGAAGCATCAAGATCCCAGAGAGGAAATGGCCACGTGGAGTGTCAAGGCAGATGGAGCATTATATAATCCCAAGAGTTTTACCAGGCCGCAGCATGGCTTGAGAACAGCATAATGACTTCTGTGTACCCAGGAGTGGCAAACACGGATGGGAGAGCACGGGAAATTGAAGGAGCCCTGGAAGGCCCCTATGTAGACCGACAATGCTGGGACCATGGTTGTCTCAACAAAGGTGCTCAGCATGGCATGTGACCTTAAGAAACTCTGTAAATATCCCAAGAATGGGGAGGGGAACCCCAAATTGTCAGAGACCAAGTTTCTGTGGTCCTGATGAAATGGGAGCTTCAAATAAAGACTAAAGTGAGTTCTTGCACATCTGTGTTTGCAAACTTAGATTCATACCCTCTAGTGCTGAGACACTGTCCACAGCTCTAAAATCAAAAAGCCAAGCCACAGAATAAGAATCTATTAATAACTTTATGACAATAAATGTAGGGAAACTGGATAAAAAGAATAATTGTCTAGAAATACATGAGTCACAAAATCGGCCCAGGGTGAGAGGGAAAGAGTTGAAAGCCTGAAAAATTAATAATCATTAAAAAAACTAAAATAACAATAATTTTTTAAAAATCTCTCTTTACCCAAGACATCAGCCCAGGCAACATTACAGGTGAAAATTATCAAAGTTTCAAGGAACAAATAATCCCTTTCTTATACAAACTGTTTTTGGAGAACAGAAAAAGAAAGCAAGCATTCAATTTACGGGGTTAGCACAACCCTGATATCAAATATGGACAAAGGCAGTATAAGAAAAAAAGGATATACCAAACTCATTTATGAACACAAATGCAACAACCCTAATAGAAATCATCAGTGTACTGTAACATAACCAAGAGCATTTTTCCCAGAATGCAAAGATAGTTCAGATTGACTAATATATCAGAACAGATTAAAGAGAAAAAGTATTCAACAAAATTCAACATTTATTCATGATAAAAATTATTAGGAAGCTGAAAAAAGAAGTGAAGCTAATAAAGAATATCTATCAAGAAGCTGTAAAAAATAACATACTTGGTAAAATTCTAGAAGCCTTTGTTTTAAAGTCAAGAATAAAACAAGAATGGCCACTATCACCATTTTCATTTAACACCAATTTTATTAAACAAGAAATTCTACAGGCAAACTATTGGAACAATTAAAGAGTTCAGAAAGGTTACTGGGTACACAAGCAGCATATTAAAACCAATATGGTAATAAGCAATTTGAAAATGTAAGCAGAGAAGACATCCCATTAACAAGAGCAATAAAACCTATAAGATGGGTAGGGGTGTGTGTGTGTACAGTTAAGTGTTAGAGCTGTAACACTATGGTTAAAGCTGACTTAAGTCTTCATCTTACTTGAGTTAGCAGTATTTGACACAGTTACTGCATTTGTCTTGAAATACTTCCTTCACTTCGTTTCTAAGACACCATACACATTCTCCTGGTTTTCCTCCTATACCAAGCTCTCCTTCTGTTTCTTTTATTCCACCTCTTCTCTCTACCTCTAAACAATGGCATGCCCCTGGGCTCTCAGTCCTTAGGTCTCTTCTCCTTCATAGCCACACTTATTCCCTTGGTCATCTCTTCCAGTTTCATGAATTCAAATACCATCTGATCACTGATGATTCCCCACCTCTCTCACTAACCTCCTACCTGACCCCTAGAATTACAACTGGTTGCTTATTAGACATCTCCACTTGGAAGTATACTAGGCACCTCAAACTTAAATGTCCAAAATCAGCCCCAAAACTCGGCCCATCCTTGGTCTTCACCATCCCAGAAACCTTTGTTGGAAGAACGAGTAACTCTTAGATCCATGAGGGTCTCTACAGAACGTACATCACCCATAGAAACCACGACAGAAACTGCCCCAATATCTTTTCTACCCTCTTTCATAGTGATAGAATGTGAACATGGCTGCCCAGGACAGTGACTTCATTTTTCATCCTCTTTTGTAGCTAGATGTAGTCATGCAGCTAAATTCTGGCTAATTAAATATAAGCAGAATTGATGGGCAACCTCAGGCACATGCTTGTCTTGCTTAACACCTTCCTGCTGGCTGGAATGCAGATTTAATAGCTGATGCAGCCATTATGGACCTTGCAATGAGTTTAGGAACGAGGACCATAGTCCATGGAGCAATCAGATAGCAGAACTCTGGATCCCTGACCCCGTGGAACACCATGTCAGTCGTATATTACCTTTTTACATGACCTTCCATTTTGTCTAAGCCACTATTACTTTTGGTTTTCTGATTATCTGGGCCCATTAGCTACCCAGTACTAGTTTGATTAGGACTGCCACTTACTCCCTATTTTCCTGTAACTTGATATTTGGCTAAACTGATTTGGCTTCGTACTACTGACAGCCTATATGAATTATGCATTCCATTTTGTATTTTCAAAGATTCCATTGTAAATGGATATGTAATAAGGCTTTTCACTTAACCCTAAAGAGCAACAGAACAGAGTCATGCATAAAAAGCCATAATTCAGTAAACTGTTTAATAATCACTTTCCAGAGTAATAATTGATTGTCAAAGACTATACAACTAGGCAAGTCTCAACAGTATAATGAAATCAGAACAATGAAAAGTGTCTCAGCTGTCTCAATCTTTCATTTCATCATAACCCTATTTCCAATGATTAAGAGATGAAGAGCTTGAGACTAGAGATGTTCTTGAGGGAAAATCTAGCTGAAATATGAGGTCTGGCTTTATTATAATCTACTCCTGTGTGCCTAATAAATTTGTAGAAAGCCAAGCAAAGGACAGGAAATTTATTTATTGTATTATCTGTGAGGTCTAAAGAGAAGATAGACTACCTCTTTAAAAGGTGGGGAAGAGGTAGAGGGTGCAGGAAATTTTACTTGTTACCAAGACTAAATAAATTTGATGACCAGTATGCCATTTAACAGTTAATCATGTGATCATGGCAATCCTGTAGCCCTACCTAAATAATAAACAAAGCATTGGCTCTTCCTCCTGGCTTTTGGGAATTCCTCATAAGGCCACTGACACATCCCATTCTCTCATGCTGGGAATTCTCAGCAAGGCCCTAACTCACCACAGATACTAAGGTTTCGAGTATGTCAAAGTAGCTCCTCCAAAAAAAGATGGGGACTAGTAACCTATACCCATTGGGCCAAGAATACAAAGTACTTATGGGTATTCATTTTGAGAATAGCTCAAAGGTTTCAAAAATAATGAAGCTAGTAAGATTAAGTAAAAATAGTTCAGTCTGGGGCCGAGCCTGTGGCGCACTCGGGAGCACGGCAACGCTCCCGCTGCGGGTTCGGATCCTATATAGGAATGGCTGGTGCACTCACTGGCTGAGTGCCGGTCACGAAAAAAAGACAAAAAAAAAAAAAAATAGTTCAGTCTGTTACTCTTCTTCTATTTGACATGAGAGATGGCAGATAAATATTTTATCTTCTATTCATATTAACATCAATGTAAATTGGCAGAATCAGAGGTTTTTGACTTTATGTAGCTGATTAGTGACCATATAAACAAATACTAATGTCACAACTGTCTGTAACTTGTCCCACCTTCATCCTTTCGCTTTGATGACAACGTATGATACCACGTCCCTAGCTTGAGTCCCGTCCCACATCCACCATCTTTATCAATGCCATGGGGCTCTGTGAGCAAATCCTTGGTTTCTAGTGATCTTCCCCAGGCCCAGGAGTGCTGGGCTCAGAAGCTACTAGCAAGAAGCGATGGGACCATCCCAGCACAGCAGAGTGCAAGGGCCCTCCCACTATGCAGAGATCTGAGAGAGGAGAAGTCACAATAAGAAATAATTTTGGATACCTGGGTTCTAGGACTTGAGGAAGTGAGGTAAGAAAGGAAGAGAAGATGAAAGAAAAGAGAGAAAAGAAAGTGCCATCAGTGTGATGTAATACAAATAAAAACAATTCTGGACTAGGTGTCAGAAGAACTAAATAGTTCTAGTCCCACCTATGCTTATTAGCTGTATGGAATTGCAAGTCACTTTCCCTCATTGGGTCTCAGTTTTGTTAATCTATGATATAAGTTAATCAGGTTACCTTCCAGCTCTACACACTATTTTATCAAAAAATGAGAGTAAGGAAACACGATGGAGAAATTTATTACAAGGACTCTGAAAGTTCTTTTCCATATAATGAGAACACAAAGATAAAGTATGTCAAAGAGAATGTATTAAATGAGAACATTATTATTTTTAGTTTCAATGCAGACAAAAAATTTAATCTTTTTCCTACCGTACTCATAAAAATTCATAAAGGTAATAAGCATGGCTAATTTTCTCAAGCCATCCCTCTCCACTATGGTGAGACCAAGATTCGGCAAACTGCAATGGACTAAGAAAACCAGCTATTTATAAAGGAATATTCCCCCTAAAATGAAACATGTATCCAACACAACTAGAAAACATGCTGTAGTCTATTAGACTGTTTTCATTTCGGATAAGAGATGCTTAAACATGATTGTGGTTGGCTCGTTCTCAAGATTTTTATTTTACTGTCAAAACTGTTTATCTACCCATCCTTAAAACCCACATGTTTACCTATTCTGCTTTAAAACAAACACTGTAAAGAATACAGCTGCCTAGCTTCAGGCTGATTACAGCTACAGAATGGCTGACTTCAATCGCAATCAAATACTGTACTTTTCAGTAATAAAAAATAAATGGCCTCCCATGAACAATAAGTCAATGTATAACCTAACTGGGATAATGAATTGATTCAATTTGCTGTCAAGGTGGCCATATTATTTTAAGCCCTAATATCAACTTTACATGCTAAAAAACTGTTTTAAATCGTATAAGCTCTTTCCTTTAGTTTTACACAAAATAAACGAAAATCATAACTTGAGGGTATCATAAACATTACCCTTAAAGTGAACTAACACTGTACAAGGTTAAGATGGCAATTAATGCTGGATTTATAACTATGCAGCTTACCAGCTAGTGTCCCACCTCACCTCCCACTCAAGGAGATTCTAAGGCCTTGGACCAGTCCTTAACATTTAAAAGCACTAAAAAGGTCTACATTAGGAAATCAAAGTTGAAGCTGAGTTATGTATTAAAATAACAATCCACCGGGGGTGGGAGGGAGATGCTTTTATCCCAAATATCCGAATACTTACACCTGAAATATTCAGAAAAAGCAATTATTTTTAACAACATTTTTAAATTCTTCACTTTCTCTCACATGTGCAGATCTTGCTTAAAACTTGATATGTGTAAAATGGATCACTTTCAAGATTCAAATGCACCTGGGCCTTTGTCCTTTATAGTCTAAATTAAAGGACTAAATTATACAAACAAGCAACAAGAAAAAAATCATTGCCGGGTAGCATATGTACTAAGAAATAGGAAAAAAAAAAAAAAAATACATCTGAATTCTACAATAAATTAACATTTAATTTTTAAAGTAACTCTATACTCCAATTTTGAAAAAAAAAAATCTTCATGGAAAATAAACTGCACTTGTATCCAACAAAGAGTAAGTTTATTTTGAAGGAAGAACTTCTAGCTTTGTTCAAAATCATTGCTACAATCAAACCACTAAAGGAATAGGAATTTTCCTTCAAGAACTAATATAAATATCTTATTTTCCGTTTTTAAAAAAATGAACAAAAATTAAATACAAAAGCATTTTGTATTTACTGAAAGTATCCAAACATTATCTGAGAGATTTTAAAACTTGGCAGAATAAAAAAATTGTAAATTGATTTGGCAATAATCAGGAAACTTCTTAATCATTACATCATTTGTCCTAGCATAATCTGTTATGTCTAGCAGGACAATAAAGCACTGCTCAAAGGGAATGTTTAAGAGAAAAGGGTAATAAATTTGTAATTCTGAATAGAAAAGATATGCCCAAACTAGTCCCTCCCAATTGTACTGCTGCCATTCAAACGATACAGATTGCTTTTCTCTGGCCAGATCATGGTTGGTTCTCTGGTTTATATCTCTGACGAGCAAAAATGTATTCCTAAGGTAGGAAAAGATGAAATTTTAAAGGCACAGAGCCAAGAAAATGTTTAAGTACTATGAAATAATATGCAACTCTTTAAAAGAATACATTATGACTTATACATATTGATGTATGTCCATTGATATGTGTCAAAAAGTAAGTTGCAGAATAATATGCATAGTATGGTCATATTGTTATAAAGAAAAAATACCCTATATATGTGTGTACACATGTGTACTAAGAATTGAGATAAGTGTAGAAGATAAACAATAAGTATTGGTTAGTATAGAGAGTTAAGGAGGGCTTAGAAGAGAATACATTATTATTTCTTTATGTATCTTCTTATAACTTGTTAAAAGCAGCATACGCTTTTATAAAGAATCTAACATCTTTAAAGTTGTTATTTTGAGACAACTGTAGATTCATATTCATTTGTAAGAAATAATACAGAGAGATCTCATGTGTACTTTACCCAGCTTTCTCCAATGGTAATATCGTGCAAAACTATAATACAATAGCACAACCAGGATATCAACACTGATACAGGCGATATACATTTCCATCACCACATGGGTTTCTCATGTTGCCCTTTTAAAGCCACACACACTTCCCTCCCAGCCTTCCCTAGAGCAAGACCACCCTTAACTCTTGGCACCCACAACTCTGTTCTCCATTCCTGTAATTTTGTCACTTCAAGAGTATTGTATAAATGGAATCATATAGTATCTAACTTTTAGAGATTGGCTTTTTTGCCTCACCATAATTCTCTGGAGATGCATCCAAGTTGTTGCAGGTATCGATATTTCTTTTCTTTTTATGGCTAAGTAATATATCCATTTACCCCTTGAAGGACATCTGGGTTGTTTCCAGTTTGTGGTTATCATGAATAAGGCTGCTATAAACATTTGTCTCGGATTTTTGCATGAACATAAATTTTCCTTTCTCTGTGATAAATGTCCAGGAGTACGATTGCTGGGTCACCATGGCAGTAGCATGCTTACTTTTTTAAGAAACTGCCAAACTATTTTCCAGAATGTCTGTACCATTTTATATTCCCACCAACACTGTATGAGTGACCCAGTAACTCAGCATCCTTGCTAGCATTTGGTGTTGTCACTATTTTTTATTTTAGGCATTCTGATAGGTGTGCAGTGATATCTCATTGTGGTTTTAATTTGCATTTTCCTAATGGGGAATGATGTTGAACATCTTTTCATGTGCTAATTTGCCATCCTTATATGCTCTTTGGTAAAATGTCTGTTTGTGTCTTTTGTTCATTTTCTAATTCTATTTTTCACTGTTGAATTTTCAGAGTTCTTTATAAATTCCAGACATCAGTCCTTTGCTGGATATATTATTTATTTCAGTAACCCAGCCATTATAACATCAGGTGAGAACTTAGATTATTGATCTGATATGTTTCCTCTTTCCTAAATGTATACATTTAGTGCTATAAAATCCCCCTCCCATCATTACTTTAGCTGTGGCCCACAAATTTTGACACATTACTGTATTTTCATTTTAATTCAGTTAAATGTATTTTTTTATTTCCCTAAGACTTCCTATTTGACACACAGATTATTCAGAATTATATTGTACTGTTTAGTTTCCAAGTGTTTGGAAATTTTCCTATTATCATTCTGTTACTGATTTCTAGTTTGATTCCATTATGCTCCAAGAACATACTCTGCATGACTTAATTCTTACTGAGGTTCATTGTGTATACCAGAATATGGCCCATCTTAGTATATGATCCATGGGCAGTTGACAGGAATATCTATTCTGCTGTTGTTGGGTGCAGTATTCTAAAAATGTAGATTAGATATGGTAGCTGATGGTGTTGTTGAGTTCTTCTATATCCTTGGGGATTTTTGGTTTAGTTTTTCTAGCAGTTGTTGGAAGAGGTGTGCTCAAGTCTTCAATGGTAATTTTGGATTTGTCTATTTCTCCTTTCAGCTTTTTACTTCACATATTTTGTAGCTCCACTATTTGGTACATACATATGTAGGACTGCTTTGTCTTCTTGGTGAATTGACCCTTTTATCATATTATAAAGTCCTCGGTATCTTTGGTAATTTTCTTTGTTCTGAAGTCTACTTTACTTGATATTAATATAGCCACTCCTGCTTTCTCTTGATTAATGTGTGCATGATATATATTTTTTATCCTTTAATTTCAACCTGGCTATATCATCATATTGGAAATAAGTTTCTTGTATATAATGTACAGTTTGGGTCATATATTTAATCAACCTGCCAATCGCTATCTTTCAACTGGTGTATTTAGACCATTTATACTTAATACAGCTACTAATATGTTAGGGTTTAAGTCTGACATTTTATTTTTTGTTTTCTTTTTGTTCTCTGTTTATTTTATCTACCTTCCTATTGGTTACTTAACATTTTTAAATTCTATTTTTATTTATCTGTAGTGTTTTTTGAAGGAATTTCTTTGTATAGTTTTAGTCATTGCTCTTTCTATATATATACGCATATATACACACACAGACAGTAGACTGTGATAAGTAATATATATATATAAAGCTTATATGTATTATATATATTATTATATATATAACTTACCACAGTCTACTGGTATGGTCACTTTACAATTAGAGTGACACATAGAAACCTTACCTCCCTTTATGTTCATTTATCCTCCCCTATCTATAATTTTCTTTAAAATTTCCTCTACATACATTTAGAACCACATCAGACAGTGTCATAATTCTAGCATCAACCATCAAACATAATCTAGAAAACTCAAGAGAAGGAAAGTCTATTGTATCTAGCCATATTTTTGTTTATTGTGTTCTTTCTTCCTTCCTAGTGCTCCAGAAATTCTTTTTTTATAATCTTTTCCTCTCTGTTTAGAGAACTTCCATTAGCCATCATTTTAGAGTAGGAGTGCTTGTGACAAATTCTCTTAGTTTTCCTTTGTCTGAGAAAGTCTTGATTTTCTCTTCATTTCTGAGGAATAATTTCACTGGAAATAGAATTCTGGGTAGACAGTTATTTTCTTTCAGCACTTAAAAAATGTTGTGCCAATTCCTTCTGACCTCCATGATTTCTGATGAGAAGTCTACCATCGTTCAAATTATTTTCCCCTATAAGTAATAAGTTATTTCTCTCTCACTGCTTTCAAGATTTTTTCTTTGACTTTAGTTTTCAGAAGTGTAACTACTATGAATAGCACTGCAATAAACATGGGGGTGCAGACATTTTTTTGGTGTGCTGATTTCCTTTCCTTTGGATAAATATCCAGCAGTGGGATTGCTGGATCACATGATGTTCAATTTTTAGCTTTTGAGGAACCTCCATACAGTTTTCCATAATGGCTGTACTAATTTACATTTCCACCAACAGCATATGAGTTCTCTTTTCTGGACATCCTCACCAGCATTCATTGCTTTTGTCTTTTTAGCAATAGCCATTCTAACTGGGGTGAGATGATATCTCAATGTGGTTTTGACTTGCATTTCCCTGATGATTAGTGATGCTGAGCATTTTTTCATATACCTGCTGGCCGTTTGTATGTCTTCTGAGAAATGTCTATTCAACTCCTTTGCCCATTTTTTAATCAGATTATTTGTTTTGCTATTGAGTTGTTTAAGTTCCTTGTACACTCTGGATATTAATCCCTTGTCAGATAAATTGTATGCAAGTATTTTCTCCCATTCTGATGGTTGCCTCTTTGCTCTGTTGATTATTTCCTTTGCTGTGCAGAAGCTTTTTAGTTTTATGTAATCCCATTTGGCTATTTTTGCTTTTGTTGCCTGTGCTTTAGAAGTCTTCTCTATAAAATATTTGTCCAGAGCAATGTCTTGGAGTGTTGCCCCTATGCTTTCTTCCAGTAGTTTTATAGTTTTGGGTCTCACATTTAAGTCTTTAATCCATTCTGAGTTGATTTTGGTATATGGTGAGAGAGAGGGTCCTAATTTCTTTTTTCTGTATATGGATATCCAGTTTTCCCAGCACCATTTATTGAAGAAGTTATCCTTTCCGCATGGTATGTTCTCTGTGCCTTTTTCAAAGATCAGTTGGCTATAGATACGTGGATTTCTTTCTAGGCTCTCTATCCTGTTCCATTCATCCATGTGTCTGTTTTTATGCCAGTAGCATGTTGATTTGATTACCATAGCTTTGTAGTATATTTTGAAGACAGGTAGTGTAATGCCTCCAGCTTTGTCCCTTTTGCTCAGGATTACTTTGGCTATTCAAAGTCTTTTGTGGTTCCATATAAATTTTAGGGCTTTTTTTTTTTTTCTATTTCTGTGAAGAATGGCATTGGTATTGAGATAAGAATTGCAATGAATCTATAGATTGCTTTTGGTAGTATGGTCATTTTGACAATATTAATTCTTTCAACCATGAACATGGAATGTCTTTCTATTTTTTGTGTCTTTTTTAAATTTCTTTCATCAGTGTTTTGTAGGTTTCACTGTACAGATCTCTCACCTTCTTGGTTAAATTTATTCCTAGGTACTTTATTTTTTGGTAGCTATTGTAAATGGGCTTGTTTTCTTGATTTCTTTCTCAGCTAGTTGGTTGTTGTGTAGATTTTTGTATTTTTGTGTCCTACGACTTTACTGAATTCGTTTATCAGTTCTAAGAGTTTTTAGTGAATTATTTAGGTTTTTCTATGTATAAGGTCATGTCATCTACAAGAGGAAAAATTTGAATTCCTCTTTTCTAATTTGTATGTCTTTTAGCCAACATATGGAATCATCCGAGGTGCCCATCGACAGATGAATAGATAAAGAAAATGTGGTATATATAAAATGAAATACTACTCATCCATGAAAAAGAATAAAGTCCTGTCATTTGTGGCAACATGGATGAGCCTGGAAGACATTATGTTAAGTAAAATGAGTCAGGCACAGAAAAATAAATACTGCATGTCCTCACTCATATTTGGAAGCATATAATGATAATAATAAGACATTGAACTTTCAGAAGGAGAAAGTAGAGTCATGGTTACTAGAGACTAGGAAAGAAAAAGGGAAGAGGGATAGTGAGAGGTTGGTTGATGAACAAAATTACAGCTAGATAGGAAAAATAAATTCTAGTGGTATACAGTAGTGCTAGACATCTATAGTTAACAATAATTTATTGTATATTCTCAAATATCTAGAAAAGCTCAAATGTTCTCATCACATGGAATGATAAATTTTTGCAATGATGAATATGCTAACTACCCTGATTTGACCATCACACATTGTGATGACATAAAGGTTACATATTTTGTTATAGTCCCATAGCTCCTTGAGGCTCTGTCATTTTTTCCCTCAACCTATTGTCTTTCTGATGTTCAGCATGGGTAAGTTATATTGTTCTTTCTTCAATATAACTGATTCTATCCCCTGTCCTCTCCATTCAGCTGTTGAGCCCATCTACTGAATTTTTATTTCAGTTATTTTATTTTTCAGCTGTAAAAATTTCCTTTGGTTTTTCTTTATATCATCTGTTAATTTATCGAGACTTTCTACTTCTCTGCTAAGATTTCTATTTTTTCATTTATTTCATGTATATTCATAATTGCTCATTGAAGCATTTTCTTGAGGGCTGCCTTAAGATGTTTGTCAGATAATTCTAACATCTCTGTCATTTCAATGTTGGCATCTACTGATTGTCATTTCTTCTTCCAAGTTGAGATGTTTCTGGTTCTTGGCGTGACAAGTTATTTTCTACTGAAACCTGGATATTTTGGGGTAGTATGAGAGTCTGGATTTTATTTAAACTTTTTGTTTTAGCTGGCTTCCTCTGACACTACTTTAACAGAGGCAATGCGGGGAGGGCAGGCACTGCCTCATTACTGCCAGCTAGGAGTAGAAGAACAGGTTCTCCACTCAACCTCCACTGGCACCAGAAGTGGAGACCACCTTGTTACTGCTGGGTGGGAGAAGGTGTTCAGGCTCCACACAGGCTTCTGCTGACACTATCCCAGTTGGAAGGAATAGGAATGTCTCATTGCTATTCTCCATACCACAGGGAGTGGGGAGAAAGTGACATCTTTACTGCTGGATAGTGTTGCAAGTCTGGACTCTCCACTGATACCACCCCAGTGGGAAGGTGAGGAGGCACCTTGCTACAGCCTGCTGAGACTGGAAGTCCAGCTTTGGCTGATGGAGTGGGATGGGGCTACAGGTTTTTCTGCAGTGTTTGTTTAGAGCTGCACAGTTATTGCTTAAAAGTTTTCTGTCTTGCTAGTCTGCCCCTTTCCTGATCCTTTGGCTAAAGAGAGGAGGCTTTCTCTATCTGTACCAACTGGCATTCCTAGGGTTACCAGCTTCTTTAGCTCCAAGTCTGGGAGATAATAGGCAAAAAGAAAATGCAGAGAACTCATCACCATGTAATTCCTTGTGTCCCAATATCCATAGCTGGTCTGTCTTCTGTTATCCACCTTTTGGAGTCGTCTCATTTTTTTTTTTATATATATAATGTTCAGAGTTTGTACTTAGTTGTATTTAGCAGGAGGAATAGGGAAAAGTGTATCTATTTCATCTTCCCTGAAGCAGAAATAGGCATAAGTTTTATGATATAACATTTTCATGTGGACTATACATTATTTGCTTATAGGAGACCTTGGAACATGTATTCTATCTTACCTAGATCATGCTAAGCTATTTTCTTTTTGAGCTGTATGAACAAAAACAACTACACATGACAGAAGCAAGGACAGCCGGGCTCCTCCATCCTCAATTAGTACCTGGAAGGTGGTCTCTGAACTCAGGCCTCATAATAAGAATGTATTTCATGAGTGATAATATTGAACTCCTCAGTAAAATAAACATTTATAACATCCCTACCTCTCCTGCCATGGTGTATACATACTGTTTAGGTCAATGGTTCTCATGTTGATGGAGGCGGGGTGGGGCGATTTTGCCCCTCTCCCCAAGGGCTCATTTGGCAACATCTAGAGACATTTTTTATTGTCATGACTTGGGAAGTGCTACTGGCATCTAGTGGGTAGAGGCCAGAGATGCTTCAAAACATCCTGCAATTTGTAGGACAGCTACACACAATGAAGAATTATCTGGCTGAAAACTCAAGTATGCCAAGGTTGAGGAACCCTGGTTTAGATGTAGGACCTACAATTGACAGTCAAGTTCTGGAATGGTTTTGCCCGAGCTTTAAACAGAGACCATACAGCCTGCCAAGACTGTCTTGCCCTTTGGTGTTCCCTCTAGGGACTGCTGTGTGGCTCCAAGTTAAGATTTCTAAAGTGAAATATCTATTGCTTTTCCTGGAGAGAATATGGTTTACATAAACTTTAAATGTTTAAAACAAATGTCCTTATTTTAATATTTTTAAGAACTTTAAAAATCATAATTTAGACACCCCTTTTACACTTGTGTTTTTATTGCTACCTCTCACTTAACCACCCAATGCCATTTCTACAAATTCCCCATTGTTCCTTTTTCATTCTAATAAAACTTTGGAAACCATTTTTACTCAAAATAATGCAAGCTCAATCTTATAGAATTGTTGGGAGTGGGAGGAAACAAAATTTAAAAACCAAGAACAAAATCCAGTCCGCTTTAAAAAAAAAAATCAAGATAATGGAAGGCAGGAATGAGAGTGAGACATCTGACACTGTCCAAGTCCTATAACACACAGCTAGAGCCTCTGGATCCTGATTCTAATTCTCCATAATCCATGCCACCCTCCTACATAAAACAGTTCAGGTAACTAAAGAACCAAAAAAGGATACACAAGACTAATGAATACTTCTGGTAGAAGAACAGAATTCACTGTCCTGATGTTCATTATCCACTTAATACTCCCTTCATATACCCCTAATTCCATTTGAGCTCTTTAAAGTGTACTCTTTCTTATGGGCCCCTGCTCTGAAGTATCACTTTCCTCAAATGTATAGGACCTCTCAGCCAGTTTCTAATATGGGTCCCTCATCATGTCAAATTACTTGACTATGCCATAGGATAGGGTGTGGGGCCCATCGCACAAGGGCACCAAGGCCTTTCTTCTCTTTGCTAAGGCTCTTGAATGGGCATCACTGATTCCTTTTTCTATTAGATTCACAGAAAATCTAATTAGAAATAGCCATTTTGAAACAGCCCAAGCAGTCACAGTGATCTTGTTCAGTAACCATGGGGAGGGGTGGGTCTTAATTCAGAACATTTGTGCCTGCCCACAAACATTAGGTCAAAGATGACATTGGGGGCTCTTGTTCATACATGTTTTTGTTTCCCTTTATGATCACATTCCTTAAATCACAGCCAAGCGTGTATTCTGGGGCTAAAACTATTTTAAAGACTTAATGTGGCAGCAGTATTCTGTGTACTAACAAGAGATGTGGAGCCTCAGCCAAGAACAGTAATAGAATCTTCTTCCCTCTTACTGTCAATCTCATTGTCATTCTCAAGAAAAAAAAAAATGTTTTGTTTGGGTTTTTTTCTTCCTTTCTTTAGGTGTAGGGCTCAAGTTTCCTTGTTACTATTTTTGCTTTGAATGTCTCTGCCAAAACAAATTCTATATAATGGACAAAATATCTTAAACTAAAATATGACCCTAACTAGCTTTGTTTCCTGCTGGGGACATAGCATAGTCAACAAATGGACCATCCAGGGCAAGATTCCAGTTCAGTCTCTGGGTGAGACTGCCTGGTGTGAAACCCCAGCTCACCATGCATTACTTGCAAAACACTGGGCCAATCCTTTAACCTCTTTAAAGCTAGAAAGCCTACATAAAATAGGACTTTTATGGTATCTATCTGCCTGATGGGGTTGTTGTTGGGACAAAAATGGACATAAAGTATATACCATTGTGCTTGGCATACAAGAAGCACTTATGAGTCCCTATAACTAGGAAGGCTTAGAAAATAAGTTTTTATAAAAAGTTTCAAGAGAATGGTTCTCACTGAAAATATTATAGATTCTTATAAATTAATCTTCTTAATAGTAATGGACTGATCTTCGCAGAATATAAATTCACTTTTACCATAATTCACTATCGAGTTTTTCATATAAAATGCTTGTTCTATTATCTCACTCCTAATATCACAAAGCATTTTAAAGGGAAGGCTACTTGTTGAAGTATTACTCAGGTCTTCAGCTGATGTTCTTTGAACCATTTTTGGAATAACTTCTCAATTTCTTTCACTTTTAAAAGAGGATACACACCCTCGACGGAAAAATTCAAAAATTCATATTCAAAATCGAAACAAAATGCAAAGCTGCACACCACCACAGTGTTTTGTGTTGTAACAAATCACATACAATGAAATATTATATAACATTATATATGACATATCTTACAGTTACGTTCACCCAGAAGAACTCTTACTGTCGTTCTGGTTCACCTACTTGCATGCTGATGTCGTAGTTCTGGCCGAGGACGCTCTCTATGAGCTCTCTGAAGGTCTGGTCGGAGGCCAGCTGGGCCTCGGACTGCTGCGAAGTGATGATGTCCTCGATGGACCTGGGGGTGGCTCGGGCGGGCAGCAGGGCCGGCAGTTGTGCGGCCTGTCGCGTGTCGCCCGGAGGGCCGCTCTCCCGCTCTGCTTTGGAGACGGAGCCAGACGGTTTTCGCGCGTCGACGGTCGAGCTCTGGCGTACGAAGTGGGTGCGGATCCTCAGCCTCCTCCGCCGGCTGGCCGCCTCCGCGTCGCTGTCCTCGCTGATGGAGCCGGCCTTCCTCTCCTTGGCCTTGCGGGCGTCTGCGCGCGGGTCTGCGTCTCCGCTCGCTTGGCGCCTGCGGCCCGGGCCGAGGACCCGCCCGGCGGCTGCGGGGCTCGGGCTCTCCCGGCGCGCTCTGGGCTTCGCCGGCGGCACGGGCGGCGGCAGCAGGACGACAGGTTTGGACGTGCCGACCCCCGAGGCGATGACCGGTGGCCTCTTCTGGGGACGCAGCCGTAGGAACGCAGAGCTCCGCAAGTAAAAGTCCTGGGGGCAAAACGGCCGGGTCTTCCCGGGAGCCACCGCCTCTCCCAGGCCTGGGGGCGCCTCCTGCCCGAGGGCCGCAGGGAGGGTCGCTGGGCCTTTAGTCGGAGGGGACCTTTTGGACGTTCGGGGTCCAGAGGAGAAAACGCACTCCTTCCCCCCAAGGCGGGGGGCCTGGAGGCCATGGACTGGGCCTTCATCTACAGCCGGCGTGGAGGCCAACTTCTGCTTGAATCGGAGAAAATCCTTTCTAGTCTCCTGGCGAACCTTCTCAAGCTCTTTAAACACGTACGATTCTTCTTTGTGTTTCAGTCCAAAGTGCTTCGGAATAGTGGACATCTTGACAAATTAGACCTGTAAAATAACCAAATATATATGGGTGTGTGTGTGTTTAGAACAAAACTTCTATCGATAAATAAAATTCCAGCTCATCAAAGCTTCTCATGATAGACCCTCACGGTGCTTCCTGAGGCACAAGTGGGTAAAATTAGTGGATAATTTCATATCCATTGATTGGCCTTTTCACAAGAACCAAGAGAAACCTCAAAAGCAGTACTTTATTTCAGTGGAGGTTGCTCAAACCCCTACTGCACTTATTTTAACATTTCTTTAGACTATGAGGTGGTGTCCCACTTCCAGGCATGAGAGACTACATGGGGCATAGGCACAAAAAATCTAAAGTAGCCCTGCTAAGAGAAAATAGAAGTCACCAACTAACTGTATCCAGCCCACAAACATGTTTTTCAGAAACATTAAATCATAGTCAACAATTTTAAATTGGGAGATTTTCACATAAAACTCCAGACTTGCGGTTTCTCTGGAGGAAAAAAAAAGTGAAGGATCTGCTAATGCAAGATCCAAATTCCTGCTCTGTTGCTAGATAGCTCCTGTCCCCTCTTTCTCCAGCTGGTCCCAGGTGTCCCTCCCTTACCCAGCCCACTTCCTTCAGTGTGTCACCTGAGCTACAGCAGAGTGTAGGAAGAGAGAAGTGGACAGCCAGATTATGAGTCCTTGAATGCCAGGTGTTTGTACTTTTTCTGCGAGATACCGGAAACCACTCAAAATCTTTAGCAGAAAAGTGTCTTGATAGAATCTGGTGCTTGAGGGATATTAATATTGAGTGGAAGAAAGAATAAAGGCAGGAAGGGCAAATAAGAGTCTTGGTAGCTTGAGCCTGAGACCTGACCTTGGTAATGGAGCAGAGAAAATAGAGACACAACAGGTAAGACTGACAGGACCTGTCCATTGATTAGGAATAAATAAGAGCAATTAAAGCTCCTTTATAAAATAGGGACTTTGAATCACCTTGATGAAGTCTTGATCATAACCAAATACATAATAAAATTTCTATTATTTATTGAACTGTACACTTCAAAATGGTTGAGGTAAATTTTATATTATGTGTATTTTATCACACAATTAAAAAAAAAAACTTATTCAGCAAGGCCAGCTATTCATGATCATAAAGTGGATTCTGAGATCTTGAAAATGCTGAGATTGTTACCAAAGCTGGCTAACAGGAAATACAGAGTAGAGGTCAATGACAGATTCTGTGTCACACTTACCTTTGGAAGGTGGGAGGAACAAGAGCAATCAGAGAGGAAAATGAGAATGGAGTTCCACAGAAGCCAAGAAGAGGAGAGTTTAAGAAATAGGGGTAAAATAATGAAAATAAAAAGAGAAAATAATGAATTAGAAAAACAGTAATTTTTTTTTTTAAAGAAAACCCAAGGACAAGCTTTTTAAATAAATAAATAAATAAATAAAGCAGAAACATCTCTGGAATATCATCATTATTGGCAGATATGATTGTCTACCTAGAAAACCCAGGCACTAAAGAACTATTTAGAACTATAATAAAGTTCTGAAAGGGATTTGAATTGAAAAAAAAAATTATACAAAAACCAATACCTTCCTTTATACCAAAATGGTCCAATCAGAAATATAATGGCAAACTTTCATTTATAATTTTTTTTAAAGAGTAAGTATCTAGGCATAAACATAACAATAAATGTACTAAAACTACATGAATAAAATGTCTGTAAAGTTTACTGAAGGACATAAGAGAAAGAATCAACTAAATAGAGAGTTAGTGTTCCTTGGTGGGAAGACCAAATATTTTAATTACATGAGGTCTTCACAAATTACTGTATTGGTTTAATGCCACCACAAAAATCTAAAAATGATATTTTGAACTTTGAAAGTAATTCTGAATTCATTTGAAATAATAAATAGCATAGATTAGCCAAAAATATGAAAAAAATAAATAAGGGAGCCACCAGACAATTAAAACTTATACAGATAGAAGAACCAGAACTGAAATACTGCTGCTGGAATCAACAGATAGGCTGAGAGAGTAAGGAAAAGAATTAAGGTACTCCACAAATATGGTTAATTAATTATGTTTCAAAAAAAAAAGAAAAATTCAGAATAATATGACATATGATAAAGGCAGCATTAAATTGGTGATAAAAGGAAGAATTGTTCAATAAATTGTGCTAAGGCAACTGGTTGACCATTTGGGAAGAAAATTACACCTCATTTCATACCATGCACCAAAATAAATCCATATGGATTTAAAACTTAAATGTGGAAAATATTTTTTTATTTTACTTTTCATTTCTTTATCATTATCCACATTGCTCGGCTGGACTCCTATGAATTCATAAGTTATCTTTACAATTAGAATTCTTCATTTATCATGTAGTTTGGGCAGTATGAAGAAAATATCTTATTTATCCTCCAAATATAGTCATAGTGCTTTTAATTTCTAACATGTGAACTGCTGATTCTCAAACTGAAGCCCCAGCTACATGATAAAGCTCTCATTTGGGAATTAATAGGTTTTTTTTTCCTTTACCCAGCTCCACGACTGACTAGACCTTGGACAATTCAATTCTATCCATACCAAGTGTTCATATCAAAAAGTGAAAATAATGATCTGTTGCCTGTTGTCCAGGCCATAGTATACGAACATTACTACATTATATTATATTAGAAATGATTTCTAAAGCCCTGAAGGAAGTTTCCTTATTTTAAAAATGCTATATAATCCTCCTCACAGTATTTTGGCTGATATTGTTTGCACAGGTGGTAATATGTTCTTACCGACACCATCTGCATTTCTTCCGGCAAAAGGCTGAAAGGTAGTAACTGGAACAGAGCACAGGCCAGAAGCACTTGAATACCTGATGAGAATCTGACTTGGCTGTCCCAACTTTACTACCTTTTTATTTCTTAGTTCCTGCTTTGGATGCCCTTCCCAACTTCTCCCAGGCACTTGGTTTGCTATCGCAATTTAACAACTGTTCATTGTTTAACACTTCTCAGTATATTCCCATGAGTTCTTACTAGGAAAGTTGCTTTTTTTTAAATTTTATTTTGTCGATATACATTGTGGCTGATTATTGCTCCCCATCACCAAAACCTCCCTCCCTTCTCCCTCCCCCTCCCCCCCAACAATGTCCTTTCTGTTTGCTTGTCCTATCAACTTCAAGTAATTGTGGTTGTTATATCTTCTCCCCCTCCCCCCCGGTTTTTTTTTTTTTTTTTTTGTGTGTGTGTGTGTGTGTGTGTGTGTGTGTGTGTGTGTGAATTTATATATTAATTTTTAGCTCCCACCAATAAGTGAGAACATGTGGTATTTCTCTTTCTGTGCCTGACTTGTTTCACTTAATATAATTCTCTCAAGGTCCATCCATGTTGTTGCAAATGGCAGTATTTCATTCGTTTTTATAGCTGAGTAGTATTCCATTGTGTAGATGTACCACATTTTCCGTATCCACTCATCTGATGATGGACATTTGGGCTAGTTCCAACTCTTGGCTATTGTAAAGAGTGCTGCGATGAACATTGGGGAACAGGTATACTTTCGACTTGATGATTTCCATTCCTCTGGGTATATTCCCAACAGTGGCATAGCTGGGTCGTATGGTAGATCTATCTGTAATTGTTTGAGGAACCTCCATACCATTTTCCATAGAGGCTGCACCATTTTGAAGTCCCACCAACAATGTATGAGAGTTCCTTTTTCTCCGCAACCTCGCCAGCATTTATCATTCAGAGTCTTTTGGATTTTAGCCATCCTAACTGGGGTTAGATGGTATCTCAATGTGGTTTTGATTTGCATTTCCCGGATGCTGAGTGATGTTGAGCATTTTTTCATATGTCTGTTGGCCATCTGTATATCTTCCTTAGGGAAATGCCTACTTAGCTATTTTGCCCATTTTTTAATTGGGTTGCTTGTTTTCTTCTTGTAAAGTTGTTTGAGTTCCTTATATATTCTGGATATTAATCCTTTGTCACATGTATATTTTGCAAATATTTTCTCCCACTCTGTTGGTTATCTTTTAACTCTGTTAATTGTTTCTTTTGCTGTGCAGAAGCTTTTTAGTTTGATATAATCCCATCTGTTTATTTTTCCTTTGGTTGCCCGTGCTTTTGGGGTCGTATTCATGAAGTCTGTGCCCAGTCCTATTTCCTGAAGTGTTTCTCCTATGTTTTCTTTAAGAAGTTTTATTGTTTCAGGGTGTATATTTAAATCCTTAATCCATTTTGAGTTGGTTTTAGTATATGGTGAGAGGTATGGATCTAGTTTCATTCTCCTGCATATGGATATCCAGTTATCCCAGCACCATTTGCTGAAGAGGCAGTCCCTTCCCCAGTGAATAGGCTTGGTGCCTTTGTCAAAGATCAGATGGTAGTAAGTGTGTGGATTGATTTCTGGATTCTCTATTCTAGTCCATTGGTCAGTGTGTCTGTTTTTATGCCAGTACGATACTGTTTTGGTTATTATAGCTTTGTAGTATAGCTTAAAGTTAGGAAGTGTTATGCCTCCAGCTTTATTTTTTTTGCTCAGCATTGCTTTGGCTATGCGTGGTCTTTTATCGTTCCATATAAATGTCTGGATAGTTTTTTCCATTTCTGAGAAAAATGTCTTTGGAATTTTGATGGGGATTGCATTGAATTTGTATATCACTTTGGGTAGTATGGACATTTTCACTATGTTGATTCTTCCAATCCAAGAGCATGGAATATCTTTCCATCTTCTTGTATCCTCTCTAATTTCTCTCAGCAGTAGTTTGTAGTTCTCATTATAGAGATTTTTCACCTCCTTGGTTAACTCAATTCCTAAGTATTTTATTTTTTTAGTGGCTATTGTAAATAGGCAGGCTTTCTTGATTTCTCATTCTGTATGTTCACTATTGGAGAAAAGAAATGCTACTGATTTTTGTGTGTTAATTTTGTATCCTGCTACTGTGCTGAAATCATTTATCAATTCCAACAGTTTTTTTGTAGAGGTTTTAGGCTGTTCGATATATAGGATCATGTCATCTGCAAACAGGGACAGTTTGACTTCATCTTTTCCAATCTGGATGCCCTTTATTTCCTTCTCTTCTCTGATTGCTCTGGCTAGTACTTCCAACACTATGGTGAATAGGAGTGGTGAGAGTGGGCATCCTTGTCTAGTTCCTGTTCTTAAAGGAAAAGCTTTCAGCTTTTGCCCATTCAGGATGATATTGGCAGTGGGTTTGGCATATATGGCTTTAATTATGTTGAGATACTTTCCCTCTATACCTAACTTATAGAGGGTCTTTGTCATGAATGAGTGCTGAACTTTATCAAATGCTTTTTCAGCATCTATAGAGATGATCATATGGTCCTTGTGTTTGAGTTTATTAATATGGTGTATCACATTTATTGATTTGCGTATGTTGAACCAACCTTGCATCCCTGGGATGAATCCCACTTGATCGTGATGAATAATTTTTCATATGTGTTGCTGTATTCTGTTTGCTAGTATTTTAGTGAGGATTTTTGCATCTATATTCATCAAGGATATCAGCCTGTAGTTTTCTTTTTTGGTTATATCTTTACCTGGTTTTGGTATCAGGATGATGCTTGCTTCATAGAATGAGTTTGGGAGATTTGCGTCCGTTTCAATCTTTTGGAATAGTGTGTAAAGAATCGGTGTCAATTCCTCTTTGAATGTTTGGTAAAATTCTGCTGTGAATCCATCTGGTCCTGGGCTTTTCTTTGTTGGGAGCCTTCTGATAACAGCTTCAATCTCCTTTATTCTTATTGGTCTGTTCAAATTTTCTACGTCTTCATGGTTCTTTGGGAGCTTGTGTGTGTCCAGAAATTTATCCATTTCCTCCAGATTTTCAAATTTGTTGGCGTATCGTTGTTTATAGTAGTTTCGAATGATTCCTTGTATTTCAGATGAATCAGTTGTAATATCGCCTTTTTCATTTCTAATTTTTGTTATTTGAGTCTTCTCTCTTCTTTTTTTTGTTAGCCATGCTAATGGTTTGTCAATTTTATTTATCTTTTCAAAATACCAACTTTTTGATTCGTTGATCTTTTGAATTGTTTTTTGGTTTTCAATTTCATTCAGTTCTGCTCTGATCTTAATGATTTCTTTCCGTCTGCTAACTTTAGGTTTGGATTGTTCTTGTTTTTCTAGTTCTTTAAGGTGAAGTGTTAGGTTGTTCACTTGCCATCTTTCCATTCTTCTGAGGTGAGCATTTAATGCAATAAATTTCCCCCTCAATACTGCTTTTGCAGTATCCCACAGGTTTTGGTATGATGTATCATTGTTTTCATTAGTTTCAATAAATTTTTTGATTTCCTGCTTGATTTCTTCTTGGACCCATATGTTATTAAGTAGAATGCTGTTTAATTTCAATGTGTTTGTATAGTTTCCAGAGTTTCGTTTGTTATTAATTTATAGTTTTAATCCATTGTGGTCTGAGAAGATACATGGGATAATTCCAATTTTTTTGAATTTATTGAGACTCGACTTGTGACCTAATATGTGATCTATCCTGGAGAATGATCCATGTGCTGATGAGAAGAATGAATATTCTGAGGTTGTTGGCTGGAATGTTCTGTAGATATCTGCCAATTCCAATTGGTCTAGAGTCTTGTTTAGATCTTGTGTTTCTCTACTGATTCTTTGCCTAGATGATCTGTCTAATATTGACAGTGGGGTGTTCAGGTCCCCTGCTATTATGGTATTAGTGTCTATTTCCTTCTTTAGGTCTAATAGAGTTTGTTTTATAAATCTGGCTGCTCCAACATTGGGTGCGTACATATTTATGATTGTTATGTCTTCTTGATGGATCAGTCCTTTTATCATTAAGTAGTGTCCCTCATTGTCTCTTTTTATGGTTTTTAGTTTAAAGTCTATTTTGTCAGATATAAGAATAGCTACTCCAGCTCGTTTTTCTTTTCTGTTTGCATGGTAAATCTTTTTCCATCCTTTCACTCTTAGTCTGTGTGAATCTTTATGGGTGAGGTGGGTCTCTTGTAGGTAGCATATAGTTCGGTCCTCCTTTTTGATCCAGTCAGCCAGTCTGTGTCTTTTGATTGGGGAATTTAAGCCTTTTACATTCAGAGTTGTTATTGAAAGGTGTTGATTTATTCCTAGCATTTTATTGGTTGTTTGGTTGTCTTAGGTGTCTTTTGTTCCTTGCTTTCTGATTTACTGTTTGGTTTCTGTGTTTGTTGGTTCCTTAGGTTGTAGATAGCGTTTTTGTTTGCTTGTTTTCTCTTCATGAATGCCATTTTTATTATACTAGTGGGTATTGATTTTTCTTGGGTTTTTATGGCAGTGGTAGTTATTTTTCAGGAACCAAACCCAGTACTCCCTTGAGGATTTCTTGTAAGGGTGGTCGTGTGGTAGTGAATTCCCGCAGTTTTTGTTTGTCTGAGAAATATACTATTTGCCCTTCATTTCAGAAGGATAGCCTTGCAGGGTAGAGTATTCTTGGCTGGCAATCTTTGTCTTTTAGTATTTTGAAAATATCATCCCATTCCTTTCTAGCTTTTAGGGCTTGTGATGAAAAGTCTGATGTTAGCCTGATTGGGGCTCCCTTATAGGTGATTTGATGCTTCTCTCTTGCAGCTTTTAAGATTCTCTCTTCGTCTTTGAGTTTTGCCAATTTGACTATGACATGTCTTGGAGAAGGCCTTTTTGGGTTGAATACGTTTGGAGATCGTTGAGCTTCCTGGATCTGAAGATCTGTGATTTTTCCTATACCTGGGAAGTTTTCTGCCACTATTTTGTTGAATATGTTTTCAATGGAATCTCCATATTCCTCCCCTTCTGGAATACCTATGACTCGGATATTTGAGCGCTTAAGGTTGTCTGATATCTCTCTCAGATTTTCTTCAATGTCCTTGATTCTTTTTTCTTTCTTTTTTTTTCTGCTTGTGTTATTTCAAACAGCCCATCTTCAAGTTCAGAGGTTCTCTCTTCAACTTCGACAAGCCTGCTGGTTAAACTCTCCGTTGTGTTTTTTATTTCGCTGAATAACTTCTTCAGTTCAGCAAGTTCTGCTACATTTTTTTTCAGGACATTGATTTCCTTGTACATTTCCTCTTACAGATCCTGTATACTTTTCCTCATTTCATCATGATGTCTAGCTGTGTTTTCTTGTATCTCATTCAGTTTCCTTAGAATTATCACTCGAAATTCCTTGTCAGTCATTTCAAGGGCTTCTTGTTCTATAGGATCTAGAGTTTGAGATTTATTAACTTTTGGTGGTGTACTTTCTTGATTTTTTGTATTTCTGGAATCTTTTTTTTGATGTTTATTCATTGTGGCAGGGGGTTTCACAGTCCACTGGTTTGAGACTAATGACTAACTAGGATGTTGCTGTGGTTGCCAATTTCGTATGGCTACCTCCGTGACTGCTCAGTTGGCCTCTAGTGCCTTGTGTGTGTGGTTGCCTCGGGTCTTGGGCTTCTCCGGGGAGCCACCTTTCTGGTCAGCTTGGACTCTGCTGGGCTGGTGGATCACATACCACAGGGTGTGTGATCTCTGTTGAGCTTTCACTTCCTGTGCAGGACTTCTCCCTGTTCCGTGTGCTCTGGCCCAGGCTGTTGGATCATGCAGTGGCGACCCCACAGGGTGTGTGGTTTCTGTCGAGTCTCCGCCTCCCTGGCCGCACGTCTCCCCACTCTGTGCGCACTGTGCTGGGCTGGGGCGTGTCTTCTGCAACCCTCGTCTATCAGCTGGGCCTTCAAAACCCTGCTCGGCACCGCCTCGCCCAGGAAGTCTACCAGGTTTCTGGTAGGCACAGACAACTGGTTGCTCTGGGTGTCTTTGTAGCACTGTGTAGATCTTTCTCGGGATTTGTTCACCTTTGTATCCCCCTGGCATAGACCGAATCTAGCGCCCACCTGCAGCCAGCTCTCTGGCAGGTTCAAGCGGACCTGGGAACTCTCCTACCACACTATTCCCAACCAGAAATTGGTTAGGCTTTTTTCCAAACTGGTGGCCGCAGAGATGGTATCTGCCTCCCAGTAACAGGAAGTTTACCGGGGGCCGGAGTCCAGGGTATGGTGGAGTGACAGTCGGTCCGCCCATACTCCCTTGCCCTCCTGACACTGGCTGGGGACGCCCCACGCCACCAGCCCCGCCAGAGAACCACAGAGGGAGTGGGAGGGGAGGCCGGCCCGTAGGCCCCAGGAAGCCCCGCGCCGGGGCAAGCAAGTGGGAAGGCTCAGTGATGGCCGAGCCGGGCGGAGCTGCCAGCACCTGGGAAAATGAAGGCAGCCCCGGGGTGGTGAGTGAACCAGTGATGCAGGCGGGATCTGGGGGGGCGTCAGCCCCCCAAACAGGGCTGGGCCAGGGGTCACTCACAGGGCTGTGCCAGGTCGGGCGCTCACTCTCTGCCTCTGGTTTGTCGCCTTCCCCGTTTTCGGCCGCTGCCGCCTCGGGCTGTTCAGTCGCGGCACGGCTCGCCTCGGGCGCTCCCAGGAATCTTCTTTAATGCCGGCCTGAAACCTTGAATCCTGAATAGGGCAGCTGGCCGCCTTCAGCGCAGCCCCGCCCTCCGGGATCCTGTCTGCATCCACAGCAGCCCTGGCGCCGTGTTCCCTGTTTAGAGACTCGCTTTTGCAGCTAAGAAACAGTTCTTTTCCTGCTCCACACTTCAAAGTTGTTGCCTGTAAATGAGGCAGCCTCTCCTGCCGGGGGCAAAGTGGCAGTCACCCCCCACGACCGGCCAGCAGCAGCGGTCCTCCCTTAAGAGATGGCAAGAGGAAGGTCCACAAGTTTCCCGGCTGCCTGAGGCCCAGTGGCCGCCTTTTCCACCTCAGCTACTCCGCGCCAACCGCCGCAGCCACCGCCATCTTGAAACGCCGGAAAGTTGCTCTTTATGTCTAAAAATAACCCAATAGAAATTGGGCAGGAACTTCTATTGTGCATTCAGGTGGGTGGTATTCCAGTGCTTAATGGGCCAATCCATCAAAGCGTGGTGCCTTTATTCTCCCACCCACCTCTCAACCCTACAAAATAAGTAAAGTTATTTTTAAACATCCTATGCCATGGAGAAATAGCATGTTCTCTTATTCTTGGGAGCAATGTACTAGAGACTAGTTCTAGTTTGGAGATACTCAAGGGAAAATAATGTGGTTGTCCCAAAAGGATAAAGTATTAATCTACATGATGTTTCTAATCTGCTACTCACAGTCCAGGTTGATTAAGTTTACCCTACACTTTAAAATGGGACAAATGTGCTTAAAATCTTTGCAACCCAAGCAGTAATTTCACTCTCCTCTTTTTCCCAAATAACTAGAACTCTGTCTGTGCCTTTTCCTTCCTCATCTACCAAGAGGCTCAAGGCCTGAGTAGTGAAGTAGTCAGAAAGGTCAAGAGCCAGCTGTTCTCCTCTCTCACAAGGCAGATCAGACATTGGGAAGAAGCTCCCTGGCCAAACGTGGCTAAAGACCCAGGAAGAGCTTCCTGCATGAGTTCTCTAGACACTGGTGCAGGTTGCTCTCTGGTTCTTGCAGTTGTGGCTGCTCCTCCTATTGGAACAGAAAATCCAAAACTGTTTTAGACTCTAACTAAAGTAGAATAAATAGAGCAGGCCACCAGATGACTTGGTTCTGAGCTACATAAACCCACCTCACACATGGAAGAGTCCTGCATGTTAAGCCTAGCTTATCAGAATGTTACATTGGGAATGGGGGCCCCAGCTGGTAATTTGGATTACCTGGCCTTGACCTCTTCCTATATATAGTCAGGGTACCTCAGTGGGAGGGGTGAACTATTAAGAATAGGATTTAGGTTCCCTTAGGTCCATAGCAAAATATCATCTCAATTTACTTCCTAAATTTCATGCCAATGTCAACTTCCAATACACAGCACTGAAGTTCCAAAAGAAACTTCTAAGCCCAAGGACAGTCTATCTCATCTAGTAAAATCTTCACCATTGCAAGGAAAAGAAAAATATTCTGAAAACAATATTTGCTTTTGAAATATCAGTGGTATCTGTTTGTGCCCTGATCATAATTTACAAAAAATTAAAAAATCCTAAAAGGAATTATATAAACATATTAATAACTTTTCTAAAAGAATGAGATAATAGTAATCTTTTCAATTTGCCCACACTTTCCATAATTTGCTGCCTTTAATCCTAACAATATCAATAATAGTAACCGTCACATGTGTTCATTAAAAAGGATACAGAAAATACAAAAAAAAAATTTGTTTTCAGGCTCAAAAGAGGCTTTTCTCTAAGCTATTCAGAAGCCCACAGGAATTTCAATGACTATAAAAACTTAACTTATTCAACTCTTTATAACCAGTAACTACAGTAAACCTATATCCCTTGTGAATATACATACACATACAAAAATACATACATATATAAATCACAACAGCTCATGGAACAACAAAATACTCTCCCTGCCTTTTTCTTCTCTCCATTTTCTATTTTTCCTGCTTGGAAATCCATCATCTAATTGCCTAAATAGTCAAAATAGGAAAATTAAAGGTTTTGTGTGTTTGTGTGTGTGTGTGTGTGTGTGTGTGTGTGTGTAAGTTTCATCATGCTTTTCATCTGTTAAATGTTGCATTCTCCCAGTTTCAAAAATAATTTGTTGGAGTTCCATAGCTACACCTTACAAACCAAACCCTCACTAATAACAACTTATAAACTCTGGACAAAATATAAAAAACAACTATGTGGGGATTCTTAGGAGTAAACAAAAGCAGGCCTATTGTGGAGGAGACTGGAAATGAGTGGAAACTTGTGGCCTAGGGTGAGTTTCCAAGTTTATTGTGGGTTTTCCTCAAATGCAATCTGTAACTGGAGAATGGCACAGTGCAGGTGTAAAAACTCTGAAGAATTTTTCTATCATTCGTTCCATCATACATTCTGTCATTTCTATATCTTCTTGCCCTTCATCATTCTGGTCAGAAGAATCAGGGGACGGAACCCAGGCAACAACCATTACTGAAGAGCGTGAGAGAAATCCCAAAGAGGAGAAAGCCAGAGAAGATAATTCCCCAATTCCATGTCTAAACTGCACACAAGTTTCAGACTGACCTTTGAAACATATATTTGTGGGACAAACTCAAAACAGCACAGCCAAAGCTTAAAGAGCTGAACTGAGATTTAGCTGACCTGAACCACCAACCACAGACAGTGAGACAGAGCTTACAGTGAGTCTAACCTGAGGAGTCGTCTGCTAAATTAAAAACACCAACATTCTTCAGAGGGGATATAACAGAACCCAAAGCCTGCACAACAAAACATTCACAGTGTCCAGGATAAAGCCCAAAAATACTTGGCATAAAAAGACCCAAGAAAATGTGACCCATTTTCAAAGGCAAAGATAATCAACAGATGCCAGTCCAGAGATGACCCAAATGCTGAGATTATTAGTTAAGGACTTTAAAACTATGCTTAATGAAGCAGATGCTAGAGATGAATAAAAGGTAGAAGATCTTAGCAAAGAAATAAAAAATTAAAAACCAGAAATTTTATACTTGAAAAACAATATTTTCAAAATAATTTAGCTAGCATAATGGATATGTCAGAGAAAAGAGTAAGTGAGCATGAAGATAAATAAACAGAAATTATCCAATATAAAAAGAAAGAAAAAATAAGTTTTAAGGGGGAAAAAATGAGCCTCAGAGCCATATAGGAACAATATCAAAAGGCCCTAACATACAGGTAATTGGTATCCCAAAAGCAGAGGAGAGAATGGAGTGGAAAAAACACTTGAAAAAATAGTGTCTGAGAATGTTCCGAATTTGGTGAAAGTTAAAAATTTATAAATTCAAGAATCTCAGTGAACTCCAAGCAGGATAAATTTAAAGAAAACCATATGTAAGCTGCTGAAAACCAAAGACAAAGATAAAATTCAAAAGTAGACAGAGAGAAACAACACATTATTCACAGAGAAACCATAATCCAAATGACCATGGATTTCTCATCAGACACCACTGATAACAGACAGTGAAACAAGGTTTGTAATATGCTAAAAGACAAAAAAACTGTCAACCCACAATTCTACATCTAGCAGCCCATCCTTTAAAAGAAAAGAATGCAAAATGAAGACTTATTCAGAGAAACTAAGAGAATTACTCACCAGCCAACTGGAACTACGAGAAATGCGAAAGAAAGTTCTTCAGGCTGAAGAGAAATTATGCCAGAGGAAATCTGAATCCCCAAGAATGAATGAAGAAGATCAGAAATGAAAGATATCTGGGTAAGTGCAAAAGGCCATTTTTTAATCGAGTTTTTAAAAGTTTTATGAAAAAAGTACATTGTCTTGTTGGGTGTTTGTGTACAGTTGATGTAATACATATGACAATAACAACCAAAAAGACTGGGATGGGGTGGGAAAGGGAACTATATAGTTGTACAGTTTCTGCATTTTATGTGAACTAGTTCAATATTAACTCTAAGCACACTGTGAAATGTTAAGGATGTATACTGTAATTCCTACAGAAAAATTTTTTTTAATTATTACAGTAATACAAAGAGTTGTAACTAAACAGCCATTATAAATAAAATGTAACACAAAAGATGCCACTAAATCTTAGAAAATATTTTAGACTGAGTAATAATGAAAACAAAATATATCAGAATGTGTGGGCTTAACCTAAAGCAGTAATTAGAAGGAAACTTATAGCTTAAATGCTTAATCCAAAAAAGTCTTAAGTCAATAACCTAAATTCCCACCTTAAAAATCCAGTAAAAGAAGAGCAAGTAACCCCTGAGGTAAATAGAAGGAAGAAAATAATAAGGACACAAATCAATCAAATAGAAAACAGACAAATAATTGAGAAAATTAACAAAGCCAAGAGCTGTTTTTTTAAAAATATCAACAAAATTGAAAAAAAAAAAAAAAAAAAAAAACCCTAGCTAGACTGTTTGAGAATAATAGAGAACAAAAATCACCAATATTAGGAATGGAAGCAAGGTTTTCACTAGAGATCATAAAGATATTAAAGAATGATAAATGAATAGGATGAACAACTCTTTGCCAACAAATCTAAAAATTTAGACTTAGAAATGGGCAAATTCCTGAAGATTACAACTTATCAAAATTAACACAAGAAACAAGAAATCTAAATAGTTGTATATTAAAAAAATTATATTCATTATCAAAAATTTTATCACAAGGAAACTTCCAGGCCCAGATGCTCCCCTCAAATAGTTAAGAAATAACACCAATCTTATACAAATGTTTTCAGAAAATAGAAGAAGGAACATTCATTTTATGAGACCTGCATAACGTAATACCAAATAACAAAGGCATTAAAAAAAAAACGAACATTACAGAACATTACATACCAATAACCCTCATGAGCATAGATGCAAAAATCTTTAACAAAATATTAGCAAATCAAATCCAAAAATATATTTTTACTTTTTTTCTTTTTGGCAGCTGGCTAGTAGGGGATCCAAACCCTTGACATTGGTGTTATAACACCATGCTCCAACCAACTAAGCTAACTGGTCAGTACAAAACATATTGATTTAAAAAGGATAATAAATCATCTCCAAAATGGAGTTTATCTCAGGCTTAAAAAAATTGATTAACTAAATGACTTAATTATATTGATTTAAATCAATATAAATCACAATATTAACAGAGTAAAGGAGAAAAAATATAATCATCCCAATAAATAGTAGAAAAACATTTGACAAAATTCAACACACATTCATGATAAAATAAATAAATAAATAACTCTGGGCAAACTATGAACCATTGGGAACATCCTCAATCTGATTAAGAGAACCTACCAAAAAAATATATAACTAACATTACACTTATGCTTTCCCCCTAAAATTGGAAACTTGGCAGAAATGCCTCTCTCTTATCATGTCTATTTAACATTGCACTGGAGGCCCTAGCCATTACAATATTGGCAAGAAAAAGAAATAAAATTAATAAATATTGGAAAGGAAAAGGTAAAAGAGTCCCTATTTGCAGGTGACATGATTTTTAGGTCAAAAATCCTAAGGTATCTACAAAACAACTAGTGCTAATGAGTGAATGTACCAATGTTGCACAAGACAAGGTTAACGTAAAAAATTAATTTTTTTATTCTAGCAGCAAACAATTGGAAAATAACTTTTTTAATTCCTCTTACTCTCATAGCCCCCAAAATATAAAATACTTAGGAATTAATGTAACAAAAGACGTCCAAAATCTCTATACTGAAAATTATAAAACATTGTTCATACATACCATGTCAGTATGATATTGAGAAGACTTAATATTGTTAAAATTGCAATTATCCCCAAATAGATCTATAGATCACTGCAATTCCAACCAAAATTCCAGCAGACTTTTCTATACAAATTACAAGCTGATTCTAAAATGTATACAGAAATTCAAATGACTTAAAATTGCCAAAGTGATTTTTAAAAGGAAAAACAAAACTGGAAGATTTACACTATCCAATTTCAAAACTCACTACAGTAAGCTACAGTAATCAAGGCTAAGGTCCTGATAAGTCATTTTGCTGAGTAAAGGAAGCCAGACACAAAACAGCAAATTCTGTATGCTTTTTTATATATATAAAATTCTAGAAAATGCAACCTATTCTATAGTGTCACACAGCAGATCAGTGGTTGGTTGGGGGATTGGGGATGGGAGCAGGGGTGAATAGCAAAGGAGGCAGATGAATGAAAAGGTTCAGTTATTCTGATTGCAGAAATTGTTTCAAAGGTGTATATGTCTATCAAAACTCATCAAATTGTACACCCGTACACTGTACAAACTTTACATTTGTGCAGTGTATTGAATATAAATTATACCTCTGTAAAGCTGTAAATAAGAAAAAAGCAATATGTTAAACTTTTATATTTGCATGTTTAAAAAAATAAACTATTGATCTCTTTTAAACTCGGCAATGGTAGTAGGCAATAGTTTCATTGTGGTTCTGTGGTGTTCCAGGGCAAGTAATCCTTGCATTTAAACCCACAGTGTCCCATTGACCCCCAAAGTGTACAGTCTGTTTTAGAGCCAAACTCAGGAAACAGCTCAGATCTCTCTTCTTAAATTAGACACATTGACCCCAATGGGAATGGTCACGCATGGATGGTTAATGGTGGTTACCTCAAACAACCTGCCCTGTAAAGGGATAGCAGAGGTCAGGAGATGGAAATTTAAATTCTCTCCACTATGACCTTTCACCCTCCACACAGCCCCTGATTCCTTCCCCTTTTTTGCCTTCCTAACCTGTTTTTCTCCTTTCCCCACAGCCTAGTCCGTCACAATCTATCCACCTTTTCCTTCCGCCATGCTTTCACTCCTCCCAGCTCTTCTTCAACCCAGCTCGTTTTCCCACGGAAGTTAGCCCTTAATGCCAGCCCCAATACCCACAGCAGCCCAGCCCCTCCTCTGGCCCCAATCCCTTCTCCAACCCCAACCCTATGTTCCGCCCTGATTTTTGCCGGCAGGAACCCGCCAGAGCGGAATAGAGAGGCAGGTCAGAGGAGGCAACTGCTCCGCCCAAATACCGCAGCCTCTCCTTTCTACAGCCTCCAGACGAAGTCACCCGCTCCCCAGTCTGCCACTTCCTCTCACCCGGCTCCGGGGACGTCTCTGCTCCCATTCAGGTGGCGGGGAGGTTGGGCCCGAAGCCACCCGGACGAGTATCCTACCGGCCCTTCCCGGGACCCAGGGGCCAGGTGGGCGCGCTCGGTCGCCCAGCAACAAGCCGCGCGCGCTCCTCCGCCCCGCCCATGCCCTCGCCTATCCCCACGCTCCGTGGGCGCCCACCGCACGCTTTCCGCTGGCGGAACCAGCTCCAGCGCGGCCCCGGACTTGGACCCCAAACCCAGGCCTCATTTCTCCTGGTGGCGAAGACGCTGGTCCCAAAGAGCCTCCTGGACTGAAGACGCTTTGATTAGTCGCCTTTGCCCAGTTTAACCAACTGCTTACGTTTAAACGAATAATATTAGACAATGAGACTTAAAATCCCCCCCCCCTTTGGTTTTTATGTTTGTAAACGACATACATGCCAGGGAACGGTGCATTTCATACCCAGAATGTCCACTTTGAGCGCAACTAGTAAAGTAAATCTTGAAATCAAGGGCATGAGATTGAGACTTCTGGAAAACTTGTATTAAAATATCAGATTCATCTATATTCAGAATTTCTGATGTGGTCCAAGGTAAGAAGCAATAACTGGCATCTACTAACGTCGAATATACACATACTCTTAAGATGCTGCAATTCCACTCCCAACATAAATGCATGCATATGTGCACCAAGTAACATATATATTCATAGCAGTTTCATCACAACAGCTAAAAACTGGAAACAACCCAAATGTCTATCAAAAGTAAGATTCACGAATTGTGGTATATTCATAAAATGCAATACTATACAGGAAGGAAATAAACTTTAGCTTTGGGAACAGCATAGATGAATTTCTCACAAATGAAACTTTGAGCAAAAAAAGCCAGACACAGAGGGGTACATACTGTATGATTCTATCATATAAAGTTCAAAAGCCAGGCCAGCATAAACTATGCTTATGCTCAGCTGATTACAAACAAACACAATAAACAACTGTAGATGTCCAGATGGTAGTCATCTTGGGAGGAGGAAGGTGATGGTGAGTGGGAAAATAGTACCAGGGAAGGTGGAGGAGGGTCTTGGGGGCAAGCAATATTCTATTTTTTACATTGCTGATGGCTACTTGGGTTTTTTCTTTGTGGTAAACCATTATTTTCTGGTTTGCTCATTTTCCTGTGTAATATTTTGCCACTTTTTAAAAGGGCAAAAAGAAAACCAATGAGACGAAATAGTGTAGATGAAAGTGCTTTGATCAGAACCTATACTTAGCAGGCCCTCGAATGTTTATTTTATATCCCTCTACTCTCTATCAACCCCCTTTTCTCCAAATACTCAGGCAACTAAAAAGTGAATCAGGAGAGTGGCAGATATAAGCTTCTGGAGGGTCTTCCATGGGACTCCAGATGCTGGCAGTGGGCAACATGCTCCCCACAAGTTTAAGACAAAAGAATGCTCTGTGCCGCACCATTACCTAGAGCTGGGCTTCAGAACAGCCCAGCTGTGGAGACTGATGCATTCAGGCATCTCAGGCCTCCAGGAGGCTTCCCTCTGGAGGGAGACAAAGAAGGCTGGCACTGTTGCGACCTGGGCAAGTTACTTCCCCTCTCTGGGTTTCTGCATTCTCATCTGTAAGAGGAGATGATAATCTTACCTCGCAGGCCTTTTACTTTACTTCCTAACATAATGCGTTCAAAAAATGGTTGCTGAATGCTCACAAGATGAGAAGCATTCTGCAAAGAACCTGCCATCCCTGAGGTGTCAGTGTGTCCACATCACATCCCACTCCCCCGTGGGTGCTCTGTGAGGGTAGCTTCACTCTACACTTGGGAGTAGCCCCTTCAGGCCAGGAGTAAATCACTTTTCTATGCTAATTAAAATAATAAGCAAATAGTCAAAGTGCTTAGGAATTGACTAATTGGTCTTGGTGTCATCCTGGATGCTGCACAGAAATAACATACAGGCCACGTTCCTAAACCGGAAAAAAATTTTAAATTAATGTAACCTTGAAATATGTCTACCATATGGTCAGGAAATAATTTAAATAGTAAATAAATATTGTTCATTAATACTTCGTATAATCAAAAAATGGTAACTACATATTAGGGTATCCATATCATAGGATAATACAATCGATGTGCCAGGGACTCTTATTATCTTCACTTTACAGATAAGGCATTGATGTTCAAAGAGATTAAGGAATTTACCTGAGGCACCCTAGCTAGTCATTCTGTGCTAGGAACCTCTTTTCTAGGTTTACTTTTATTTTTATTTTTATTTTTTTCTAGTCAATATCTTTATTTATTTTTATTTTTATTTTTTTTATTTTGTCGATATACATTGTGGCTGATTATTGCTCCCCATCACCAAAACCTCCCTCCCTTCTCCCTCCCCCCCTCCCCCCCAACAATGTCCTTTCTGTTTGCTTGTCGTATCAACTTCAAATAATTGTGGTTGTTATATCTAGGTTTACTTTTACCAAAAAGAGAGAAAGAGAAGAGAGAAGGAGGAGGAAGAGGAGGAAGAGAAGGAAAAGAAATTAGTTATTGATCTAACATTATTTCAAATTCATTGTTGATATTATAATGCCTTCATATGAAAATGTTAATACTTTTGATACCATCTTAAAGAGAGGGGAATTAGACTCAGCAGAGCAGTGGTAATTATTCAAGCAGTCGTTAAAGCACTATGATTTCATATATCTTTTGTCACTCTCCAACAACCACCTACCAGTCCTCTTGTCATCTAATTTTGGAGCCCTCTATGGTTCACTACACCATAAGCAAAGGCAGACCCAAATTGACTTCCCAGACTCCACACTACCCATGCACCACCACAAAACAAAGTCTGAACACAGTTCTCTGCAGAGAATTCAAGGGTTCTCACAATTAGGGCCTACTCAAAGTTTGAAATATTTGGAAAATAAGTAATTAAAGTTATATTTTTACTTAATATTATGCACCAAGATAAATTCTAACTGATGAATTTTGATTTTGTGTGGATTAGACTTGTAAGCACTAAACCATAAAAGGCAGAAACAAAATTAAAATGTTGATGGTTTTATTTTTTTAAAAAAGCTATGCACTAAAAAATAAACAATTATAATGCAAATGAAAACCTGGTGAGAAAAGCTGAAAGCTTTTCCTCTAAGGACAGGAACAAGACAAGAATGCCTACTCTCACCACTTCTATTCAACATAGTATTGGAAGTACCAGCCAGAGCAATCAGGCAAGAGAAAGAAATAAAGAGCATCCAAATTGGAAGAGACAAAGTCAAAGTGTCCTTGTTCACAGATGACATGATCCCATATACAGAAATCCTGGAAACTCTACCAAAAAATTCCTAGAGCTGATAAACGAATTCAGCAAAATTGCATGATAGAAAATCAATACACCAAAATCAGTAGCATTTTTATACACCAACAATGAACCAGCAGAAAAAGAAATCAAGAAAGCAAGCCCAGTTACAATAGCTACCAAGAGAATAAAATACCAAGGAATAAATTTAACAAAGGAGGTAAAAGATCTCTACAATGAGAACTACAAAACACGGCTGAAAGAAATTAAAGAGAACACCAAAAGATGCAAAGACATTCCACATTCATGAATTAGAAGAATTAATGCTGTGAAAATGTCCATACTACCCAAAAGAATTTATAGCTTCAATGCAATACCCATCAAAATACCAATGACATTCTTCACAGAAATAGAAAAAACAATCTTAAAATTCATATGAAACAACAAAAGATCATGAATAGCCAAAACAATCCTGAGCAAAAATAATAAAGCCATAGGCATTACACTACCTGACTTCAAATTATACAACAAAGCTATAGTAACCAAAACAACATGGTATTGGCATAAAAACAGACACATGGACAAATAGAACAGAGTAGAGAACCCAGAAATCAACTGATGTGCTTATAGCCAAGTGATCTTCAACAAAGGAACCAAGAACATGCCATGAGGAAAGGACAGCCTCTGTGACAAATGGTGCTGGGAAAACTGGATATCCATGTTTAGAAGAATGAAACTAGACCCATATATCTCACTGTATACCAAAATCAACTGAAAATGGTTTAAAAACTTAAATATAAGACCTAAAACTATAAAACTCCTAGGAGAAAACATAGGGGAAACACTTCAGGATGTAGGACTGGGCAAGGACTTTATGAATAAGAAGACCTCAAAAGCACAAGCAACAAAAGAAAAACTAAACAAATGGGACTCTATCAAACTAAAAAGCTTCTGCACAGCAAAGGAAACAATCAATGGAGTGAAAGACAACCTACAGAATGGGAGAAAATATTTGCAAACTATACATCTGACAAGGGATTAATATCCAGAATATATAAGGAACTTAAACAACTTCACAGTAGAAAAAATAAATAATCCAATTAAAAAATGGGCAAAGGAATAGATATTTTTCAAAGGAAGACGTACATATGACCAACAAGTATACAAAAAAATGCTCAACATCACTAATCATTAGGGAAATGCAAATCAAAACCACATGGAGATATCATCTCACACCAGTTAGACTGGCTGTTATCAAAAAGATGGCATAACAAATGCTGAGAAGGATGCGAAAAAAGAGGAACCCTTCTACACTGCTGGTGGGACTCTTAATTAGTGCTGCCATTATGGAAAACAGTATGGAAGTTTCTCAAACAACTACAGATAGAACTACCATATGACCCAGCAATCCCACTGCTGGGTATATACCCAAAGGAATGGAAATCATCATGACGAGGGGATACCTGTACTCCCAAGTTTATCGTAGCTCTATTTACAATAGCCAAGTTATGGAACCAACCTAAATGTCCATCGGTGGATGACCAGATAAGGAAAACGTGGTATATATACACAATGGAATACTGCCCAGCCATAAAAAAGAATGAAATTCTGACATTCGCAGCAACATGGATGAACTCAGAGAAAATTATGTTAAATGAAATAAGCCAGGCACAGAAAGAGAAATACTGCATGTTCTCATAAGCAGGAGCAAAGAAAGAAGGAGAGAAAGAGAGAGAGAGAAAGAAAAGAAGGGAGAGAGAGAGAAAAAAAATCACAATAACACATTGAGCTTTCAGAAGGAGAGAACAGAACTGTGGTTACTAGAGGTGGGAAAGGTGGAGGAGGATGGGTATCAGTGAGAAACTGGTTAACAGACACAAAGAATTGTATTGTAATGATGAATATGCTAATTATCCTGATTTGATCATAATATGTTGTACACAACTATTGATAGTCAACTCTATACCCCACAAATATGTATTATCAATTTTGTTTCAGTAAAAAATAAATAAATAAATAAATTTTAAAAAAACAACCTAGTGAAAAGTTTAGAACATTTACAGCAGACATGGGATCAATATTTTGTAGTGAGAAATAGATAAACACTGAAATTTTTCAATTGGGTAAACATGTGAACAGGCATTTGCAAAAGAAGGAATATTATGGCCAACAGAAATATGAAAATATTCAACTCTACTAATAATCTTAGAAACACAAATTAAAATAATGGTATGCAATTTTCACCAAATTACAGAGTTAGTGTGTGCAAGGGGGTAAGGGAATAGGAACACTCAGATTTCTGATGGTGTCTTCCTAAATGTCAGGTAGCAAAAGGTCTCAAATGCCTTTAATACTTGCATGTCTTTTGACCCAGGAATTTCTCTTTTGTGAACTTTTCCTACATAGAGACATGCAAAATTTCAAATTAATGATATTTAAGCATGATGTTAATCATTGGAAGACAAGAATCTTGCCTTAAATCTAGTATCCGTAATGTCTAATGCAGTGCTTGGCACATAAAGTTCTCATTGATGGCCACATCTAAATAATATCACTGATTTAGCATTAGTCAAGACGGAGTTGTCTTGACTGGACACAGACCACAGACCAGAGAAAACTGAGCTCCAGGCTTAATGTTCTAGAGATAAAGAAGTCAAAGATACACAGGCCTTAGGGAACATACATGGGCATTTCCCATGAGCCCATGGGTCATTGGACCTAGTTCAGTGTCTGGTTATATTAACACAACTCACTACTAGCAAGAGTATCAGTCCCCGGTTTATAGGAAAGGTCAATTCACCAAAAATTTTTTTTTAAAAAAATGGATACTATCTATTTGGGGTTTTAGCACCAATTACTTTAACAATGATATCAAATGCCAATCAAAAAATTTAAGTGGTGAATATAAAGCAAATAAACTCAAAAGTTAGGACCCAGCTAGACCCAGAGGCAGCCTGACCTGCATGAAGCAGCCACCATAGAAAACCTGGAGCCTTCACAGATACACTCCAAGATTGTGATGGGGAAGGAGTAGAGCCATTTTGATGAGTTACAGTATAAGGATGACACTGGAAAGAATTGAAGGCTTTATACTTCAGAGTCTTCATTTCTTTCCTCATCAGTCAGGTCCCCACAGGAAATAGATGGCATGCTAGAAAAGGTTTAACTGAGATGAACAACAAAAGAATTGAAGGAACTATTTACACGAGTGTGGGTAGGGTTAAAGGGAACTAAGAAGAGATAAAGAGTTGCCCAAGTTCTAGCAACAGCAGGAGGTATTATTACATCTTTGATCTGAAGAGGCAAGGGGGGAGGAGGAGGTATTAGCAGAGCCTGGTGAGAGCAGAAGCTGTGGAAGAGGGGCTGTCTGATAAGATCTGTAGACACAGAGTGAGGAAGCAAAGGATAAAGCTACAGTGATGCAGGGAGAAAGCAGGAGAATAAATATGCCTACCACTCTGTCTCCTACCCTTCATTCCTGCACCGTCGCCCCCCATTTGCCAAACCCAACCTCCAGGGGCCAAGAACAGGGCAGAGGAGGGCACTGGGGAGTAGAACAGAATAACAAGTGGAGTCCCCTACCAAAAATTGCCTGTTGTGCTGTTAACCCACAGAAACTAATGTATTGAGCCAGCTTCCCTGCCTTAGGGTATTCCCCAGCTTTCTCCAAGCATTCCGCTCACCCCAGCTTCCCATGGAGACCTATTTAGTATATGCCAGGCTACCCTCCAGACCCTAAACTCTGGCATGGTTCTAACATCTAAATTTATGGAGGTCAGGATGGATCCCTAGGAAGCCAGCCCAGGCACCCTGGGGTGCGTCAGAATTCTGGTGCCAGGCTGATCTCAGGGGGCTTAAGGTAAGATAAAAATAGCAAGCACTGAGCAGAAAGAAAACCCTGTGAGTAAAACTAACCCATTTGGAAGGAAAAGACACAAATAACACTAATAAGCCTGGTCCAAAGCAGGTGTACTTGGCTGAGAATTAAGGATTTATTTTTCTTGGAGGTAGTGGCTGGTGTTTAGCATTCCAGTTACACTTTACACCTCCAAAGGGCTTGCTTACATGTTCTCCAAGTATGGTAATGCACTACAGATTCTGCTGACTTTGAGGTCAGAACCATTCTTTTTCTAAAGGCAGGTATGTAAGACTGTTGTATGTGCTTTGTAGCCTAAATATTGAGCTTAAAGAACCAATGCCCGGTTTATGCTTAGAAAAACTAACAGCTCTCCCTAAGTAAGCTGTAAAAACAGAAGCTGCATTTAGCCAGAGATCACTGCCTGAGACTTCTGTGTACCAGCCCACTTCCCCTGTTCTCACCTCCCCCAATACCAATCCAAGAAAAATTAATAAGCTTTAAAGATATGTTGTTTTTCTGTTTTCTGGTGAAGGAAATATTTTATTTTATCTGTCTGGATTCTGATTACTGAGTGAAGCAGAATTCAAACACTTTAAGTAGAGTCTGTACACAGGACCTTCTTAGCCCATCCACGCCCTTTCTGAAATTTGTAGGATATTTTTTATGAGTATCCCTGGATCCACAGCTGAACTCCAGCCCTTCCAAACTTCCTCAGTGGGAGTTAAATGCCTCATGAACCTTCACCTCAGTAGATGGATCTATATCTGGGGAAATCCTTTTGTGATTTGGTCTTTTCACACACTATATTGTTTGTCTTAATTAAGCTTTAGCACCCCACTAAACTTTCTTGCACATATGAGGTAATATATAAGATCTTTAATTTTGAAGGATCCACCATAAGACCAGCATGCTTGCTTTATTTCAGATGGACTTGAACTCACAGGAAGAAACACTTTTAGGGAACTGAAATCAAATAATTCTCAAAGGCACCAGCTAAGGCTTCCTTGCTATAATAACGTCTTGGGTTTTCAGGATTTTAGAAAATGACTAAGTGATACTTCTTCAAATGAGTCGTAAGTGGTTCCTTCTAACTCTGTCCACAAGGCAAGTGGAGGGAGAACTGTCTGGGTGAAATAAAAAATCCTGCTTTCTCATCTCAGTTCTCTCCAAGTTCAGGTGCTGAGGGTGGAGTGACCTATCAGAAGCCCAGGCCCAGCTTCCTTTTCTTCCTCACTCTCCCCTCTTCTCCTTCGGGGGTGCCTCCTGGATCCAGGCCCCAGCTCGGGTGTGCCTGAGGTCACCATAGCAGGGGTGATGGGCAGAGAGCCTCGAGAGAGGCGTGCGCGAGGCTCTCAAAGTCTGCAGGTCCGGCTAGTGGACCATCTCGGGAGCCCAGAAGAGCCACAGGCAGGCTCTTGGGACGGGATCTTCCCCCTCTCGCAGAAGGTTGGAGGAAGGACCATTTGTCCTGCTGGTCTGGGCGGAAGGTGTGGGACCTCTCATGTCTTCGCCCCTTGAGCTACCTTCCCCCAGGACGTCCTTAACGTGGGCCTGATGCAGTCTCCAGATCCCCTTCAGATGGCGCTTTTCCTCTGCCATCCATCGCGGACTCCCCAGAGAGTCGCCCTGCCAGTCGGGGAGATGAGGGGGGAGTTCCAGGCAGGGTCCTGGTGGACACTGAGACCGGAGCCCTGCCAGCCGCCCAGCCCGCACGCGGCACCTCTCTCCTCCTCGCCGACTGTAGCCGCGAGGAACGGCAACGTTCAGAAGCTGGACTGGTGACCCCATTCAAAAGACCTAAGGTGGCAGGGGGCGGGGGGATTGCGCCTGGATTACAGGTCCGCATCACCTGCCACTACATGTCCCAGCATCCGGCACTGCCCAGGCTTCCAGAACTTTGTGAAGCCTCCTTGTTTTTGTTACCAATTATTGTGTACTTACTCTGCACTCAACTGGTGTAAAGTGGATACTAATATGCCCATTTTACAGTTGAGAAAACTGAGGCTTAAGGAAGGCAAGTCTCCTGCAGAATTCGGATTAGAATCCAGGTCTGACTCCAAACACCGCGCTCTTACACAGACACCGTACTTGTCCTTGTCGATTGCATTGAACATGCCCGGTTGAAGTTTTTCTAACCAGAGAGACTACGTCTCAGAGATCCCCAGCCTCAGACGCCAGGGGCCTGGGGGCGCTAGCCCCGCGGAGGGGAGTGTGCAGAGCGCTGAGCCATCGCCTCGCTAAGGAACCTTTGCCTGAGGGTGGAAAGTGGAAGGCTACGCTGGGCTCTCTCTCCTGCTGCCGTCTTTGGAGATGCAAGGAAGTGAAGAGGGGGAACTTTTGCCCAAAATTTACCACAAAACTAGATATTCATCATGAAGGAGGGAAATCTTCGCAGTACCAATTCTCCAAGAATCTTTGTCCCCTCCAGGGACAAAGAAATGGTATGCCACTTCGGGAGCTGAGCCCCCCTCCACCTCCCCCCCCCATTCCGTAATTGCTCCCTTCTTAGGTTCACACAGGTTCTCATTCCCCTGGGTAGGGTCATCAGGTCTTACTGAAGCACCAACCACTCCAGGCTTTGTTCCTACAACTGATGACTGCCAAGACCCGGGTATCGGGTCCTAGCTCCTCATCAAGAAAAGGAGGAAACTATGCCTGCCTGGGTTCCCCAAGAAATTTGAGGTCGGTAGCACTGGTGCCAAGCTCCTGACCATGCGCCTGCCACCCCTGCCCCAACTCTAACGCCGGGTCCGCATCTCCACATGTCCTCTCTGGTCCTGCTTTCCTCCCTCTCTCATCTCTTGGGACCAGGGACCAGTTTATTCTCATTCTGGCACCTGCAGGAGTTTTAGAAGCTCCTGCATCAGTGTAAACTGACCTTCAACCCCAGCACTGGGCTTTATTTATTGAAACCACGTCTCTTGGCAGGGGTGTGGGAGGAGGGTCATGAAGAGGTCAGAGGAGACCAGCGATTCACAAAGGAAGGTATTTTAGGCGGGAGGAGTCCAGTGGGGTGAGTAGAGTGTGATCCAACCCTCCAACTGCATCCTCAAAAGCACTTGAAAGAAAAAAACAAACCTACACCAGATCTGCTAGAACCAGAGCCCTTAGGCTCCGAGGCGGGTCGGGGTTGACCGAATTCCGAGCCTCTCTCCCCGACCCCCGTGACGAGGTCTGAGTGGTTGTGCAGACGCTGGAAGAGAGAGTGATCTGAAAGCGGGGAGGTTGCAGCGCAGATCCGGGGCCGCCTCGGAGCGGTGGCTGAGCCTCACACTCGCTTGGTGGTGGCGGGGGGTACGTAGAGGACACCAGGTGCGGCTGGAGGATCACGCAGCCTGTGACCTCCCGAGTGATAGCAGACTAGAAATGGAGGCAGACGTGATTTCTCTCCCAAGGACTCCCCCTACACCTGCTTTCAGGGCAAATAAAACTCCGGGAGGAAAAATTGACAGGAGCGGTCTCCAGTTAATACCTTGCAGCAACACGACAGGTTCTGAGAGGGATTGGTGATCCTTTAAGAAAATCATTGTATTACACAAAGAAGGCGTGTAGAGTAAAACATCCTAACGACGGGGAGGCAATTAAGGTCAATGTCTGGTCATTTCGAGAGCGCTGCCCCTGCCACGGCCCTCTGAGCTTCAGGTACCCGGGAGGATCACAACGTGTGACTCTCGCGGCGTAAACCCGGCCCCGCGGCTCGCAGGACCTCAGGCGCCCCCCAGCGCCAGGGCGGGAAGGCAACCCGCAGCAAGCTCTCGTCCCCGTCTCGGGCAGGCAACCTCGACTAGCACAGAGGTCTGTGGCAAGGCTTTCCCTTCCCATTGCTTGGGCTCGGCTTTACTTGTTTGCCAATTTAAACATATTATTTAAACCTGGACGTTTCCTTTATAACTCCGAATGAAACATTTTGCTTGACGGATAATTGATAGGCTTCCTTAACTTTTAATCAATATCTGCTATTAAAAGGTGTGGCTGCTGCCTTTTCGCAGCGAGGAGAACAGGTATTTGCCTTGGGCCACACGTTGACCGCCCTATATGGGCAAAGCACGGCCTCTGATTCCGCTCATGTCTGGAAGGGGAGCATTCCCAATTTAATCATGTCACCCGACGATTTTGGTAAAAATGGGGTATTGATGCCAGAGGAAAATCCAGGCCTAGTGTGCTTGGAAGCAGGGGTGCCAGTGCTCTGAGACCCTGTCCGTTCTGCCAGGAGCATCTGTCCATCCAGTCCAATTTAATCCGTTGGCCCATTCATTCCACAAGCCCTTTGTTTTCCCTGTGCACCCGGCTGAGACCCGGCCCTTGGGTCCTCTTACTTGATGACTTTGGGGAGGTGGACACGGCTTCTAGTCTCGGAAATCCTTCCCTGCCTGACACTAGCCTGACCAGTCTCTGGGCTATGGTAGTCACTTGGTAGACTCAACAAATCTTTATTGAAAGTCTGGTATGCTCCAGGCTCTGCTCTGGCAGCGGGAAACACAGCGGTTCCTGCCCTCAGGGAGTTACTAGAACAGTGGGTAGACAAAAAACAGAAAAGAAATAGATGGAATTTTCAGTTGGGGAGTGATAAGAACCCAGCAGGAATCTAGAGCAAAGTGTGGACCTAAGGAGGGAAGGACTCAGTTGGCTGGGAAAGGTCTGAAAATTTCTCACCAAGGAACCCAGGAGGATACTCTGGACTTGCCAGGACAGTAATGCTCAATGGTGGTCACTGCGTTTCCTTACTTTGATCCATTTACAGTAGGCAACCAGAACCACAGCATCCAGAAAGTGGCCAAAGTCCCTGCAAATGTCACTGGCATCCCAGTGAAAGCAAATGCTGCCTAGGAGGCCTATTCATATTGTTTCTGTTTAGAAGCAAACTCACTGCAAGGTGAGCTAAGCACCACTTTTGCTCTGTGGCTCATAGGACAAAGAAAATCAAACATACGCACCACTTTTAAAATAAAACTTTCCTTTTATGTTAGCTGTAGAATAGCTACTGGAAGTCCCAGAAGCAGCCACTCACCAGTGCCCTCCAATCGAATTTTAACTTTAAATAATGAATTTAGCCTCCCTCTAGTCTTGCCAGTAAATTAGTCTTTTTATCTGTCCAAAGCATAATTTCAAAAATTTTAGGGGGGAAATCGGGAAGTTAATACAATGAAAAAATACTGGCTAGAATACATTTTTACAGTTTATCTTTTCCAAGTGTGGGATATTATTTATATGATTGTTACAAAAGCAGCTGTTAAATAGAACTATGTAAATTTAAGGGTAGTCACATTTGAATAGCCAAAGTTAAACCACCAGGGACGACTGAGGGACCGTGGGAAAGCTCCTGGGTGGGGGTGGGAGTGAGGGTTATTGGGTGGATTGGAGGGGGTGGTTGGCTGGGACAGAGAAGCTAAACACTCATCGACCATTCAGGAAGAATTTATGTTTAAGCTGCCCAGCCACTAGGCAAGAGATGAAATTCGTTGACTTTCCCATCACTTCCATCACTGCTCCCACTAGCTGGGCTTCTGCCCGTGGGGAAGAGTCGTGATCCTCCTTCCCTCGCCCTGGCTTCCAGCCTCCCAGCTCTTGCACAAGGAGCAGCAGGTGGGGAAACGACCAGATCTCAAAGCACCCCGCCCAGTCTGGCACAGAGTAGGACCTCAGCAGCTCTGGTCCCTTTCTGCTCTAATTCAGACCTAAGAGGTGTCACGTTCACCCCTGATTTTCCAACTCTGTGTGAAGCCCCCACCCCTAGCCTGGACCCTCAACTCTGTCGGTTTTAAAGTAGATGGGGAAAACCATAGGATAGTGAAGACCCTTTGGAGGGTAGACAGTGCTCCCCAGAAGGAGACCGGCTGGGTGAGGAGGGACCGTCAGGAGCTGAGCACGTCCTCCAGCTGGCATTGACATGTGTGAATAAAGCGGTGGGTAACTCGGTGGACAGGTGGACAAGGCCGCAGGGAGACGCGGGACAGCCGAGGGACCCGGGCCTGGGCGGGGGAGCCGTATAAGCTCCCGGGGCCTCAAGGGAGGGAGGTTCCCGTTCTCCGCGGGGACCGACGGGGCACTTACTCCTTCCTTCCAGGCTGTTGATTGCCCAGAAGGGCAAGTAGCCCTTCCCAACCTTCCTCATTTGAATATACGAAAATACTAGTTGATTTTGGCAAGGCGAAGCTCGCTCAGCGCCAGAAGGACGGTTTTGTCGCCCGCGGGCGAGGCCGGGTGAGGAGCAGCTCCGGCTCCGACATCCGGCTGCGGGCCAGCCAAGTCCGCGCCCTGGGCCGCTCAGAAAACCGGCGGCGGCTCGGGGAGCACTAAGAGAAGGGACAAATCCATTGGCTGTTGCTGTTGGTCTCAGTAAAACAAGAGAAAGCCCTGGAGACGCATGTGTATTGGTTACTCCATCCCCACACACCGTCCTGGGGTGCAGCGGGGGACAGTAGAGGACTCCGCACAGAACCGACCGCCAAGCCCTGTCAGATGGTCCCAGGACCCCTACCTATGGGAGGGTCGGACGTCTTATGAGTTGTGAATTGATTCCTTATTTAAAGATTTAATGATGGAAGGAAGGTATGAGGAAAGAAAGAAAAAGGAAAGGAAAAGAGAGAAGCAGCGAAGGAACAGGAGCGGGAAGGCTGGTCCAGCCCCATACTCCTCCTCTCTGTGGCCCCTGCGCCTCGGACCGGTCGGGGCAGCAGCGGGTCCCGCAGGCCCGGGCCGCGGCGCCTCTCGTGGTTGTGGGCGGGAGGCTGAAGGCGGGCGCTGGGGCCCGCCCTCTCGCGGCGCCCAGGCCCCTTCCTCAGCCCGGCACACACCTCTGATCGCAAAGGCAGGGAACAAGCGAGTGCGACAGTTGCCGCCAGCGTCCCAGGCCTCCTCACTCCTGAGCTGAGCCGGGTCCCGGCGGGGGTTGGCTTTGAACCACGTTAAAGACGTCCGGTGCTCCCCCACGGGGAGGATGACTTAATCTTCTTATCTGGGTGGGGGGTGGGGCCCGCGAGGGAGCTCGGACCACCCCGCACGGAGTGTGGCTGGGCCCACGGCGGCCGTGATCCGATCACAGCCCCATGGGGGCAGGAGAGTCGGCGGGGAAAGAGGACGGACAGAGAGAGCGGGAGAGGGAAGCCCTCGAGAGACCCCGGGGGGCACCGCACACCACCACCGCCCCGGGGCCCTGTTTTCTGCCCACCCTGTGATCCCGCTGGAAGGGAAAGACTCCGGGGCCGCGAGAGGCCTCTGGCTGGGCCCGAGGCACGAGCCCCGCGGCCTTTCCTTCCGCCTTTCGCCGTCGTCACTCTCCTCCCTGCCCGGTGAATATCTACTGAAGGGGCTGCCAGCCAGGTCGTGCTGGGAAGGGTAAGCTGAGGCAGCCGAGTTTGGTCAGCCGACCGTGTGCAGCCGCTCCACGGGGGCCGGGAGCAGGCTTAGGGCGAGGCCGGAGCAGCTTCCGGGAGGGGCGAGCCGCTTCCTCCGCTCGCGGCCGCCTGCAGGGAGTTCCCGCGCCCGCCACGGCCCTGCCCGCCCGACCGCCCGGGCTTCCTCCACTTGAAGAGCCCTCGTGGCTCCCCTGGCCCGAGTCCACCCGGCCTCCCCGGAGCTGGACAGGTCTAGAAAGAGCAGCGCAGTCTTTGCGAAGCACAGCCTTGCAATAGCGCAAGGGCCTATTTGGGGAAAGAGGTTGGAAACCAGCAGGCTGCGGCGGCCGGACACGTTACCTGGCGGCCGACGGCATTAGTTTATGAATATATGCATGTATGTATGTACGTATTCTCCAAGGCAAAGACCCGACATGGCCCTGCTGATTCGCGTTTAAACCTCGGGGAAACTGACTGGCTGACATCTGAGTACACTATAACTTCACCTCCTGAATTTGTTAGGGGTCTTGGAATGCCGCCACTGAGACGAAGGAAGTTGGGAGCTACCTGAACTGCCATCTCTCCCTCATCTTGGCCTCGGGATGCGTGCGGGGCTCCATCCAGTCTCGCCTGGCGGTGCTCGCGGGGGCGCCTGCTAGAGAACTCTACTCCCCCTCGCCACCACAGGAGGCGCTGTGTTCGCGGGAACTCCCAGGCTGGATAAAGGCTCTGAAGCTGGCAGAGTCCACTCTGCAGCACCGGACTTGGGCTTCGAAGAAGCCTGGGCGAAACATCACTTTTACCATCATCACTCGATGAACAGTGAACTTTCTTTTTTCTTAAGTCGACTTTTTTTTTTTTTTTTTTTTTTGAAGATGAGGCCTAGTGGGTTTGGGAAGTGGACTAAAAGGATATTTGATATTTTAATTAATTCCCTTTAAGGTGACAGCATTTTTTTCCCCTCAAAGCACCAGCTTCTCGTGCACTATAAAAGCTATTACTAAGTTATTACTATCCATAGGAAATACCCTAGTCACTCTCGAGGTTGTTGAAGAGGAGAATCACTGCAGGAAGGAACAAGGAAGCACATTAGCACTGGAAGTCCCCCGGATCAGGCCGAGGAGGCTAAGCATCCGTGTACTTTACAAATGGAACTGAGGTCCTGCTGCTGATGGGAACTTTGCACAAAAGAATTAGTTTCTGACACACACTTGCAGATACATTTACACAAACTGATGGGAACGACTTGCAGTCACAGGAGCAGGCTGCGCTGGGGAAGGTTCCTGTTCTGAGTTCCAAGTGGATTTAATTTCACTCATTCCTTTTCTGACAATGTGACATTACCCTCCCTTTTTTTGTTAAAAAAAAAAAAAGGAATTGTAATCCAATGCTTTTATCTTTTTTATTTCCTTAACTGCACATCTTCACCCTCTCTGCTCCCCTGCTGATTTAAGAGATTTATTTGGTTCAAGGGTTTAACGTGATTCTCTTGCCAGATTTCAAGGAAGAAAGATTTAAAAGAACAAAGCACAGGAGAGAGGGGGGAAAAGGTATCTGTTTGGAAGACAAGTTAAAACACATTTCTTAAATGAGATTAATCACATTTTTAAAACAGCAAAACAAGAATATTTTGCGGATTCTAGTCACTTTAGAAAGATTTTATTTTATTGCTCCTTACGAAAACTAGTGGTTCTACAGGATGTACCAACACACACGGTCACATACACAGTCACATTCACTCAGAAATGTACTCAGTCACACATGCTCAGAGACACCCACACAGTCACAAACTCAGGAACACGCATGCACCATCTCCCCAACCTATCACCAACTTCGTGCCTACCACCAGTCACTTTAGTTGGTCTCTCTTCCCAGGATGTGTGGGCAACCATTACTCAGGGCCTCCTGGGAGTCAAGAGGCTTTGGGGGTTGGGAAGGGATTTCCCACTAACGTCCAGGACTGATTACCTAGCCCAGACCCTCCAAGTCAGAGACCTGGACAGACACCTCTGTTGGCCGCCTCTGGCTTAGGCCTGGCAACTCTTTAACAGTGCAGATGCGTTCCCACGCCCGGGCCCTTGCTTTCCCAGCTAACGCTCGTGTTTAGGGAGGTGTCCCCTCCCCCTGACCTTTCCCTATCAGAAACCAGACGGTCGCCTCCAGCTCAATCCCGGAGGCTGCTAAAGGGGGGCGGGAGGAGGAGCTCAGCAGAGGGAGGACGGCCCAACTTGGATCCGCCTGCCCTATCACACAGACATCTGCTCTCAGTTTCTTCCTCTTTATGATCGCTACAGATGACAAGGGGAGTGGAGCGGACCGAGGCGGAAAAAAAAAAAAAGTTATGTCATAAAGATATAAAACGGTGCTGTGACTCACCTGCTCTTAGCCGCAGGTACGAGTTTCATGGCAGCGCCTCCGCTCTGCTAGCCAGGAGCCCAGGTCGGCCTAACGTCACTCGCCTCGGCTGACTCAGATGACCTGGTTTACAGTGACGAGGCAAAAGCGGGGCTTTTCCCCTTTTCTAGCCTGACGCCCAGGAGGGAAAGGGAAGAAAGAAAGAAAAAAAAAAAGTCTGTATTGTCCAGTGTCCCGAGGTTGAACTTTGGGCCGGGAATCAGGAGGGTGGGGGCAGGAGCGGGCAGTCCAGGTCCGGAGGGAGGTGTGGTGTGCCTCTAGGGAGGGACCCCGGGGTCATTTAGCCTGCACCGTCCCTGAGCCCTGGCTCCGACGCCCCTGCCCCTGCCCTTCTCCTGCACAGTTCCCATGCAGAGCCTTGGCCTGCCCGCCCAGCCCCGCCTATTTTTCTTTTCCCGTACCAAAGGGGGTTACGCCCCCCACCCCATTTCCCTCTTTCCCTAGCCTCCGGGCTTAAACCAATTACACTGCTCTGCAAACAAAGTGAGGGCCGGGTTCGGAGGAGGGGGCTCGACGGGAGGGGGTCGGGGGGGGCGCGCGGCGGCGGCGGCGGCGCCGCGGGGCGGGAGGCGCGGCGGCTGGACTGGCGGGCGGCCGCCTCGCAGGTGCACCTCGGGCTTTGTAGGTGCGAGCGTCTTTGTGCGGCGGACAAATGGGGAGAGGACGAGGAGGTGGGCACTCGAGCGACGTAAGATCCACATCAGCCCAACTGCATTCGCCTCGCAGAGGCCGCCCGCTCACTTCCCGCGGAGGCGCTCCCCGGCGCCGCGCTCCGCGGCAGCCGCCTGCCCCCGGGGCTGCCCCCGCCCGCCGCGCCGCCGCCGTCGCGCACGCCGCGCCCCGCAGCGCCGGGCTTCCTCCTCGCTGGGGTGGCGTTGGGCCCGCGCGGGCGCTCGGGTGACTGCAGCTGCTCGGCTCCCCTCCCCCCGCCCCGCGCCGCACGGCCGCCCGTCGCCTCGCACAGGGCTGGATGGTTGCATCGGGCAGGGTGGCTCCAGGATGTTAGGGACTGTGAAGATGGAAGGGCACGAGAGCAGCGACTGGAACAGCTACTACACGGACACGCAGGAGGTGAGAGGCGGACAGCGGGCGGGGCGCTCCGGCAGCCCGTGCCGGGAGAGGCTGGGGCGAGGTGGGCGCCGGGCAGGGCGGACGGCGGGTGGGCTGGCGGCGCCTCCTCCGCGCCACCGCCGCCTTCCCGCCCGGTGTGGCCCCGGCCCGGCCTTGGCCGGGCCCGGAGCCGGACCTGCTTTCCCACTGTATTCCGGTGCTCCCAGCGGGCGAGCGAGTTTTAGGAAACTCTGGGCTTTGCACACACCCGTTCTGGGAAGCACTTGCCTCTTCCCGGCGGAGTGTCGGGGCCGGACCCGGGGTGCCGCAGTTGGCGGGCGGGCGCCGGCACGAGTTGGAAGCAACTCTGAGAGCGTCAGAGCACGCCCGCACGGCGGCCTTTTCGCCCGCCGTTCAATGATCAGATGCCTTTTGATGAAAGCGCTCCGCCACTGAGTTCGGCGTTTTAATAATGAAACGATTTCTAAATTTTATAAAACTTATTCTTCTGAAGCCGTTTGGGGTGAAGTGTGCTCGTTCTACTTTAGAACCGCTGGGTGGCGCTGGTGCGAGCCGAATCTTCCTCCAGAACTCGGGCCGAAAACCTGTTTCTCTCCATTGTCCCCTTGGTGGCACGTTCATGGGGTTTATTTTACAATGCGCACAAAAGGATTGCGAGGAAAACCAGGTACAGGCAGGACCACCACCTATTAAAAGTATTCTTCTGGAACGGCTGGCGGTAACCCCCCAAAAGTTTAATTGCCATTGTTGAAAACGCTTATTGAAACTGCTTTGTATAATCTTGGAAAGAGGGAAAGAAAAAAAACCCAAAGTAAAAACTACTTTAAGACGTGGACAGAAAAATATAGAATTAGAAACATTTTTCATGGCATCTAAATAAATCCAAAATTTGTTTAGATTTATATATTTATATTCATACATTTACTTCAGTTTATTTGCATACCAGAGTTTACAGGGTGTTCCTATTTAAATCTGTTTGTTTACCTGTTATGTTTGCAAACGGAGTCATATTTGCCGATGAAAATAAAGTTAAGGACATCATTTCTTACTAAATTATCAAAGAAGTCATTTTTAATATTTCTAGGCTCTGTATGTTTACAATACCTAGTGCACTCCCAAATTGCTATTAGTAAGGGTTTTCGCTTGTTGGTGATTTTAAAAGCTCAGAACTCTTCCAGAGGTTTAATTCTGATGCAGTCATTTCGACTCACCAGTCAATTAAGATCTAGTGGAAGAGCTTTCTTACATTTTAAAGCTGAGAATTAGAAAGTGGAATGGCATTAACAGAAAATTAGAGTTTGATTTTGGAACTTTTAAGTGTTCAAAACTACTCATGTAGTTTCAAAGGCCAGGCTTTGAAATGATCAGCATTAACATATTAGTATGTGAAAAAATAGATGGTTAGTTTCACAACTGTGTCACTAAAATTTTCAAATCTGGAGGACTGCAAGTAGTTAACAAAATTAATGCATGTTTTTGAATGGCTTGCAGAGGTGTACATGTAAAGTCATGTTAAATGTATGTAGTGCATTGATATCATGCACCCCTCCCAGCCCCTTCTGTTTTAAACCCATTTTTAGTTTTATTTTTCCAAAAATTGCTTAACTACTGAGTTTGCTTATTTTTTAATATGACAGTTGCTACAAGTAGGTAGAAACCACTACTTCCAAATATAATAAACAACAAAAAGTCATTTGACAAAAACTCCTAAGGCAATAAATAAAGCCGGTTGTTGGGAAGTGAATGATTCAGGGGGTCTTATGGCCATGGAAGATTTGCTCTATCAGGGAGTTTCATTAACAGCCGCCTCGCACAACCGAGACCGCTGTGTGGTCAACTGGGCCTGAGAGGTTCGAGTGAGCTGGTACAGAGCTGGTGCCCAGCAGGCCAGCGCCAGGGAACCCACCGCACCTTTAGGGTGAAGTGAATAAGCAGAGGGTCTTAGATTAATTATATTTTCGTAGTTTTAAAGACGATTTGCCCCAAAGGGCACTTTGCCTAGGCTGGTTGGGGTGCACACTTGTGATACCGCCTGACGTGGATGAGGAGGTGATGAAGGGGCCTGGAAGCCAGCCCCTGAGCCTGGCGTGTAAGGCGATTACACATCTTCCCGGGGACATATTTTCTATGAGCTCTTGTCTTTCATGCCTGCGGAGCTAGGATTTTCCCCCTGCCGTGCAAGACATCTTTGCTCGGTATGGGGAGGGCGTCTAACAGTTTGGCCCGGGGCGGGGGCGGGGGGTCCGGGCTTTGCAGAAATGCTTTCCGCTTGCCCCCTGGTTCGCCCCCGGCCTCCCGCCCGCGTCCGTGCGCCGACCGCTAACCCCGCCCTTCCGGGCCTCTTCCTTCGCTGTCTCCGCTCCAGGCCTACTCCTCCGTCCCGGTCAGCAACATGAACTCGGGCCTGGGCTCCATGAACTCCATGAACACGTACATGACCATGAACACCATGACAACGAGCGGCAACATGACCCCGGCTTCCTTCAACATGTCCTACGCCAACCCAGGCCTGGGCGCCGGCCTGAGTCCCGGTGCCGTAGCCGGCATGCCGGGGGGCTCGGCGGGGGCCATGAACAGCATGACGGCGGCGGGCGTGACGGCCATGGGGACGGCCCTGAGCCCGGGCGGCATGGGTGCCATGGGCGCGCAGCCGGCGGCCTCCATGAACGGCCTGGGCCCCTACGCTGCCGCCATGAACCCGTGCATGAGCCCCATGGCGTACGCGCCGTCCAACCTGGGCCGCAGCCGCGCGGGCGGCGGCGGCGGCGACGCCAAGACGTTCAAGCGCAGCTACCCGCACGCCAAGCCGCCCTACTCGTACATCTCGCTCATCACCATGGCCATCCAGCAGGCGCCCAGCAAGATGCTCACGCTCAGCGAGATCTACCAGTGGATCATGGACCTCTTTCCCTATTACCGGCAGAATCAGCAGCGCTGGCAGAACTCCATCCGCCACTCGCTGTCCTTCAACGACTGCTTCGTCAAGGTGGCGCGCTCTCCGGACAAGCCGGGCAAGGGCTCCTACTGGACGCTGCACCCGGACTCCGGCAACATGTTCGAAAACGGCTGCTACTTGCGCCGCCAGAAGCGCTTCAAGTGCGAGAAGCAGCCCGGGGCCGGCGGCGGGGGCGGGAGCGGGGGCGGCGGCGCCAAGGGTGGCCCCGACAGTCGCAAGGACCCCTCGGGCGCCGCTAACCCCAGCGCCGACTCGCCCCTTCACCGGGTCGTGCACGGTAAGGCCGGCCAGCTAGAGGGCGCGCCGGCCCCCGGGCCCGCCGCCAGCCCCCAGACTCTGGACCACAGCGGGGCAACGGCGACAGGGGGCGCCTCGGAGTTGAAGACTCCAGCTTCCTCGTCTGCGCCCCCCATAAGCTCTGGGCCCGGGGCGCTGGCATCTGTGCCCCCCTCTCACCCCGCGCATGGCCTGGCACCTCACGAGTCCCAGCTGCACCTGAAAGGGGACCCCCACTACTCCTTCAACCACCCCTTCTCCATCAACAACCTCATGTCCTCCTCGGAGCAGCAGCACAAGCTGGACTTCAAGGCATACGAGCAGGCACTGCAGTACTCGCCCTACGGCGCCACGTTGCCCGCCAGCCTGCCTCTCGGCAGCGCCTCCGTGGCTACCAGGAGCCCCATCGAGCCCTCAGCCCTGGAGCCGGCCTACTACCAAGGTGTGTATTCCAGACCCGTCCTAAACACTTCCTAGCTCCCCGGACTGGGGGTTTGTCTGGCCTGGCCATGCTGATAGGAGGAGAGAAAAAATCAACAGCAAACAAAACCACACACACCAAACCGACAACAGCATAATAAAATCCCTACATCTATTATTTCATTTTTCCTGCACAGTCTTTCTCCCAGTGCAAAGGACTGTTACTTTATTATTGTATTCAAAACTCGCTATGTATATTATTACAAAGACAACCAAGCCCAAACCAACAAAAATTTTTCCTGCAAAGATTAATGATCTACAAGTGTATATATAAAATCCTCCTCCTTCCTTGCCCACCTCCGTCCCCCACCTTCCTTCCCGCTTTCCCCTCCAGATACATTCTACATTCCAGTCTGGCAGGATTTATTTTTAAAAAGAAAAAGAAAAAAAAAGATGGTCAAGTTTATAAAATATTTGTTTGTGCTTTTTCCCCCTCCTTTCCTGACCACCTCCCCCCCCCCCTCCCCGCCCATGAGTTTACAGGTCTGTGGCAATACTCTTAACCATAAGAATTGAAATGGTAGAGAAACAAGTAGACACTAGTGGCTCTTAAAAGTATTGAAAGATAATACTGCTGTTATGCAGCAGGACATAAACAGATTATAAACATCAGAGCCATTTTTCAGTTTACATTTCTGATACATTCAGATAGCTGATGTCTTTAAATGAAATACATATATACTGAGTACCGACTTAATTGTGCACCTGCTCAGATATGTAGACATCCTCCATATATTTACATAACATATAGCTAGAGGTAATAGGTGATATACATGCTACATTTTCAAGAGTTTCTTGATGGAGAAGTTTCAAGGACCCCAGCCCCGTTTTCCTCTTTACCTACATATGGCCCTGAGAATCAATTCCTCAGGAATCGCTCTCCTCAAGAACTCTGCTTCTTGCGTTGCAGAGTGCCATGGTCATGTCATTCTGAGGTCACATAATGTGTAAAATTAGCTTCTATGAGTGTGTCCCATTTAAAGATTTTTTTTCAGAAAAAATGGGAATATTACAGTGTTGGAGGAGAGATAAGTTATAGGGAACCGTATTTCAAAACTTGGTCTAATATTCCAAAATCCTATTGATTGTGGCCATCTTAATTATTGCCATCGTGTGTTTGTTTTATCCAGTGTTAATGCACTTTCCACAGTTGGACATGGTGTTAGTATAGCCAGACGGGTTTCATTATTATTTCTCTTTGCTTTTCTCAATGTTAATTTATTGCATGGTTTATTTTTTTTTCTTTACAGCTGAAATTGCTTTAAATGATGGTTAAGATTACAAATTAAAATGTTAATTTTTATCAATGTGATTGTAATTAAAAATATTTTGATTTAAATAACAAAAGTAATACCAGATTTTAAGCCGTGGAATATGTTCTTGATCATTTGCAATTAAGGACTTTAAATAAATCAAATGTTAACAAAAAAAGATTTCTGTTATTTTCCTTAACTTAATTAAATCCAAAGTGGATATTCTGAACATGATATTCTTCAAATTCTGGAGCTGAACATAAATGACAAAAAGGAAGATAATCTAAAACAAAATTGTTTTGTCTATGATTTAAATGAACATGTAGCTAGTAAAAAGCAGTGAAAGAAATTCAATTAAAATGAGCAGATACTTTGATTTAATATTCCAGGAATTGAGATTTTTAAGGTTTTTTTTATTCCCAGTAATGTTTACTTCATTTTAACATGGGCTTAAGCCTTGTGTGTTTCCTTTCAGTCTTTTCACTACAAAATCAAATATTATTAATTTAACTACCTTTTGCCATTCCCCAATGTATCATTTTCCTCTTTCTGAGCAGTATTCAAGTGAGAATAAAATATTAGCTGTGACTGATAAAATTAAGTTGTCTACAGCAGAGACTCCTGAACCTTCTTCACATTAAAAGAGAAACAAAACTTATTCGTCCTGGTAGCTTTGGAGGGGGCCGAGGACCGGCAGTTCATTCACTCCTGCAGGGGAAGCTTTGTGTCTCCACGACATTTCAGCATAGCTGCTATCTTGCACTTTGTGAAGATATTTTTTATGATATTGTTTCTAAAAATATTGTTCCTAAGAACTTAAAGCTGATGATTTGTTTGCCTTCTAAGAAGCTTCTAAATGGAACTTCACACCCCATAGTTGCTTGGGATCACAAAATCATTAATCTCCTTTGATAGTAGGCTCACTTTCCAGTCCACCTACTTCTTTGTAAGACTTGTTCGAATTGACATCAACAATAACAACACCAGCCCAAGCCCAAGCCGGGGCTGGCCTGCCTGTGCCCTTGTGTACGAACTGCATCCTCACTGGGGCTTGAACTTGGACAGCCTTTGATCGCCCCACTCCACACCGCGGACAAGATAAAAAGAGCTGCGCGAGTCGCTTAGTTATCGCGTAATTGCCTCCCCAGATGAGAGAAGGGGTGCCATGTAGCACTTGAGAAAAATTCAGAAATCCTAAACCCCCTCTCGCTTTAGCTAATGAGAGGAGGAAGGGAGGGAAATTACTGGTTTGAGTAATTTCAAAACGTGATTTGGAGGCCTCAGAAGGACGTTAAAATCCCAAAGAGTGGTACAAGCTTTCGATTCCAGAAGCTATTCATATTTATATAGGGTAAACAAACATTGGCAAATTCGAATTCCAAATTAAGGGCATGAGCTTGGGTATTTTACCCAGCCCGACTGAATCCGCAGTGTCCAACTTTTGTGCTGTCCCCTCCGTGGTGGTCCCTCCCGCCTCTTTAACACACCAGCACATTATCACCGTCTTGCCTTCACCCCACCAGGCTTCACGTAGGACTTCGCTGCTGCTCTCTTTCTTGGCCGAGACTTTTCTGAGCTTGAGGCGACAAGGCCATTTGGAGACCTGCCTGAGAAGCTAGAGCGGCGGGTCGCGGGGAGCGGGGAGCGGCTCTGGCCTCGGCGCAAAGGCGCCTGCAGGCCCAGCTCCTGCCTCGTGGACTTGTCACGCGATTCTCAAACCGCGCTCTCTGCCACCTCTGGGCGACACGACCTGCGACCCGCGCGTTACGACGCGCATGGGTTGGGGGGCCAAGGCAGCTAGTTGCCGGGGAAAGGGGGCAGAACAGGACTGCAAGCATCTCGAGGTGACAAATGCAGTTAGTTCTTCATTGTTTTGGCATGTTCCCCTCCTAGCGAATAAATCTTCCGTTGAGCCCGAGACCTAAAAGTCAACAAAGAAGGCCGGGCGCCTCGTCACCGCTCCTGCGGCTCCTGCGGCCCCAGCGGCCCGCGTTGCCGCGGCGGCTCCCGCTGAGTAATCCCTTCCTCGGAAACCCGGACACACAAGCGCCGGATCGCCCGCGGCTGCGGCGCCGCACCCAAGGCCAGCAGGACAGCAGCTGTGGTTCCGACGGAGCGCGGGGACCGTCCCCGAGCGCGTCGCCTTTCCGCGACCGCCCGCCCGCCCCCCTTGAGTCACGACACCTCCAAGTTTCTTCCCCTCGAGTGCTGCGGCAGACGAGGGCCGGAAAGGGGATGCTGGCCGTTCAGCCGAGGTCCCCCCGGATCGTTTTAGTTAGGAATTTCCCCCGAGGTGGGGGAGGGGCCGGGGAGGGGGTTCCGGAGGGGGAGGGAGCGAGCGACCAGGGAAACCTTCCCACTGACCCGAGCGTAAAGCTCGGAGGCCCCCGATCCACTGACAACGCCACCGAGCAAACACTTAGAAAAGCGGGGGACAATGTTCGGGGAAAGAGGGCAGTGCCGGGGGGGGCGGGGGTGTTCCAGTCACCTTGCGCTTAGGATGTGCAGGTCTGAAACATTTTTAATGCGATAAAAAGAGAAGACAACCAAAGACAGGGAAGGAGAAAAGCTCCCCAGTCCTATTTAGCAGACGCTAAACAACTCAGAAGTGTTCGCAAGTAGAAGGTAGCTCAGTCCGTTTTCAACGTGATGGCTAATACAGTGTTTAAATCAAAGATAAATATTAATTTCCATTGTCCCTTCGTGATCCCACTCATAGCAGAATAAACTGGTGAGTATTATACGGGAGGAGAGATTAAAATAAACAAAATCCTATTCAAGTTCTTAACTTCAGTTTTCCTTTTCTGAAGGCTAGATACCTGACTTATTTAACTGAAAGTATAAAAAATGTTATTTTTCTCAGGAGTCTAACATGTGAATGAGCCATCACAGAAAAAAAATTCCTGGAGTGATAAAATTTTAAAACCTTGTTTTGGCATTTTGAAAATTGATCTCAATTCCACAAAAATGCTTATTAAATTTCTCTGCAAAAAACTGCAGTGATCAATACAAATTCCTTTCAATGCGGACCAAAGTAGGAGACCTGTAGCCCAAATTAATTAACCTTTCCTTGAGATCAATTGGTTTTCTGTTGATTTAGCAATAATGTTATAGAACATTTAGCTATAATGTATTTTAATGTGATACTTCAATAAGTCAAGAGGAAAAAGCTCATTGAAAAATAAAATTGCTTAAGTTATTTAAAAGATGTTTAATGAATTTGTAAAAAAAAATTGCTTTCAAAAATTAAATATTGTTTATTTGAATTGTAATAAAATGTGTTTTGCAACTAAATGGAGTTAAGATAATGCTAAATTACTTCAGGGTAATTATGTGCAAAAAGGTGATTATTTCCAAGATAAATTAAGCTAAATAGGAAATCAAAATACGCTGAAATTTAAAAATAAAAATTTCTGAACTGAAAGAATCATTAGCATTAATAGATACTCATGAGAGTAAGAATGTAAGAAAATGAAATAACTTGGAAGATTTTACAACCTTCCTGTTTAGAAATAGAATTCATTTGGAGAGACATAGGTTTTTTAAAGAAGCCATTTATGCAAGTTTTATTTTCTACCCATGATGCTATTTAGTGTCTCCAAATAGCATTTAGCAACAGATTGCTTTAAACCTTTGGGTTTTTCTTCCAAATAGTTAAGTTTGGGGACATAATGTTTCCGTTAATGTTCCTCTTTTTAGTTCCCAGCCCAGGTCTGTCTATTGAACTTTGGACAGCTAGGACTGCAGCCCTCTTTTTTTTTTTTTTTTTTTTTTTTTTTTTTTTTTTTTTTTTAAACTCCAGTCATTGTTCTAGCAAGCAATATGGGGTTGGAAAATACCCAAGCAGTTTTTAACTTGTAAAACGCATGAATTTTCCTATTATAAACATTAAAAATATGACAAGGGGGAAATCCTCACTTGCTACCTTTCTTTTTCTGTCTGACTTCCTCATTTCTCCAATTACAATAGCTATGACTATACAGTGTAAGAGCAAAGCGCATGGGAGCTCCCCTCCCCCTAGCAGCCCGGGGAAGTGACGAGCCTCCCTTCTAGATGCCACCTCATGATATTTTGGGCTTCTCTGTGTTCTAGTCAACCTGGAGAGGCAGAATATTTTCCCGCAAAATCCAGGAAAGAAAGGGCTTACATGGAATTGTGCTCGACGCCCTCAGAATGCAGGTGAGACGCTGGTCAAGTCACTGGAGAAATCAAGTTCAGAACCGGACCAGTAACAACCACGGCAGTCCTGACTCAGAGTTCCAAGTGCGAGGTTGCCTTGGGTTGACTTTCTACCTCTCTCAACTCCTCTTTAAGATTACATATCGGGGACTTTTTTTTTTTTTTAATTTCTGAAACCAAAAGAAAAAAAAGAAGAAGAAAAGAAAAGAAAAGAAAAAGAAAAATATTGGAAATCCCCCCAAAAGCATTGCCTGGAAATAGGGAACGATGAATTAAAGTGGAAATGTCCTTAGTTTCTTCCTCCCCCCTCCTGTGAAATTTGTTACTCCTTTACTTGTCTAATCATGTCTTGAGTCAGTTTCTCTCTCTCTTACAACAAGAAGTTATTTTAAAACACATTTAATGAGACAAATGCAAAAGGCTTTGCAGCGGTTTGTTTCGTTTATATATTTATTTGTAAAGGCCCATTATGCACGCGGGAGGAAGTAGCTGCCCACCTAACGCGATGCTCCTGGGAGCCAGTTTTCTGTGCCTGACTCAGGTGGCTGGGCCGTTTTGGGAACGCTCCCCTAGCTGTGGGTCCCACGTGGGAGCCTTGTGCTTCGCTCCCGCAGCCCAGCTCTGGACGCCCAATCCAACAGCCGCTCAACTCCGAGCGCCAACTCCCGCCGCGTGCTCCACCGCTCTTCCTAGGTGGAGGCGGATTCACTGCTCAGACTGCAGTGAGCCTTGTTGTAGCGCAGCAGCGTCCAGGTTTCCTCGCCACTCCCCGTAGTCACACTGCCTTCTGCTGACACGCGCTTCCTTTTTGTTATGCCTGGCTAATTTATTAATGGGGCGGATAACCCGGATCCTTCGAGGAGGGGAAGAGGGGGTTGTACATGGGGGGTGCGGGGAAGGGGACCAAACAACTCTGGTTGCTGACCCATGGGCCAGAGAGCCCAGAGGGCGGGGGCGGGTGGGGAGGTAATCGAGATGGGAAAAGTTCACCTTGGGGGCACTGAAAATAAACTTAAGTTCTTGCAACACGTTTTAGAAAAGGTGACCTGATGCCAGTGCACTGTCCTGGGCTTGGAACTGAGCGGCTAGGCGCCGCGGACACTGGAGAAACTGCCCCTCTGGCGAAGCGGGCCCCGCTCCTGCTGCGGTGTCCGCCTTCCCCCCACCCCGCCCAGAGCCCCGCGGCGCTGCGCCCTGTCCCGAGTCACAGATGAAAACTCCAGCTGCGTGTCGTAGGGATGCCCCTCTTTGAGGTGCACACCTTCGCAGGCTCATCAAGCTCTAGCTCCCAGAGTTACAAATAAAGACTTTCACCAGCCTGGCCCGCTGTCCGCAGCCTGACCCCCACTTTCCCCACCCTCACCCCAAAGGGCCGTCTGGCTCCTAGGCGGAGGTCTCAACAGATCAGCCACAGACGGAAGCCCCGCGCTACGCCACGAGGAGGGCCCGTCCCCGGTGGCCTGAGGCCCCTGGCTTCGGGCCTCTCCTCCTTTGCCGGCTTCCCCGGCCCGGCCCCCTCCCCGCCCGCCAGACGGTGCCCGGGCGCCCCGAGACATATGCTGCCCGCAGGCCGCGCGGCCCGACGTGGTGCTTATTGGCGAGGCGGTTTTCAGCCCATCAAAAGCCCGGGCTTTTTTCAGCCGTATGGGCCGCGAGGTGAACAACAATGCCGGGGCCCCTTCACTTCAAAAGCGGCGATCAGGGGAAAGGCTCCCCCAGAGAATTTTTTTTTCTCCTCAGCTTTTCATTCCCGGTTGGAAAAAAAAAAAAAAAAAAAGGCATCAGCAACTCCAGGGCCCGGGCGAGCCTAATGCCCTTTGATGGGGATTGAATTCATTATCTCCAATAACACAATTGTGCTTGGCCAACGAAAAGAGCAAAGCGGGGCTCTCTCCCGCCCGAGGGGCCCGGCCGGGCGGGGCGGGAGAGACGCTCCTGGGGACCGGCGCGGAGGCGCAGTCCCGGCCCGCCGGCCCCGGCTGGCGCCCCCTGGGCGCGGGGGTGCGCGACGCTGCAGGGCCCTGGCGCCGCCCGCGGAGGTCGCGCGGGAGGCGGTGGAGCGGCTCTGTCGTTTACTCGTCGTTTTCCCCTTCGCGACCCGCCCCCCCTTCCCGAGGGCGGCCCCTGCAGACCGAGTGTTTACTCTCGTCCCTACCGGCCTCCAGCTGCGAGGCTGCACTGGGCGCCCCCGGCCGAGCGCGCCGGGCTCCCTACATCCCGGCCGCCGCCCAGCCGCGGCTCGGAGCCAGCTTCACTCCCCGCCTGCCGCCCCCTCTACTCACACCCTCCCCATTCGCTTCCACGCCTGGGCCGGGACGGCGGGACAGCACGCCTGGCACCCGAGTGCGGGGTCCGGACGCGGGCCGCGATGCACCACCCCCTCCGCCCCAGGCCGGGTGGACACTGTCCCGGACGCCACCGGGCGCGAGGGCCTCCTCCCAGGTTCCACCGCCATCCCTGGCCTTCCAGCCGCCTCCAGCCCACGCTTTTCTGCTCTCCCGAGTGTACGGAGGAGGTGAAAACCGAGCAAAACAGGCATTACCACGTGCCTTGACCTCGGCTGTGTAGGGAGGTGCGTGTGAGAGACAGTGAGAGAGATTCTGAATCCCTAAGAATCACGAGCAAAGAAGACTTCTCTATAGCTTTGTGTCTAAAATACCAGTCCAAGTCGTTACTGAGCATGCTTCCAACACAACCCTACCTTCCCCCTCACGCATTATGGGGAAAATAAAACTGCAGTTTTATTCCAGTCAGAAAAAGAATAATAATAAAAACAATTTAAAGTACTTTTTTGCTTTCTACAAGAACGCTTACGGGAATGCTCTGTGGTGGGAACTGTGGGCTGATCGTTCCTCACCGATTAGTCATGACTACGCCAACCTTCAAGCAATCCACTCTTCACCTTTCTGTTAAGAGAACTGGAGCCAGTGCACACGTGGGAGATATCTATACCTGTCTATTCACACAAACACACAAAGAGATGACTCAGAGGACCATCCACACGACCTTCCCATCTACGAGATGGTCCCCAAAGCAAGAAAGCAATGAATTGAGGGGTCTGCTGATTTGAGGTAAACCAAGAACACTGTGGCAGATTTAAGACTTTCAGCCAGGCACTATTCTCATCAAGAGATATAGGGATTTAGTTATGTAATTCCCTTCAGCTTAAAGTAGAGTAACTTTACAGCTTTAGCCCATGGAACTCTGGCCACACCCTTCAATTTTTTGGCCTAAGCATCTGAGAGGTAGAGGGAACTTCACTGTACTGGGTAGGATTAAAGAGAAGGACTGCAATGCTTTCTTCCTTCCTTTTTCTTTCTGTCTTATAGAGCAGCTTCTTGAGTATAAATTGCATTAAAACATATATTTACTTTTGTGAAGTCTTTATGGTTTTCATTTACCTCAAAAAGGATGTAAAACATTTACCTTGCAGATAATCTGAGTGTCTAATAAAGAAGTCTATGGGTAAGTCTATTCTTTAGACAAGTTTTAAACTCCAGATACCAGAGGTTATCAAAAAACGAAGGACTTCTCTTCTAGACCCTTACCCCACTTTTTATTAACTTAAAAAATAGGCTTGAGTCTTGATGATTGGTTCATTTACAGTGTGGTGACTTATTTTAGTCACCTTTTAAAAAATCTCTTTTGCAACATCAAGTGGAGGTTCAATCATTGTCTGGAATTGTGGCACACACATCCCACACCTGGAGGATCTCTGTGCTTCCTTTACATATTCATTATCACACGCTTAGAATTACTGGGGAGAGAAAGGCAATTATACAGGGTAAAGATGGCAGCAATTTTGATTTTACACATTAACAGTTTGAATAAGAGTTTAACATAATACGTATGATCAGAATAAGTTATATGTAGGTATAGATATTTGGGAATGAGTTTTCATGATATTTTGAGGTCTTCAGAGTAACTGCTCTCTGGACCCCATGTAAGAACTGTTCCCTGAATAACAATATCGTCAAAACAACCACCAAAAAAGCTTTAATTCTGACATATATCTACCAGACCACAGAAGCTACACGACAGTTCTGTGGTTTATCACATAAACAATTTGTCTAGTGCCAGAGCACACATAAAGGATTATGTGATTTCAGGTGAGCAGGGCACCATAGGATGTATGAATTACTAAACAAAAGATACCATGGTTTTCATGTAGATGTCTTTGGCCATGCAACAGAATTAGGAGGGACAGAGTAGAAATGAGAATTCGGTGTTATCTAAAATACAACCCCTAAGCACACTTCAGCCTTGAGATGCACTGAATCACGGGCCATAGAAAATAGTACCAGGAAAGACCCACTATGTCTTCTAGTTCACTCACCTGCAAGACTATTCCCCTCAGAATATTCCCAAGCCAGGTCCAAAATAGATTTAAATGTCAAGAATTGAAGGATTCCCACGTCTTGAGTTTATTCAAGTAATGGAAAAGCTCTATATTCATGGTGCAAAATATTTTGCCAACTGAATATTTTCTCTGACATTAAGGTAAAATTGCCTTATATTTTAAGCATGCCTCTTTGAGGATCCATTTTATTAGGTCTCAAGCCTGTTTCAGATATCTGAATGCTTGTCTCTTTAACTATTTAGCCTATCTATACATGTTAACTTTGGTTCCCACCTAAGATTGATCCAAATAAAGTGCCCCAGGTGGGAAAACACTTAACATTTATAAGCATTTGATTTTCTATTCTTAATACCAAAAGAAGAAAAGTAAAGTTAAACTTCAAATTCCTCTGAATGACACAGCGTTATAAACAGGAGACTTGGTCCATTTGTGAGATGTCACCCAAATGCTAGGTCATGAAGCTTCTTCACCTTCTAACTATGATTTGTAATAAGAAGTCATAGGACTTCAACTTCTTAAAATGTGGTAAATTCTTAATTATAAGAAATAAACTCTAGAAACCAATTTGGGTTTGGTTCATTAAGAAGAAATACTGTTCCTCATACTGGAGAGATTTCAGAGTATTTGTTACTTGTGGTCCAGAGATTTACATGTGGCCTATCAGGAATACATTATGTCAGACTTTTGCATACTAAATAGACCAAGGTAGTTCATTATAAAACTTCTAAAGAGAAGTAAAACTTCTATATTTCAATTCCAGAAATTCAGAAGCTGGAGCTGGAAAGCTGCGTTATGATTTGGAGTCTCAGACTCAGAACTGGCCCCGGGGGTCCCAGTGCTCCAAAGGCTTTGCCCACTCTCCATATTGTGACCACCAGGCCATGATAATTAGCCCCTCAGTCTACGCCTGTCCCTTATGACATCTCTACTGAGTCAGACAATTAGAAAGAAAATGCTTATTTAATCTGACAAATAATTCACTTTGGAAAAATAATCATAGCAAGAACAGATTGTGAGTTAAGAAGGGAGAGGAAATGAGAAACATTGAGAAATGATCTCCACTGCATTCCATTCACCTATCTCCTCTTATAAAATAGAATAGGTAAAAGGGAAAACCTGAATTGTAATCAAAACGAAAGGTTGTAAGGCCTCTGATGATTTGAAGAGTAACATTAAGCAGTGTGTAATAATAATGTAGTCTATATAAATCCATTGCATACAATTTTTCAAAACTATCAGCTTCCCTCAAGTTGGCTGTTGGGTCCCAAGAAGGACAAGTTCTACCCAATTCTTGTATTATATGATAGCAAATGACAGTACTGGGTTGTATTTAATTCCCTGTATAGTGAGTACAACCTTCAAAAGATTCAAAGAGCCTTCTTCAATTAAGATCTGCCTTTTATCCCCCCAGGATTTGTATTAAACACATATTTTAAAGTCTTACTTCCACTTACAATTGTTGCCAGACAGTGCTGTTTGTGAAATAACCTGATATTTTAACAATAAGCACAAATTAACTTTAACAGAGTAAAACCAGAGCCCTTCCCTTTCTATTTTAGTCTTACCCTCAGCAACGTAAAGAGTGGTGTAGTAGCCAGTGTTCAACCTGAAATATAAAAAATGTAGAACACAGTGAGATCCTTCTCTACTACACTCAAGATTCCTAAAATCGGATTTATCATGAGGGGTAATAAACCATGATTACCATGCTTTGACAAAAAAAAAAAAAAAAAAAAAAAAAAAAAAAAAAAAAAAAAACCCAAAACAAACAAAAAGCCCTGTTTTTAATTCAGGAGGCTAACTTGTTTTCAAGAGGAACAGAAAACAGAAACTGCCAGGGAAATGTAAGGGGTGAAAAGATGAAGGAAATGGCGGGAAGAAGTAGCATCCAGAAGCTGCAGAAGGTGTTGGGCCACGCGCAGACTCCGACCGGGGGACTGAGGGAGCGAGAGATGGGACGGAGGCAAATAACTGGCTGGAGAAAGCGAGACCGAGCGTGCTGAGGAAGGGCAGGCGTGAAAAGATTTGGTGTCGTCATAGCAACGGGCTCAGCCCTGCTCCCCCTGAAGCCCATTCAGCTCTGAGCTGCCGGAACACGTTTTTAATTAAAGCGTATAAAAGTTGTTTTGTAAGGACTTCTCCTCATCCGATAGATTTCAAAATGGTTAATCAGGCTTCATCTCCTTTTGATGCTCACAAGAGCATGGGCTACAGCGCCTCCAGAAACTGCTGCCGCCGCCGCTGCCGCTGCCGAGTTATCTCTCAATCACACCTAATGCCAGGAATGAGTAAGGAATCTAGTTATTTAGATGCGCGGAAACAGAGTTCAAGTGGGAGAGTCCATTTTTATGACTGTGGATGGAGCATTAATTTTCTTTGCTCTGGATCCTGTGCAACTCAGCCTTCTGGATGGCTATTGTCCCTGGTTGATGTTCTGTTTGGCTTTTGAAAACAGCAAGATTTTTTTTCCTTTGGAAGACACAGTCCAAAAGCCAAACTAAAGGTTACAAATTATTTGCATCAAATAATATTTGACCTAGCATGGGTGTTCCAAGAAAAAGGTTTGTTTGTACCACTCATACAGAAAGATGGCAACCCATCCCTTTTTTTTTTTTTTTGAGATAATAAAAAACTCTCACTCTTAAATCCTCCATAAATTCATGATATACAGCAACAGTTGCATTTCATTCTTTAATAAAGTAGATGGCTTAACAGAAAATAGCATCATTTGTTGATTCACTGAGCAACTTTTTAGATGACTTAAACCTTCTCCAAGCTTTTTCGTTTCCTTTTGTCCTAAACCTTGGCAGTTAATCTTGTTTCTAACTTCACTGAAAAAGAAAAAGAAAAGAGAAGATTTTGCCTGCCATCCATTCCTTCATCTACCCTAATGTGCAACTTAACATTTCTATTTCTATACCAATACATCTTCCATTAGGTCCAGGAGGAGGAGTCCTGCCTCCTCTGCAGGACAAACATATCTACTCTACAATTTTATCAACATTAGACAAGGCCAATCTACAACCATACAGACATGAGACAAAAATGAGACCACTTTGTAATTTTGTCCGAGCACAAATAAAAACAGGGTCACTGTGTAAACCGCAAAAATAGCAAACATTCCCCTACCCTGGCTAATAGGAGCAACTGTTGCTTCTTTATGAATTACAGATTTAGTTTTGTTCTAATTTTTCCTCCATCCAGATAGGATTTAGTAAGATACGCAGTCATAGAATTACCCCCACATCTGACAGCTTCCAGTTCAGACTCACTTCTCAAACCCTCCCCCCAAATCGCCTAATACTAACCCCAATCCTCTAAGTCCTTTCTAACACTCTTTTGCTGAAATGGCACACAGTTCCCCATGGTGTGTGGTCTCCTTTATTTGCAACAAGCAATAAACCCAACTTGTTCAACTCTAGGTATGTCCTTGATAGTCTTTGGCTGGAGGACATTGACAGGCCCTTTGTTCCTTTGTTTCATGGCTTGAACTATCATGTAGCAAGCTAAAAGTTTATCCCTGTCCTTTACAAAAGTTCTCGTCTTATTTCTGTACCTGTCTACAAGGTATTTCAGTATTCAACATATTCAATCAATTAAAGCAACACATCCTCTAAGTAACAATGCACCCCTCCTGACTTCCATATTTTTCTCATTCTTTTAGTTGTTCAGGCTTGAAAGGTCATAATCATTACTGACTCATTTCTCTTATTGCCCATACATCTGCAATTACAGTAATTAATATGCCATGTCAATAATCCCCATTACCACAACCTCTCTTTCCTTGACATTCCAAAGGTCACAATTTTAATTCACGTACTGTCCACTATCTGTTAAAATAGCCTCCAGATTCTCTTTGGCCAGTTCTTGTCTGTACACCATTTCTAGCCTTATATCCAAACAATCGCTTAAAATGAATGCAGATATGTCCTAACCTGTTGAGGTCAGAGTTTTCACAGAAGTAAAATTAGGAATTATATATACATCAATAGTTTGATTTTCCTCCCTTAGAAAAGATAATGCCGTCTTGGGCTGCACTCCTCAAAAGGGGAAAGCAAGAGTGCACTGTGATCGTGTTTCATGTGTTGGGATCTGTTCTTTGAGAAACATAGAGAAGTGAGGTGCATTTAGGAGATTCTGCATGTGGATGAGAACTTTCAACGCTTGTCTGGGCTTAGGGGGTGGGATGTTTCCTGCCCTTCCAGTGGCAGACAGCTTATGCCTCAAATCAAAACAAGGTCAGACTCAGGGAATGGGCAGATTTCTTGCCTCGCCCCAGTTGGTTTATGCTTTTTGCTTCAAATCAGCAGAGGGTCCAGGGTGTAGGTGGGTTTTATACCTCTTCCTAGCTGCACACCTGTTCCTAGCTGTGACCATTCAAAAAGGGTCTGGAACTTGATGAGTTTCTTCAGGTACTCCTGCTCTATTTTCAAACATTCGCAGGCCTTGCATGATCTGCCATTGGAAGGGGGTTCTCTCCGGTTCCTGACCTGCTCTCAATCTTTCTCAGGAGCACCCAGCAGAGGACTATGAAAAAGTGCGAGCGTGGGCAAACTGCCCCTGTGTTCTGAGGCTCCCAGGCATGCAGAACTGTCATGCTGATCCACGTGCACCTTTAAGGCTCTGTTAACACTTTGTTTTCTTCTTACCCACTTTATGGCTACCACCTCTCTCCCATGCTCTGCCAAAGATGAAACAATTCATGTGTCCCATTTCTCCTCAAAGGGGCTTACCCTCTTTGGAATTTACTTCACCTGGTTGACCTCAGCTCTCTGATGGACTAAAAAATTATGATTTTGTATATAGTCATTTTTCCCCCTAATTCTTAAGGCACGTATGACATTTTTGTGTGGTTTTCTATATCCCATGCAGAAGAGAAGCTGTCTCTCTGGTTGCCTTTAAGATTTATCTATTCGTATTTTTTTAGCAGTGTTACTCTGCTGTGCCTAGGTGTGGTATTTTTAGGTTTTTAGAATCTCTTGACTCGAAGGCATAATATATAAATCATCGATTTTGGAAAATTCTTGGTCAATATTTCTTCAAATACTGATACTACCTGTGTATTTTATGTCCTGGAATTCCAGTTTCAGACATTAAACCTTTTAGCATGTCCCATATGTCTTTTTTTTTTTTTTTTTTTTTTTTTTTTTGGTCTTTTTCGTGACCGGTACTCAGCCAGTGAGTGCACCGGCCATTCCTATATAGGATCTGAACCCGCGGCGGGAGCATTGCTGCGCTCCCAACGCCGCACTCTCCCGAGCACACCACGGGCTCGGCCCCCCATATGTCTTTTACAATATTTTGTAGCTATTCCATCCTTTTTTCTTTCTCTTTTTCAATTTGGGTATTTTCCATCGGCCCCTCTTTCAGTTCTTTTTTTTTTTTAAAGATGACCGGTAAGGGGATCTTAACCCTTGACTTGGTGTTGTCAGCACCACGCTCTCCCAAGTGAGCCATGGGCTGATTTAATTGAATTCTTAATTTTAGTAACAATGCACCCCTCCTGACTTCCATATTTTTCTCATTCTTTTAGTTGTTCAGGCTTGAAAGGTCATAATCATCACTGACTCATTTCTCTTATTGCCCATACATCTGCAATTACAGTAATTAATATGCCATGTCAATAATCCCCATTACCCCAACCTCTCTTTCCTTGACATTCCAGAGGTCACAATTTTAATTCACGTACTGTCCACTATCTGTTAAAATAGCCTCCAGATTCTCTTTGGCCAATTCTTGTCTGTACACCATTTCTAGCCTTATATTCAAACCATAGCTTTCAATGAATGCAGATATGTCCTAACCTGTTGAGGTCAGAGTTTTCACAGGGGTAAAATTAGGAATTATATATAAATAAATAAAACTTATATTTTTCAGTTCTAAGATTTGTATTTAATTCTTTTTTTAAAAAAATTCCCCTTTTAAATCAATTTTCTTGAACATATTTGATCATAACTATTTAAAAGTCTGTCTGATAAGTGCAATATCTGAATCATGTGTGGATCCGTTTCTATTTTCTGTCTTCTTTTTTCCTCTCTCTTGATTTTTAGTCATTTAGCTTTATTTTCTGGTATGCCTGGTAATTTTTAACTGAATGACAAACATTTCATATGAAAAATAGTAGCATTTCTGGCTGATATTGTCTTCCTTTACAGAGATGTTATTTTATTTTATTTTATTTTATTTTATTTTGGATGACAGAGTTTGGGAAGATCACCTTCGTATACTTGAAGCTATTTGTCATTTGTCCCTACTCCTATGGCATAGCTTTTCCAGGATCTCAATCCAAGGCCAAATCTCTCCTCTTTGGTGAGTCTTGCACTTCAATTTTTGTCTCCCTGGTATCAGGGGACTGACAAATTCTCTCTTTAGCTGTTGATCTTCTTAGCGTCTTTACTTGGTTTCTCTGTATCTTGAGTATATCCTCTTAGAAATCAGAAAATTGCCCACAGATTATTGGTCTCAACTGTCTGTTGTACTTTTCTCCAGGTCTTGGCCCCTCATGACATAGCTGCTTAATTTAACCCTGAACTCCAGTTTTGGTTTCCTCAGCCCAGTAAAAATGCCTCAAACTCAAGAACGTCGTCACATTCTGTGCCTCTGTGCTCCAAGGTTTGAGTCAGCAAACACCCCAAGGGGAAAACCCAGCTTGAATGCAGGACTCACCTCCACGTGCTTTTCTTCTCTCCAGGTTCTTGGCTCCTCAGGTCCTGGCTGCACTGACTGTTCGCCAGAACTTTTGGATTTTGTTTTGTTTTGCTTTGTATTTTGTCCGAGTTTTATAGTTATTCTCAGTGGGTGAATTAATCTGGTTCTAGCAATTCTGGTTATAGGCAGAAACAGAAGACATTTCCTTATTCTCTTCTATTTATTATTATTATTACTATTATTATTATTATTATTATTATTATTATTATTATTATTACTATTGTTAGTGGCTGGCTGGTACAGGGATCCAAACCCTTGACCTTGGTTTCTTTAATGTATTCTAAACCCAAGACCCTACCAATCAAGTCTTCGTGATTCCTATGGGGTCCTTCTTAATTACCTGTGTTCAAGCCTCAAATTCATTTCCTTATTCACATTTTATGAGTTGGCATATATTTGAAGCCATGGTTATAGTGGCAGTTATTTTTCTGTAAAACTTTGGTTGATTAGTCAATAAAGATCATCTGGTTATCCGTTGTAATTTTAGAAGAGTTAAACTTCTTGGTACTATTTAATCTAGTATATTTGTTTTACCTAAAGGGCAGAAAATCACAGACTAACATCATCATGAAGAGCAAACCTTCACACTCAGAATTCAGATCAGTGTACAGGATTCCTATTGGAAATACAAAGTTTGGATTAGATAATGTACATTATGGAGGACTCTCACAGAGAGACAAGTTGGATAAATACGTATTTGATTCAAATTAACATAGTAATTGAACAATATACAGGAAATAAATGCAGTTATATATAGATCTAGATGAATCAAGAAAACTCTCCTGAAAATCGATTTTAAGCTGGGTTCTAGAAAGCTGGAGTGATAGTAAACCATGTTCATGGAAGTAAAGAGGCAGAAAGTTCTAGAAACAAAGAACATTTTCACCTAAAGATTTTTGGCAAATAAGAAGATGGACGATTAGGGGGAAAACAGAAGTGTGTTAGTATTAAACAATTTTATAACATATACTGGAAGAGGAGAAATTTTGAATGGAACATAATCTGAGCCTATGTTCAAAGGTAACATGTGGTATGAATTGAAAGAAGGAAGTCATAGGCTGAGTGAACCTTTTTAGAAGGAAGCTTTAGTATGGTCACCAGCTAAATGAGGTAGTAATGGAGGTCAAATGGAAGGATGTGATTACTATGACAACTTGCAGAATCTTGCAGTGGAATGGATGGAGCTAAGGAAAGCAGAGAGTTTAAGAAAATAAATATGAGAAAGCTAAATACCATTATTTTAAAATGCCACTTTAAGACATTTAAGCTGAAGAGGTGTCAAATGATATTCTTTCAGATAGCGGTAAAAAATTTATGGCAAGGAAGATAAAAAATTGGGGTTCTATCTTTGCCTTATAGAATTTCAGGGATGAATCTCCATTTGAAATTAGTTTATTTGTTAATACAGTCAATGGATCTGTTGAACACTTACTACATGTAAAGCATTGTAATATATACTTATAAAGTTATACTAGGTAATCTTTGATCTCAAAGGTAAGACATAAATAACTATGGGGAAAAGTAGAAAATGGCCATTTCATTTCATGGCACATAGCAGGTGCTCAATACAGGTTTATTGAATGAATGAATGAATGAATGAATGAATGAATGAATGAATGAATGAATAAAGGGCATAGGGAGGCACATATAAAATACTAAGAGTTGGGAAGCAAAGCTATTTATGTGTGAAAAGATCAAAAAAGGCCTTTATAGGGAATATGACAATTGAACAAGACCATAAATGTCAGATAAGATTTAGACATGAGATTGCAGGAAAGGAACAATTCCAGGTGGAGGTAACAAAGTGAGGAACTGGAAGCCAGAAAGTTCAGGGTATATAGAGTGAAAGGGGAAGCTGACACATGAAAGAGGAGGTCATAGAAAGATAAAGTTGAGAAAGTAGACTGGAACAAAAGTGTGGAGGGCGTTGACTGCTCGAAGAAATTTGTAGTTTATTTAATCGGTAATATTTTGCAGTAGGAAGATTATTATAGAGAAAAAAATATTTGAATCACTTGAAGAGATATGATTAGAAGTGCTCATATAAAGAGAAGTTATGAGAAAGACAGAAGAGGGGAAGGAAAGAGAAAGTTCCATCTGGGTGTACTTGGCAATTGAGACTACGAAGCTCCATAGTAGGAAAAAGGAATAGAAGAATTGGGAATCAGAGACATTCTGATGAAAAGGTGTACATGTGACTCTCCTTTAAGTGCTAAGACTCTTGCTGGAAGGATTTATGTTATTGGACTTCTACAAGTGGAATGCAATTATTCATTAACACTCAGGGGAAAAAATCCATTGCTATCAATCACTTAATTGTGCTCTGCAGTATGAAATTCCTTATTCAATCTTTTCAGAGGCAGCAAGTAAGAACAGTTAGAAGGCAATTTCCCAGGAAAAGTAGTCGACATTTACTGTCTCCATTTCCACACTTTTCTTTCTTTCTTTTTTTTTTTAACAGAAGCAATGACTTATTGGTAAAGGCAATGAATGAAACTGACAGTCTCTGGCGAGAATCAAGCAGTTGTCCAGGAGCTTTAGATCTGATTGCAGTACAGTCTTCCAGAGTCTTTTGTACCTTAGTTGCTTTCTTCTTTCACTCGTATTAGTTGCCTGGACTGGAGTACCACCAAAAGTAAAACATGAAATTCTCATTGTTTCTTATTCACTTCGATTGGACTGAACCATTTTTACATTTTTCATTCACCTCTTAATTCACTGCAATCTCATTTTGTCTCTCATTTCAGTAGAAATCACTCTTGAAATCACCAGACTCCTTAATTGCCAGTCCCAATGGCACTTAGCTCAAACACTGTCTTTTTTGGGGAAACTTCCTTAACCTCATAGACAGGGCAAGATGCCCTTTCACCTGTTCTGCCAAAGCAGTCTGAGCTTATCTCTTTTATGGTAGCTACCATACTAGATTGCAATTATTTACAGCTATGTTATTCCCTGTAGACTGTGATTTCCATGAGGTCAGACACTGTGGCTTATTCAACTTTGTATCCCAGCACCAAGTATGATAATATCTGAATTACTAATAAATACAAACAATAAAACCCCTTTTTGTCTTTCCTTGTATTGTATATTATTTGTAAATCATTAAATGATTAATATATTAGTAAGGCTTAGATGTTTTACAATTGATCCTCTTGTCCCCTAACCCTCACCCATTGCCGCAGTTTGTTATCTATACTTCTTATGACTACCATATTGTGATTTTGCTGGGTAAGAACTATTTTAATTTAGTTAGATATTTTTAAGTGTCTCCTATGAGACTCAAAGATAAATAAAAGTCAATAAAAATGAACACCTTCTGTGAACAAACTAATAATTTTTTATTTCTTAATTGTACCTAACATGGTTTTGTCCAGTGATATAGCTCATGGTAAAGTAATATTGCTCATGGTCAATAAAGCTCAGTACCTTATTATTCTACTTGTTTTGCTACATTTTTTTTTCCTTTTCCTGGCAGCTGGCTGGTACGGGGATCCGAACCCATAACCTTGGTATTATAAGGCTGCGCTCTAACCAACTAATTGCCAGCTCTGCCACATCGTTTTATCATTAAAATTAAACATGTGAAGACCACGCTTCTCTACATTTTTGTAAACACACACAAATACATATACTTGCTCTCTTTTTAATCTAATTTTTCAAATACTTTGGGGTTTACCAACATTGATACATGTGGCAGCTTGGAGTTATCTTTGTTTTTTTTCTCTTCCCTTTGCTCCCTTATTTTAGTTATTGCCGAATTTTTCTTCCATCATCTACAAAGCCCATATCTTTCATTCTTTAATTCTGGTTAAAATCTGCCTTTTAAACCTTCTACTTAACTATCTTCGCTTCTCTCATTATCTTGTTCATCTATTATTTTGACCTTTTTACTCCCATGAAAGATCTTCCTATAACTCTTATGGTAGGACCATGAATGAATGATATAACTACAAAGGCATCTACAGATGCCATGAAGATAATCATCCAAAATTATCCTTGGAAAAATTTGGGGGCAGCATTTAGTAAGGCAGCAAGAGGTATAGTGCTATTATCTTTTAAGAAAATTTATATCAAAGTAGTATTAATGAAGCACAAAGTCCAGGAGAACCAAGAACGTAGAGTTTGAGAGGTATTCAAATTGTCAGCTCATTATTGTTCCATGTGAGTTTATCATTTCTGTGAAGAAATCTGATACATATTATGAATTTAAATAAAAATGACAGTATATAATCAAGTGCTAACAAGTGGTAAAGACTAAGCTTCAGTGATTGTAATGTGAGGGTTGGTTGGGGAGGAACCAATATATGTAAGTAGTGAAAAATGATACACTGATTTGATATTACTTTTGATAAATTTCCTAATGTTCTACATGCATTACTTATATATTCCATATTTTTTAAAAACATGTCTATCAGACTAATTTCAATATTATCATTGAAGTGAAATATACTATGAGATAATGAAATATCTAACCAAAGCAATCTGTGCTTTGCTCTAAACTTTTTTTTTTTTTGCTAAGATATTTTCAATTTAATAATACTGAGAGAGTTATTTTTAAAGGCGTTGAATACAGGCACATTTTAAAACCATGTTCATTTTTTAGAATAAATGAATATGTAAGGTTATATTCAAATTTAGTGTGTTATTTTTGTTCAATGTAACAAAAGTTAAAAGAAAATCATTTGGATGATTAGAAGATGGTTAATAGATGCTATTAAAGAAACTTTTAGCATTCATATAAGCAGTTTTTTCTGTGCTGAATTAAAATATTTTCTTTTGGAAATACTTTCCTTGATGCTTATAAACAACTGGGCTGTTGTGATGGGGTAGAAGCAATGGAGGTTTAGCTTTTGCTTTTGTAGAGGAGCATTGGAGCATCTATGAATTTTAGATACATCAGAAGCATTACAAAGACTTTGCAAACATACCGAGGGAAAACAGAGGTCAAAAATCGGTCTTTCAAATAGTACCTTATCATGATTCCAAATGTAAACTTTTCTTACTTTTAATTACTTACTTCTAATAAAGTGTAAACTATACATACATGGCAATGTTTGCTAGTAAGAGAATTTTAGAGATGATTTGCCGGACATCAAATAAAATATTCTTTACAATGTACCTTAAAAGAAAAAAATGAACAATGAAGGTATATAAGTGTAAACTGCCTATGCATTTATTTAACTTTAAGGATATCAGACTGAATATATTACATAAACCACTCATTCTTAAAAGCAAAGTGTAATTGTTTGCCACAATTATTTTAATACACTTCTCTTCTAAGGTAAATTTTAAAGTCAGGAAAGCCAGGTTTGGAATGGGAAGAGTTAAAAAAACCACTAAGTAACAGTAACTCCATTTAGATAAGGGGACAGAAGGGTGGAGCAAAGGAACAATACACCGAGGTGCTTTTCTTTCACAGATCTTGGTTCAAATTAAGGTTAAATTCCAAAGGAGGATGTGTTTTCCCCATATGGAGTCTTAAAGGACATGCCTTTGTTTCCAACTTCCCAGAGAAGATATATGTGAACACAAACAAAGCATTTCATAATAAATTTAACTTTTATAGAGTGACTAATGCCCTGTGGAGATAAGGCAGACTCTCGGTCACCTGTGTTTAATCCAGGCTGGAGAACTGTGCCAAGGGCACTGACAAAACTTTATTCCTTTGGAGAGGATGGCAGTAACTCGGTAGGGAGCAGAAAGGGTCTTGATTTAAAAAGTTTCCTTGGAATGACTCTCTCTTCCTCACTGTGAACACAGTTTAGCATTTATGTACTTTGGAAGGACAAAGAGGCGAGGTGAGCCTGCCAAAATTTGAACCTGTGTTCCTGGGAACCTGTTAGTAGGTCAACTGTTACAAATGTAAGAAAAACTGCAAAGGAGCGATAGATACTAGAAATTTGGGAGTTGGCCTACAAAAAGCTTTATTAAAGCCTGCATACTGTTTCTTCTTCTAGATCTCAGGTGAGGTGATATGGTGTTTAAAATGCCACAGAGTATCACTATTGCTCAATCCACCAGGCTTGAGTGGGGGTAGGGGGCGGGAGGTGGAACGGCACGGAAAGAGGCAACTCTTTTCTGCTAGAAATATTTTACAATTTCTTTTAAAAAGAGATCTTTAAATTTTTCTTGGGGCCTTGTTAACAATAATAACTTATTCATCTATCTCCTTCTAAGAAAGACAAATAATTTATTTGTGATAATAGTGCTTTTCTTTCCCCTTTTTTTTCTTTTATCTTTACATTATTCTTTATTAACTAGAGGACTAATTCTTAAGTCCTTATTCTCACAAAATGTCTCTGAATTTGTGGGTAGGTAAATTCACTCACTGGACATATATGTCCTTTTCCCATGTGCAAATCTTATCAACTTTAATTGAAGGAATAAAAGTTAGTCTTGTGGCATGTGAAGAAGGAAATTCCTTTCTGAGAGAGGGAAACAAAAATCTGTTTGTGCCAATCATATCAAACACATCTGACTATATATTATAGAAGATTTAATTTATTTTTTATATTTATAAATTCACCCTTGATAAAAGACTTAAGAAATCTATTTAAAATTTAAATAAAATAGAATAGTAGTCTCTCCTCCTCCTGCACTCATTAAAGAAGGAAACTCTGAAATAGAATAAACTCGATTTTAAGTTGCTTTATGAGAAATTCCGACCACCTCTTTAGTTCATCAATCTGCAGATCATCAATGTTGATTCTAGATGAAATTAAGTATCATCATTTATTCCAAGTTACTAATTTCTTATAGTGCCCAATTTTCTTCTTGTGCTCTGAATTAAATAAAATAAGTAAAATAAAAACACATTCCATCTTTTTAGGTTAGCCAGTGACTAACAGGAGAGACTTTTCTGACAGTAGATTGCTAGACAAGGGTAGTGAGGTTGCTCTTCTTAGACTATGTAGTACCAAATCCAAATTTCAGAAGTCAATGAACTTTTCTGAGAGGAACACCACAAGGGGGCAGGTGAATCCAGGCTAGGTCCTAGGTAAGAGGGTCTCAATATTGGGAATTCTGGCCAAAGAGGGGAAAAGATGAGTGAGAATTAGAAACAACTCTAAAGATAATATTTCTTCATGAACATAAGCATTAAGTCTGGATCATTCAAGTGAAATTTTATTCAGAATATATCCAAAGACATTAACCACAATACACAAAGAAAATAAATGAAAGATACCAAACCAATGTAAATAGTTACACACTGAAAGTTCTTACTATGTTTAAGACGACCAATAGGACGGTTTTATCAAGAGAAAGACTGTATGTGAGAAGAAATCCAAAATTTACTGTAGACCAATCAGGGTATGCTTTGAAAAATAAATTATAGCCAGAAAAGTAAATTACAAAATATCAAATAATTAAAAAGAAATATGAGAAGATACCTTTGCTTCAAGATGATCTTAATAATGAACAATTTCATAACAGAAGCACAAACTTTCAATAGAGCTATAACAATCCTCCCCCGCCCCCCCTAAAAATCGATAAATTAATCTCTGGCATTTAGGAAAGATAAAAACTATTGCTTAAAAAGGTTATTTAAAGAGTGTTTTGATATTCACTAGAAATTAAATAGTCTACCAACAGGAGGCAAAAATTGATATTCGAGAATTAGTTCTCCTAAATAAACATTTTTAAGTTGACACCAGATATCCTCTGTGAGAACATCAACGACAATTATCCTCTATGGCCAACATACCTTCCATGCAAAGCAGGCAGGATAAATTCTGTTTGGCAAAGCTGGAAATTATCACCAGCCTCCCTTTTATACCTCACTAAGAAGTGTATTATTTTACCTTTTACAAATCAACAAAATAAAATGCACGGAATAGTACTGGGTAATAAAGTGCACAAATTTTGCCTCTTACTGGTCATTTTTTTTATTTCCTAATAGCAATTAGGATCTTTCAAATGAGTTTTTAAGTAGCTTCTCTTATTTATGATAAAATTAATTTCTTAATTAGGCCTTTATAATAATTTTCTATAATAACAATGCAGAAGTCACTTCTTTTATAATAAATCTACCGATTGATTAGGTCATCTCATAATACAGTTTAGGGCAAGCCAGGTTTTAGAATGTGGGAATCCAAGCTCAGTAATCTTTGTGTTGTACCATGATATAGTTTGGTTTTGTGCTACTACAGGACTTAACATTAGCCAAACTATTAAGCCTATTTTTTAAAGCAAAGCTCTGGACTCAAATATGAATGCCTATTTCCTATGTCACCTTAAAGGCTTTTTCTCTCAAATTCACTCATTCTTCTCTTCGTGTGTACAAACATACACACAGACAGAATATACACTCATACACATAAACTCCGGCACACATACATACATGAGGTAGTCCATCGCTGAGGATATTTTAGAGCACCCTTTCTCTCGTCTTTTTCACTCTGTGAATTAGCCTTCTCTTCCTCGTCTTTCTTTACCCCAAGTAACAGCAGGGTCTTCGTATGCTTTGTCATCTTAAGGACATAGAAGCAGCTTCTGCAATGCTTGAAGTAATAGTGTTTTTAATTTGTCAATGTGAAAAGCTGGATGCCTTTTAAAATCTGACCAGTCCGGGGCTATTTGCACATAGTAGACATTCAATAAATATTTGTTGATTTGATTTATTCTAGGGTAAAGAACGGGGTAACAACTCTTTTTGTCTTCACTTAGGTGCTATGGTTGAGCCTGTGTACAAATGTATTTATGAGTAAATATTAATGGTCATGGTCACTGAAAATGTTTTAGAGAGAAAAAGTCTAGATCTACAGGCTATTAGGATTAGCAATGATTGTGAGCATGTTTAATACAACACTCTAAGTAATTATGAAATAATAGATGACAGGCCCCATACATAAAACCGGGTCTCAGTAAAGAGAATTCTGATAAATTACTTGGAAGCAAAGTGTCTATCACATGATTCTGAATCACTTAAATCACTTAATAATGTGTTGAGGGTTTACATTTTTGACTTCATACACTAAGGCAAAGGACCCTTTCATCTCACTATATTAGGAATAATATTTTGGTTACAAAATTTAGTGAGCATATATGAGCCACATATTTCCTTTGGTATATTTTCCCTTGCAATATTTACAAAAGTGTTTATGTATGGTTTATCAAAAATCGAGAGGCCTTGAACAGAGAGAGCCAGAATTTCTCCTAAAGTTCGAGTAATGTATAACTTTTAAGGAATTTAAATGTTATACTCCCATCATTTAAAAGAGCATAATTGATTTATTTTCTTTTCTTGATCACCTACAGTAAAAACTGTTTCTGAGCTTACAACATGTTAAATTTTGGCTTAGGGCAAATTTACAACAGCAAGGTTTATGATAAAATCTGTCAAAACATTAACCACGATGGCATAAGTTTCAGCTCTTAGCAGCAGATAGGGAAGCAGCATGGCTGACAGACTGAGGAGCTGGGGGAGGAATACACCACATGTGTACTTCTGGCTCTGAATGTGCCTGCTTATGTCTCATGACAGAAGTTCTTCAGTTCTTCCATTCTTGTTTTTCCCAGATGTGAAAGTTCTATAAGAGGACTATGTGTCTTAATTAAGTGTTTTCAAGATATAAGTCTAAGTAAAAAAATTTTAGCTAAAAGAACTTTAGATGTTCAAGAGAAAAGCTGAGCACTTTCATTTCTTGACTGATGAATTTCAAGAAAAATAAAGTATGAACACCAGCAGTGTCTTACTTAAGCAAACATGATTCACTTGGCCAGGTGCCAGCATTTGAGCACTATTCATTAAGATAATTTTAATTTTTCAACATGGTAAACAGTGCTGGCAGTTTTGGTTTATTGCTACTTGATGAGTAAAGAAGCTATATTTTCTAGAAAATTACACACAAAATACTCATTGAAAGTCAATCACTCTGCCAGCAGTCAATTATAATCAAGACAGTTAACTTTGTGTGTGAGGTACATACTAGAAACAATTTTGGAGGACATACTATATTTAAAAATGTAACTTGATTAGACACAGTCGAGACAGATTTATGAGAAAAAAACTTCTTTAAGGAACTTAAAACTTTTCAATTCGTTAATATTACAGTCATACAAGTAAAGTGCAGTGAATTGTCTATGCTTGCGTGTTTCAGAAAGCCATTGATACAACTGACCTATCTATTGAAGAATAGTATGCATTTTTTTAAGCTTTAGGATCTTTATTCAACAAGTTACATGGTGAAAATTGGTGGAGACCAAAATAGAGACAAAATAAAATTGGTAACTAAATATTAATTTTGAAACTGTAGCTTAGTGGGTAATGTTCATGAACAAGTTATTTTTGTTTCAAATACCTTAAAATATGGCTTGGGTATTGAAAAAATAATATCTAACAAGAAAAAGAAATCTCAAAAACGTATATCAAAGTAATCAGAATTCAGAAAAATTTGGTTGCTTTTGGAAATGAGGAACCACCAAATCCAGATTTATGATTTAAAATAGATGCATGAACATCAGAAGGTGTCCAAAGACATCATGCTGGTTTGTACATTGCTTGCGTTCTCCCTCTCCTTGCCTGAATTTGGATTCACTCGGTCCCAGAAAGCAATTCAGTTATTACTCTTGTTCAGTAAGGATTTAAATAGCCTATTTTGTGGTCTGGAAATCTGTATAAACTGTAGTGAAACCACGTCTTTACTTTATCATAGAGTGAAATTTCTAACTTTGGACTGTATGGGACCAAAATTTAACAGCTACGTGACAAGTTCTGATTTAAAAAAGCAAACCAAACCAAAAAACTAAACAGGAACAACAAAACCCACAAAAACTTTTTGATTATGGTTACAAATTTAAATTTAAATTGTTATCGTTAAAATGTTATAGTCTTCAGGTAAGCACAAGGTTTCTCACCTGGTAGCGTGCTGGGTGCTAGAGAATTTGACATAATTTTATATTTTTGTACCACTGTTGTAGGAAAGAATATTCAAATTTTAATCTTTTAATGTCATATTTTTTAGAAAGACATGTCATGCAAATGTTTAGGAAATTTAAAACGTTTTAAAATTTAGTTTTCATTATTAAACAAGAATAATTATACATCAAGTATTACCTATGCAAAGAAATAAGAGTGAGATTGAATCTCTGATCTCCAGACGCCTGCATTCTAATGGGAGAGAGTACGGGAATACTGAAACAAGAAAAAACCTAATAACTGCCTTAATAGAGAAATGAAGAAAGAGCTATAAGGTACACAGAAGAGAGATTAAGTACAACTTGGTGGTAGGGTGAGGGTGAGGAATTAGGGAAAGCTTCATGTAGGGGGTGGCATATAAGTGTTCTTGAAGGGTAAATTGGATTCAAACAGTAAAGGTGGATTTGATTGAGCAGAGGATTAAAAATGGCAAATGAATTGAATAATGAAAATACAGGGTAGGAACAGAAATGGAAAGTATGCTTGGAGCATAGGGTCTAAGGTATTAGTATACTATGAATGAAAGTTGCTTTTATTAACTTTTTCCAATCTATAGGGAAACAGAATAATATGGCATAGAACTTCTATATATGATTTAGGCAATTGGCTATTTAGAAAAATCCAATACAGGCCCAGACAACTTTCCTAAAATTTAAAGACAATAATACCTGCAACATTTAAACTTTGGCCAACAATATAACTATATGTCTTGAGAAAGTTGTTTCATCTTTTACAAAAGCAGAAACAATGATTATTGTAATATAATTGAGATTTTAACTGAAAAGCAACTTCCGATTTCAAAAATATTTTTCTCACTTCTATTTGACAAAGATGATTACACATCCACATTTCTCTGTCACCAAAATAAGAGCATACAACTACTCTTTATAATATGACCACAGTTTAAGAAAAGATACAAAAAGTGAATCCAATTTTGCAAAGTGATGACTATGACATAATAAGGCATTAATAATCAGTGTACACATTTAAGTAAAGAGTAATTCTTCAAAGAAGAAACTGAGACATGTCAAATTATTATATCACTGTTCAAAGTATATTTGACTTTTCTCTCCCAGAATTATCATCAGAACTGGTTTATGAGTTAAAGAAGAAATTCAGTCTCCTCTCTTTCAGTCATTTGGCTTTTAGATTCAAAACAGCATGTTTAGAAGCAAAATGAAGCTCAGAGATTTTAAAGCAAAACTTGTCCTTAACAAGTCAATGTGTACATAGTCTACATCGGTCTGTGAGACATTCTTTGTGACATTATCAGGAGGATCTCCCTAAGCAACAAAAAACATTGGCATGGAAGAAAAGCGAGATAAAGTATACATGACTGGTACATTTGGCAGTTCTCACCTTTTCAAGTATTATGTAATTTTGGTTCCTCCATTCTAGGCCAAGTTCCTACAATTTAAAACAGGTCTACATTTTGAAGTTTCTGCTACAGTGAGTGTGATTTTTGAAAAGTTAAGTCACTTCTTAATTTAAGCTTTTATAGGTGCACTTTGGTTTATTTCTTTATTTTTCATACATATTATGAAGGCTACTTTTTGGGAGCAATTGGACTAGACAGGCAAGAGCATATTAGTTGCATAAAGACATATAAATCATACAATTTTAATGATAAAACCAGAAATGTTGATTGCTGCTGTTTTCTAAGTCTTTCCTTACATGGAGCCAGTGTTAAAAGTTCGTTAGCTAGAGCTTAACAACACAAAGGCTAAAGGAATGGAGTTACCACACAAGTGTTTAAATTCCACGCCGGATCCCTAGCTACAACAGAGAAGAACGTTCAAACAACAAAAACAGAGTTGCAACGTCTGAACTTGTGTGTCACAGATACCTCTTACTCATCACCAGGCAGTTCTCACTCAGGGCAACCAGGCCCTCCCAAGCAACGTGGTTAATTGAATAAGGATTCCGAACCTTTTGGCTGCAGATAAACCAAAATGGCACATGGCTCATAACTCAAACATTTCATTTTAGGCAGCTGTTAGTTTTCTTGCCCAGGCTAATTTGGGTTATTCAATCATTTTCTTTTCTTTAATGAAAAACTGCTTGTAGTTACTGGTGGAGAGAAAGAGCTGAAATTATGGATCTTGGAAGGTAAATTTATTATCTACTCATTTTAATCATGTATACAAGTGATATTAAATTTCTAACATTTTATTAGCAGTACAGTTATATCTGTGTGCATTTGTGTACGTGTGTGTGCATGCACAAGCATATATACAAATCTAATAACATTCAATCCTGACTGCTATTTCCTGCTATGATGTACCTGGCACCTCCTGCAGTAAGCAACTAAAAATGTTGGATAAAAAATGACAAACATCTTTTCAAATGCCTCAGTATGTTGGCATTCAGTAAGGAACATTCAGAGGCCAGAACTAAGTAAAACTAGGAAACTTCAGTGGTAAATGAAGCACAAAAGGCAGTTTTCACTTTGAAAGCCTTATGATAGGAGTAAAGTACTTTGGTTTTCATGGCCTTCTAATATAACAGGGGATAAGGGATGAAACCCAGAGCCCGTCCAAGGAAAGAAATTTTGAACTCAGGCTGTGAATGGAGAACAAAAAAAATTCTTTCTATAAATTTTATAACCACAAGCCAGCCCTCATGTGAGTGGCCAACGCAAATTAATATTACCTAAGTGGCCCAATAAAACTCAAATTAAGATTTAAAAGTGATTTAAGGCCTGTGCCTGTTTCCAAATGACTGGCAGAGGCAAATGCAAAGCCTCTGTGGAAGAGCCCACCTTTAACCCAGGCCTTGAAAAATCCCACAGAGAATAATTCTAAGAAATTTAAGTTCATATTCATAAATTACCAGATATCCAAAAAAATAAGATAACGTATATATAGCCAGCAGAAATAATAGACAGCAAATAAGAGCAGCAAATTCTTGAGATATTAAAATGATCAGAAATTAAGTATGGAATAAGTGTGTTTAAAATGTATAAGAAGATAAAGGGATTGAAAATATGAGATAGGAACAATGACTATAAACACAGCTAAACAGATTTGGGAATGAACAGAATATAACCTCCAGAAAACTATAACAATGAAAATTAAAAACTTACTAGATCTGTGCTTCTAGACAGAATAGAGTGGTTTGTGGCAGGGCCAATGGTCCTGCCAAGAACAACCAGAAAAGCTGAATAAACTACAAAAAAAGCATTTGTTGAAAAGTATCAAAGAGGGGCTAAAATAAAGACAACCAGAGGGACTAAGATTCCAGAGAGGAGAAAAGAACAGAGAGGTTATCTGATGATCTACGGCCACTTTTCCACTGGAGACATTAGTGGGTTCTGGGTGAAGATGAGAAAATTGATATTCTGGGCTTTGTCCTAGCAGAGGGCTGCTGCTAGAGACAGAGCTTTTCACAAACTTGCAGGGCTGGAGTGACAGAACTGGGCACTCAAAGGGCCTGTAACACACACCTGGCTTCTCCCTCAAGATAGGAGGCAAATTCTGAGGTTTCCCATGTGTGGGGTTAAAAAAGCTAAGAAGGGAATATCTAAGAAGACTCCAGTGGCAATATCACTTTCACCCCTGAAAGACCTAGTGAACTGTGCCACAGGAAAAGAGGCAAACCAGAAATAATTTTTCCTTACTCAAACTGCAACTCAGCTCCAAATCAGCACAGTATCTGATTGGATTAAGTGATTAGCCTCCACTCAATCTTCCCAGCAGATTAAAGGGTAAACCCTCTGTGGAGGAAGACAAAATCATTTGGAGGTTCAGGCTGTCTTGCAGTCCATCAAAAATGAATAGGCCTTCCAAGAGACAAAACAGACAATACAGAAAAACCCACAGGTGATTCTGATATTGGAGTTAGCAGACATGGACTTCAAAGTAACTATAACTAGTATGTTCAAGAAAACACAGGCAGGGGCTGGCCAGTTAGCTCAGTTGGTTAGAGCGTGGCCTTGTAACACCAAAGTCAAGGGTTCAGATCCTATACAGGCCAGCTGCCAAAAAAAGAGGACAGAAGCAAAGGGGAGAGAAAACAGATTTAGAAAGATGAGCATTTCAATCAAACAATCAAAATGTATCAAAAACAAACAAACAAACAAGAGGAAATGGTAGAATTGATAAATATAGAATTTGAAATTAAGAATTCAACAGATGGCTTTCACATAAGACAGGATTACTGAAATGAAAGACAAATAGTTTTAAAAATTCAAAACTTATTCAGAAGAGGGTGAAAGAGATATGTGGGAACACAGTGAAAAGGTATATATATATATATATATAGTTTCAGAAGGAGGAGAAAGATATTGACTAAAGATTTCCTAAAACCAACAAAAGATATCAAGCCGAAGATTTAATATGGTGTCCGAACTCAAGCAAGAAATATGCCAAGACGACCACATCTAGGCACAAAATAAAACTGCCAAAAAACAAAGTAGAGGAAAAAAATGTAAAAAGCAATAAGAGAAAACAGACTTTACTTTCAGAAGAGCTGAAGGCTGGCAGCTGATTTCTCAACAGGAAGAGGGAAACTAGACATTAACAGGATGAGATTTTAAAAGAGTTATAGAAGAACTTATATTTTTGGCCATAAAAAGTAACAGGGGGGCTGGCCCCGTGGCTCACTTGGGTGAGTGCGGTGCTGGGTTCCAATCCTATATAGGGATGGCCGGTGCGCTCACTGGCTGAGCATGGTGCAGATGACACCGAGCCGAGGGTTGGACTTTGGACAACAGGCAGTGCCGGACAGTGAATTCTGAAAGAAGGTAAATGAACAGAGCCCTACGATTGCTCTAGCTTATGGTATGGAGAGTTTACAGAGCACAATGCAGGGAGAGAGAACTAAAGCGGAGCCTGGAAGTCTCTCTGAGTTGAGAACACAGTTGAGAATTTGGGGAGGCCAAGGCAGATAGAATTTACATGTCAGAGTAGAGGAGAGAATCTGCATGTAATAAAGAGAGAGATGCAGAGAGAGAGAGAGACAGAGAGAGAGAGAGAGAGAGAGAGAGAGACAGACAGACAGACAGAGAAAGCTCTGGAGATCCACAGAACACTCCCTGAGTCTTCTGAGTATGTGAGCTAACTAGCAAGGCCAGGGTAAAAACCACCAGAAATGAGTAGGCAGAACAATGATCTATACTCACACGTGGCTAGGAATGGTTTCTGTTGTAACCAGTTGCAGCAGAGAAATCTCACAATACACAGGGTATAAGGTAGTGTATTCAGAAGGGGATTGCCTCGGTTGTGGGGAAAACACTGCCCTAGACTAATGGCTGCTCTGGTCCTGCCTATCAAATCTTAAAAAACAGCCCTAAAAGTATCAAATTGTTTCCAAGTAATGTAACTGAACTCCAAAACAAAGTTCAAAATATTTTAAAGAAATACAAAAATACCCAGCACCGAACAAGTTAAAATTCATAATGATTGGCATTCAATAAAAAGTTACCTAAATTTTTACTGGCATCTAAAGCAGGAAATTATAACTCATGGTAAGAAAATAAAACAATCAATAGAAACAGAACTGGAAATTGAACAGATGATAGAATTAACAAACAAGGACATTAAAACAGTTATTATAACAATTTTTTATGTTCCTGAAGATAATGTAAAGTATAAACAAAATAAGGAGAGACAAAATAAATTAAAAAGAACTGATACTAACTTTTAGAGATAAAAAATTTTATGCTGTCTGTGAAGAAAAAGGCCCTGGATGGAATTAACAGCACATTAGACACTGCATAAGAAAAGATTATTAAATTTGAAGACAAAGCAATAGAAACTATGGAAAATGAAACATACAGAGAAAAAAAAAAAGACTGAAAAAAAAATGAACAAAGCACAAATGAGGTGTAGGATAACTTTAAGTGGCCCAATATACATTGATTAGTAAGTAGTTCCAGAGAGAGAGGGAAAAAAGTTGGAGGACAAAAAATATTTCAAAAAATTAATGGCTGAAATTTCTCTAATGATAGTGACTACAAACTCACAGTTCCCAGAAATTTAATAAACCACAAACACAGAAACATACAGAAACCTACACTGTAACACATCATAATCAAATTGGTTGAAACAAATGACAAAGGGAAAAATCTTTAAAGCAGCCAGAGGACATATTATGTACAGAGAACAAAAAAAAAAGGACAGCAGGAACGAAGCCAGCCAGAGATATTACATAAACGTTTTTGAAATACTGAAAGAAAAAACTCTTAACCTAAAATTCCATATCCAGCAAAAAAAAATTTTTTTTCACAAAATGAAGGTTAAAAAAGAGAGACATTTTCAGACATACAAAAACTGAACCAACAGCCCTGCAATAGTATAAATGATAAATATTCAGGCAGAAGGAAAATGATAACAGGTGGAAACGTGGATTTACACAAAGAAGAGCACTAGAAATGGCAAATACGTGGGTAAATATAAAATAACTTCACTCTTTTAAAAATTTTCTTAAACATAAGTTGACTGTTTAAAGCAAAAATAATAATTTTATTATTGTGTACATATGTTGAAGTAAAATGTATGACAACAATATCACAAGTACCACACAGTGAGACGATGATTTTGGTTTTTGCATAGTAATGTGACAGTTTAGATATTACAAGTTTATAGAATCTTTGCCCCAAAGACTCCTACTGCCCACCCCCACCCTAGTCCCCTTTTAGTCATTTTATTCCAAACTTTAAATTCTAAATTCACTACAGGTGATAGAGTGTTTATTTTATCCTATCATGATTGAATAATCAAACACAACGTGAAGCAGTATATTTAGATTTTCACTACTGGTTATGGCAAAACTCCACATACATATTCCAAAATTAGTAGAGGTGCTTTGTAGTATATCATTTTTTTTTTTTAAATTTTATTTTGTCGATATACATTGTGGGTGATTATTGCTCCCCATCACCAAAACCTCCCTCCCTTCTCCCTCCCCCCCTCCCCCCCAACAATGTCCTTTCTGTTTGCTTGTTGTATCAACTTCAAATAATTGTGGTTGTTATATCTTCTTCCCCCCCCCCCGGTTTGTGTGTGTGTGTGTGTGTGTGTGTGAATTTATATATTAATTTTTAGCTCCCTCCAATAAGTGAGAACATGTGGTATTTCTCTTTCTGTGCCTGACTTGTTTCACTTAATATAATTCTCTCAAGGTCCATCCATGTTGTTGCAAATGGCAGTATTTCATTCGTTTTTATAGCTGAGTAGTATTCCATTGTGTAGATGTACCACATTTTCCGTATCCACTCATCCGATGATGGGCATTTGGGCTGGTTCCAACTCTTGGCTATTGTAAAGAGGGCTGCGATGAACATTGGGAAACAGGTATACCTTCGACTTGATGATTTCCATTCCTCTGGGTATATTCCCAACAGTGGGATAGCTGGGTCGTATGGTAGATCTATCTGCAATTGTTTGAGGAACCGCCATACCATTTTCCATAGAGGCTGCACCATTTTGCAGTCCCACCAACAATGTATGAGAGTTCCTTTTTCTCCGCAGCCTCGCCAGCATTTATCGTTCATAGTCTTTTGGATTTTAGCCATCCTAACTGGGGTTAGAAGGTATCTCAATGTGGTTTTGATTTGCATTTCCCGGATGCTGAGTGATGTTGAGCATATCATTTTTAATTAAAAGAATTTGATCTCCCTTCTCAGGTTCTTTCAAGCCATATTTACTAAAAATAATATTTCTCTTTAATATTTTATTACTATAATTTTATTTTATATCTAAATAGTTTTGAAAGGTTCCTAAGGTACCTAACAAATTTGTTCATGTTGACTTTTATCTTTATATAACTTTTTAAGGAAGCCAGACAGTTTGACAGTGAACTTAACTTGTTTCCTCACCGCAATATATTTTATAGTGCATATCTAGTACAGTGTCTTCAGGATTGTACACTTATAAATTTGATTAAGATCGATATATAAGAATTGCTTTGAAACGTGTAGGATTTGCAATAGGGGATTTTATTTGAATAAAAAGTAAATATATATTTTAGATATTTGAGTTTGTGCATTAAAATATGTCTTTGTTAATAATCAGAGAGTGAAGAAACTGGTGGCTTCTAAAGTACTAACATATTCCAAAACTATATTTAGAAAACAATAAAATTAAAAACAAGCACATTAATACTTCTGCAAAGGAATATCAATAGTATATAATATTAATACATATTTATCATTGTCAAATTCTATTTATAAAGTACACTTTAACCTTTATAAATTTAACTTACCTAACATTAAAGTACATAATAAAACAGAAAAGAAAACCTCTTCAGAAAAGGTTATTCTAATAAAAGAATTACAAAGTTTGGTAACTTGAGATTCTATTTTGGAACGTATGCTACTAGTTCAAATGTGCAAGCTCCAACTTAACAAATGTTTAAAATATTTTAGTTTTTAAAACAGTGCCAAAATAAACCACATCTTTTCTAGAGATGACATATTTAGCTAAGCATGAGCAATATAAATCTTTCAACCATTCCATGTATTTGTTTAAAAGGCTCAGAAAGCACGTGCATTTCCAATAAGACATGAACAAAATGCTGAAATCACTGGAGCCTAACAGTTAACTTATAAATCAATTTTTAAAAAGGAAAATATATTTTTTTATGTGTCTGTGTGTACGTGCACACATATGATACATGGACAGACAGGTTAGTTGTAAATAGTAGTTATCAACAAAACAATAATATCTGTGAAAAATTTGGGTTTCATACATACCATATGTGAGAAGACAAAATGTATATGTCAAATTCATTTTATCATGTAATACCTTATTAATCATTATTATAGGAAGATGGAAACTTTAAAAATAATTATCTTTAAACATACTACATATAAAAATGCTTTTCTATGCAAATATATTCAATATCAAAACTACAAATCTTTAACATTCTAACTTTTTTGTGAAATAAACTATTTCTACCGATAAGTGATGTGATAAGATGGTTCTTCAGTTTATATGAATAGGGAAATATATAAAGTATCAACTTATTGAAAAAAGTAAGCAAAATATTTTATTTTATTATTTTAAATATTTTAAACAATTTCTAACAATGGCTTGTTTAAACACGTAGAATTAAAAATTCTCATATATTAATAACTAATAACTTTGCTATAACTTCTTATACCTTGCCTATAACCAATAATCTTGCGTATAACTGGTTTTATCTCTAACAGTTGCTCTGGGAGGTAGAGTGAGCCATGAAGTTTAGACTACCATTTTATAAAACTATACTACCAGGTTTTAGCATCAGGTCAAATTAAAAATATCACAAAGTAACTCAAGGTTATATTTTCTTAACAATGAATTGCCACCATTTTCCTAATTAGTGAAGGCTGAGGCAAAGCATGCTGCTACTAGAATACTCACTAAGAGGTGGTAATAATGTGATGATACTTACACATGCAGTCCACATTATTGTACTTCATTGAAACAAATGTGCACAATCTTTTGATTGTCAGGGAATTCATAATATGTATATAAAATAAACGGTACAATAATAACAGAAATTGCAAGAGTTAAAATCTTTACTTTAAAATTCTTTTCTTATATAAAAGTTTGGAAACCTGTATTGGCATGAAATGTCGTTATTGAGACCTCAGTTCTAAGTCCTAGCCAGTCCTTGGCAAGTTCCAAGACGCTCTGAGTCTGTTTCTTAATATATAGAATAAGTGTAATAATAATAATAACAGTAATATTAAAATTATTATACATATTTTATTATATGTTTTTTTATTTTGTCGATATACAACGTGGTTGATTATTGTGGCCAATTATGATATATATATATATAAATTTATTATCATAAGGTTGTTGATAGGATCAAATTTAAAAAACATGTGAAAGGACTTTGTAAATCATCAAGTGCTACAAATGTTAGTATTATCTTTTCTGCCTTTCCTCCTCTGAACTACTTATTTTTACAAGAAGTGAATTCTCATGTTAGTGGAATTAGACTTGATGATGTATGAAGCAAACTCAAAGCAACATTTCTGAGCAGTGTGGTATACTTCTGAAGTTGTATTTCTAAATATGTAAAGAAGAACTGATCTAAAGTGAGCAAAGATATTCCTTCATACAGAAGAAAAAGACTATTTGAAATATTGTTGGTGGACATTTTTAAGTATATGAATTCAATTAACATAATATTTGGCTGTAATACTTTGCATTGGTTATTTTGTGGGCAACTCATTTTTCAAGGGGATATAACATTTTTGGGAGATTTATCTGTACCTCCTAAATGACTTAAAAGGTGCTGTTTCTTCACATAGGGAGCTGTTAGGGGTTTCTGTTACAGCCAGTGACAAGACTGTGAATGACCAAATTATTAAAGATTTCTACATTTATATAGTCACTGATCTATGAGAGGCTGTAATTCTCTTTGAGTATAGAACAAATTGTTAGTTTACTTTTAACCCCTGCTGTGCCTTATTTCCTAATTCTCATAGTTTAAAATAATCATTAAAAGCAAGCTAAATTTCAATGCAATGGGATAATTCTAACTGCCAGTTAATTTAGTGGATATAGGTTTGATAAGGAAGAAATAGGGTTTGTTAGCATTATGATTCTTTCATCACCTATGACAAAGCACCTTACATTTTCCTGCAAAGTAAAAAAAAAAACTAAAAATAGATAATTTCCAATGGTATATGAAAGAATGGCACAACAAACTGTCCTGAATATAATTATCCTGAAAATATGCAATGGTAGATAATCTAGCTCAGTCTTAAAGATGAATTAAAATGCATGGACTTAGAAAAATTTTCACTTGCCTACAGAATTTTCAGTAATTCAGTCTCTACTTGTTTACTTCATCTTGTTCCAGCCACAGTCATTTCCTATTGGCCTCCCATCTATTCAATCTAAAAAATAAAGATATTTTTCCTATAGCCAAATACATAAAATCTTAGTTTTATTCATAATTTCATGATTAGAAGGGACTGCTATGCTGTAATTATTTTAAGTTATCTCTTAAATAAAATAAAAAGTAGGTAACCTGGACCAAATTGAAGGTTTACTTTTTTCTGAGTCCTTATATTTCTACATTATATTTTTAATTTTATTGTATATTATATATTGAATTCCCTTCCTCCATAACAAAAATTCAAATAATAATCTAAAAAAAAAGAAAATCAATATGAATATTTAACAAGTTTGATGGCCTCTTGCCTTTTAGAATAAAGACATGCTGGCACGTGCTAATTTTCATGCCAAAAGTATCCCAGTCTATTACACAGAGACTTGGCAATTTCTACAGCTTCCGTTTAAATAATTATCCAGACCCTACATTAAAAAATACTGACAATATATATTTATAAGTACACATGAACAATGTTCTCTTTTTATTGAAAACAGTCTACATTATTTGTAGTGAAGCAAAAATCATGCCTCGATAAGTATCATTTTAATGTAACCAAACTTATTAAAGCAAATTATACATTTAATTTATAGCATCTATACTTAATATTTTTTAATACTAACAAAGATTACATACATGCATTGAAAGCAGCCTACATACACACTCTTATGTCTGAGCCTCTCTCATCAATTAAGAAATATACTCTATATTGAAAAATATGTGATGCATGTGAAGTTTTGACCTAACATAGTGGATTAAGGCTTATACAATATTTACTTTGCTGCACTTTGATTCAGAAAGGGTCATATGTGAAGATATGATTCTGATCAACTTTACTATGCTTCTATAAAGGTCTCTCAGTAAAAAGATTTATATTAAAGACATCGAGATAGAAAATAGTTACAAAATAAGCTGCAACCTTATAGCTAACCATTGGTAAAGTCTGTAGTTAATACATTTGGATAAATAACTCAAGTCAGCAGCAAAGTGGTTAAACATTTGTGATTTGATTTTATCTCAGCTTGGAATGTGGTTGGAGTGTCCCACTTCTAACAACTGTTTGCTAAGTTAAGGCTTTAGTGTTTACACAGTGTTGAATGAAGCAGCCTGGTCACCAGATGTGATCGCTTCCCCAGACTGTCATTTTTTCAGTCAGATCACTGTCCTCATGGTCCCTGTTCCAACCTTCTTCCTCAGGACATCCACCAGCCTTTCCAACCTAAGTTGGGGGGTGGGGTGGGTAGGGGTGGGCAAAGGGGGTAAAAAAGAAAACAAAAAGTGCAATTATTGTCAGGAATGTTTTGGCTGAAAAGAACAGTATTTGCCTGTGACCAAGCAGTTGTAGTCATGTTAAGAAACAAAGCATTACTGTAAGCGAGAGACACTGTGCAGAGTGCCAAGTATTTGAGGTTAAAAAAACAGCAACAACACAAACTTTAACCCAGATTCTTGGATCAAGTCAGCACTAAATGCCACATAAAATATATAAGGGACTCATTTCAATATATTTACCTATTTGCATTAAGGTTGTGAATGAATCATTTACTGTGCAATAACAGGATGGCATATTAAGTGCAGAACAGTTTCAAACTGATTTTTACCGAAGAGAAGCGCATATTTCGATACAGAAATGGTAGCAAACTTACACCTGTTACTTAGCTAAATAAGCAACACATTGGCTGGTATACTGTACAACTCTTATACATTAAATTTCTTTCTGTTTCATAGAGTTAGCAGATGAAAATAAAGCCAGGAATTAGGCGGCTAGGTGAAAAAAATTTTTCTCAGTAGCATGGAAATAATTTAATTATATGCAAATGATTTAATGTTAATGAAACCAGACTTCCTGTACTACATCTATTTCTGAGTAGTATAAATAGCATAATACAATTTATAGGCAAGGAATTACTTATGTAGGTTTTTTAGTTTAAAAAAAATGATTTTTTTAGTTGACTAAAAACCCACCAGTTAAACCGAAAAGAGTCGAAAGTTCAGAAGTCCATTCTGCAGTATTCTTAGGCTACTCTATGGGTGGGAAATCACATTCATGTGGATCAGTGAGAGTTTCGCTTGACAAAAGATGAATCAGATCATTAATTGGTTTTTTTTTCTTTTATTTTCTTTACTGAAAGCATAAAACCTCAACCAACAATCCTGCTTGATGCTCCACACACAAATCTTCCTTACAAGTGAAAATCATGCCCAGCAGTTTTCTGTATATGAAAGAAAGTACCAAACTTCCCTCCTTAAAGACTGCAGAGTGACATAGTCTAGTCTGCTCCACAGTTTGCCTCATTTATATGGATCCATGCATGACGGTCCTTTGCAAATAAACACAGTACAGAGTTAGACACTAAAGGAATGAGGGTATTCTTAGTGTCATACACACTGGTTTAGAGTTTCAGTATGAAATGGACAAATCAACTGCATACACTGCTGAAAACTAGATCAAGTTTATTGGATGATTCTGCATTCATCAAGAATTCTGTTAACAGAAAACCGGATTATGAAATAAAATAATTCAGTGGTCAGAAATCTTTGCTTTAAGAAATGTAGTAATGGTCTTAGAGAGTAAAAAGGGATATCTTGCCTAAGTTTCTTACTACAAATTTCTCAACTATAAATTATACATAAATATTATACACCCACCAATATAGTCTAGTGGTACAGATACCTGACCTAGAAGATTCACTGGAAAATTCATTGCATTTGCAGATTAGTCTGTATTAGTTAGACTTTCCCTAGTGGTAAAAACTAGTGTTATCTTAGACACTCTTAATATTATGATTCATGAGACTACACGAATCCTTTAAGGCAAAGTTTCATTAACTTGAATTGTGGAGGAGGGGGAAGAAAAATGTTAGCACGAATTACAGAACGACACTATGAAAATTTAAGTTTATTGTTAAAATCTGATAGTAACTTAAATTAACAGTTAACAAATGGTTCCCAGTAGAAATCTAGACAAGTCATTAATAGCATTTCTTTGCATATATTGTTAAAAGCCAGAAAATATTGCTTTCAAGTTGGTTAAGTATATCTCTCCCTCCAATATCATTTATACTACTATCTAGTTACAAAAAAAAAAAAAAGAAAAACCAAACTTCCACATAATATAAAAGTAAGCCCTATTTGGTATAATTATTAGTGCTACAAATTCAGAAATCAATGAAATTCCAAATTACTGAGATGAATCTGTGTTGTGCTTCTTTTGGCTTCTCCTTTACAGATAGCCTCATCTTATTTTTGTTTCCTCTTTCTATATTAGGACATCTTTCCATTTAGAACCCTCATATCTTGCTAAGGTAAGATGACAGAAGGAAATACTTAAATATCATGTTTTGTAATGTCTCCACTATATTTCAACAATTACTAGATCAACCACATTCTTAGTTTACCCAGGTTGAATGATTTATGAAAATTTGATCTCAGAAATGAGAAAAATGTCAATTACTTAGTTTTGTAAAAGCATACTGACTTGTGAAACACAATGAAGCACCTATTCCTTCCTGTAAGGAATGGAATACACCTGCCAAACATGGGCTGTGCCAACAGGAAAGGTAGGCGTGTGTGTCTGTTGAAGCACCTTGCAGGATTTGCCTGCAGGCTATTCTTTACTGTTCAAATCAATAATATCCTTAAAAAAGTTATGTAGCTCACTATAATAGGATCCAACTGCTTTACATATTACTAAGTGATATCTTCCCAAGGGCTTCATGAAGTTGGAAAAGGGCTCAAGCTAGGATTAGGATTTCTCCATTTTAAATATGAAGAAACTGAAGCACAGACAGGTAAACCTTGATGAAAGCTTCTGAGTTAAAACAGTGACAAATCTGGTCCTGGTTTCCTTGTTTTTAGTTCAGAGCTATTTCAATTAGGCTTTGGGTTACCAGAGACTTACACACTTCAGATTATAGGCTAATGGACTATTTGTTTTAGTAGTGTCATTAAAAAATTTTCCTCAAGTTTTTACTTAAGTCAAATTGGTAAAGTATCTGCTGCTGTATTTCATCTGCTATTTTAGTAACAACATATTACAAGAAAGTAAATTTATGACATTGTACACAATTAGGAAATAATAGTTACAATCTATTATTTGCTATGATACCATTTCTATATAAGCTTAAAAATATATTTTCAGCTATATTTTAGGTACAAATCCTATTTTAATAATTAACATTATTTTTATGTTTTCTATGAAATTATACAATATGTGTACAAGGGGTCTTCAAAAAATTCATGGAGAGATTCATATTATAATTCCATTTTTCCATGAACTTTTCTTGAAGTATCCTCATATACTATAATGGAATGCATAGTTTTCCATCGAAAGTAGATTAACCATAAGTTATGTACCAATTTTCCTACTTGATTTACTTACTTCCATTTTTTACTCTTAATGAATATTGTAAGATATATATTACAAACATATATACATATATTTTTGGCAGCTGGCCAGTATGGGGATCTGAACCCTTGACCTTGGTGTTATAACACCATGCTCTAACCAACTAAGCTTACTGGCAAGCCCTGTGATATATTTTGAAAGACAAGTAATACTTAATGATTACTAACTATGTGCCTGGAACTATGAGAAATAATTTATGCACATATTTAATTTTCATTATAACTCCATGGAGTACATATTATTATTGGATGATAAAACCAAAGCATGCAGAGGGTAATTTGATCAGAGCCATACAGCTGATGAGTTTTGGAGCTGGGATGTGATGCTAGGTCTAACTACCATGCTCCTGATCTCTCCAATGTTCCACATTGCTTCCACAAGACTCTTAAAGCTTATTTCTGAATTTCTGTGAGCTTGAATTACTTATTGACTAGATAATTTTATTGTAAAGGGATAGAAAGGAGTGAAAACAGAACAAATTCCTCATGAATTGAATTGTAAGTATTTCACAATAGATTCGATTTTTGAAAATAATTTTTGTATTTGTCAATATGAGAGTAGGAGAATTCTTATTTGCTAGGCAACATTATCTCCAGAAAAGCATTCCTATTATTTAGGCAATGAAGTTCCTCCATCAAACTTGTCTGGCTTTTTTCCCCCCAAGGAGAAAGAACCAGAGAAATCCAAGAGAGATGGATAACAATCATCCTTCCAGCAGAGGAGACAAAGTCACTAAAAATGCTGCACCTAGGGGTTGTCATTACTATTAAAGGTCTTGCCCTCTTTAAATAATTGCAGAAGGGTGAGAAGAAGGCTTTAAGTGTAATTTTTTTTCTTTTACCACTACAGCTGTTCTTCTTCTGTTGGTCTTTTTAATGTTGATGTATTTTGTAATCTTTTCTTTACACTTTTCCTATTTTCCTGAAAAGATAATATTTGCTCCCTTGATGACACTTACATGCTCATGACTTCCAAATCCAGACCTCCATTCCAAAATTCTCTTCTGAGTTCCAGACTCACATATGCAACTGCCTCCAAGACATCTTTTGCTTACACCATAGGCATATGATACTCAGCATATCGAAAGCAAAATTTACTAGTTTACCTCCCATGCATGTTTCAGTTTATCTTGATTTTTTTTTCTTGATAATGTTGCCATTCAATCATTCACTCAGGCTTTAAGCTGAAAAAATTTAGAAAAACTTGGTACAATGTATTTTTTTCCATCATTTCAGTTTAGACCTGTGAAAACTTTGTGATGAAACCACTAATGTGGGCAGTAGGAAGCAATGAGACAGGTTCAACTCATTTAGTAATGTTATTTGCATTTCAGAAAGATCACTGGCAAGAATATAGAGATGGGATGGAAGCAGGTTAGCCTATAAGTAAGAAGACCAGATACTACCTCATTTAAAAAATCCTAGTGAACACAACGCTGTGAATGTACCTAATGCCATTAAACAAACACTTAAAATGGTTAATATGGTAAATATTGTTATGAATATTTTACCACAATTTAAAAAATAATCCTACTGAGACTTGAAGACCCAAATTAGAGCTGCAGCAGTGCAGATGGGAAAAAGGGGATGGATTTGGATATTTAGGACACAGGTATATTTAGGATATAGGATCAAAAGGACTTAGTGACTTCTCGGGATAGAATGGGGTGAGTTGGGTTCGTCAAGAAGATTGACTCTCTGGTATCTGCTTTTGGTGAGTAGGTAGACAGTGATACCCTAACTAAGACAATGGAGAGGAAGAGCAGCAGATTTCTGCTGGGGAGTATGTGTGTGTGAGGATGAGTTCAGTCTGATACATAAACCTTTGAGGTGCTGGTGGGACATATAAGTGGAGATGCTATGTAGGTGCTTGGTTATAAGAGATTGTGTTAAAAAGAGAATTTTAGGTAGATTTCAGTTCAATCAACAAGCATTTGGTGGGTAATTCTTATGTACCAGGTATTGTTTCAGGCATTGATTATTCAAGGAACAGGACATGGTCCTTGCTTATAAAAAGCAGTAAGTTGGAAAAACAAATCTTCATATGAATAACTCCAATAAGTTATTGGCAAATACTGTAATAAAAGGATAAACACAGGCATTAAACAGAAACTAGCTTGGGCATGGAAGGAAAGAAAAGGTCAGTAAAGGCTTCCTGACGATGCCTGAGTTAAATATCAAAAGATGAAAAGGGAAATAGTCACCACAAGAAAGGTGAATGGAGACATGGTAAGGATGGGCATTCCAGGCAGAGGAAATAAAGTGTAAAGGCACAAAGATATAAAAAGCTGATGTGTGTTAAGTACTACCAGTAGTATGGTTTCTCAGGATGATGACATAAGATGGCAGAAAATGAAGCTAGACAGGTCAGGCCATGACTATGTGTTACTCTGCGCTGCAAATGCAGCCATGGGAGTGGATGGAAGTGTTTAGAGAGAGAGAAAAAAAGGAGGAAAGGGGTGGAAAGAGGATAGAACCAAAATGAAAACAAATATATAAAGGAAAGAAATTGTGAAAAGAATTTTAGAAAGAGTAGTCAGAGAAGTAAGTGATGGACCAAGAGTAGGTGCTGTCACCGAATTCAAAGAAGAGAAGGGAGTGACCAATAGGGCTAAGTTAGTGCTAAACAAGATCAAAGTGAAAAGTGCCCATTTGATTTGGCAGTTAGGAAATAACCTTTTGCAGTACAGTTTTAATGGTATGATGAAAGTGGGATGAAGCATGAATGGAATGTGGAAAAGTGAAGACTAAGTATAGGCTGTTTTATTAGAGCTTGGATAGAAAGTAAATGGAAGAGGATTGTAGTTATAGGGGTATGCATGGCTCAGACAGCTTTTTAAGTTTTTAAAGAAATGTGAATATGTTTATGGACTATGGAATATGAGACTGAAGATAATACCTTTTATATTAGGGACTTAGAGAATGGGATCATAAGCACAACCTGTAAAATTTCCTTGACAATATGACTGGACAATTTTTCCTTCAAGACTAAAGGGAAAGCGGTGGGAAGAATACAACTGTGGATAATTTTGTAGGTGCAAAGAAAGAAAATCGACAGAATTCAAGCCTACAAACTCAGTTTTCCCCATGGAGTAGGAGGCAAAGTTCTCTGCTGAAAGCATAGGGTGAGGAAAAAGGCTGGAAGAGAATAGAGAAGGTTAAATAGGACAAGAAAGGGTGGTGACCAGGATATGTAAAAGGATTTTTAGGTGGGATTGATGACCCAGCTACAGCTAGAGATTACAATCTTGTAGAAGACATTGACCATCTTAATAGTGTAACCACCACCCCCACCCTCCCCATCTGCTTCATACTTTGTGGGTGGAGGTGGGGAGAGCAAATTATAAAAGGAATTCAGAGTTCATGACTTGTAGGGCAAGTGGCCTGAGAAAGACAAGTGTATAAGAAGATTGAGTGTCCTGGGGAGAAAGTGATTAAAAATAGAATCTAGATTGGGTAAAGAAAAAAGCAAGTCCATGAAGAGCTGTTAGTCTCGGGAAAAAATGGACGGAGCAAGGAACTGAATGTCTTGATTTGTGTTGTGGCTAAAAAGCAAGAATAGTTGGAATAAGACTGTGGTTATTATCAGAGAGGCAACTTTGATGTTAGGATTTCAGATGTAGAAAAGTTTTGAGGAAAGAGATCAGTGGAAATCATTGAAGAAGAGGGATAGAAAGATAAAGTTGGGTGGTGTAAATCTCAAAGGAGGAAAGGTTTTTAGATGGATGCAGAAGGTAGGAAAGTATTATAGTGGAACCAGAAGAGCTTTCCTTCCTATTATTTGCGGTATGGGAGGAAGATTAGTGTCTACTGGGCTGCTGGGAAGGAAGTGTCCTTGCTTGGTAAATTCAAGCTTCAGGTAAAATGTGAGTGTGACACATTCAGTGCAGAAGCTGTGGATAGACACAAGGTAGTAACAATAGAAATAAGGTTCCAGGGGCCGACCCCTGGCTCACTCCGGAGAGAGCGGCGCTCCCGCCGCGGGTTCGGATCCTATATAGGGATGGCCGGTGCGCTCACTGGCTGAGTGCGGTGCGGGTTGCGATCCCCTTACCGGTCACGAAAAAGACAAAAACAAAAAAAGAATTAAAGAAATAAGGCTCCAGAAGGAAGATCAAAAAGAGGTGAGATCAGAGGTAAATAAAAGAAGGAAGGAAAGTTGGGGAGGGAAGAAATATAGAGCTGTATGGAAGAAGATAGGTAATTGATGGGGCTTAGCCACTTCCCCATGCAGAAATTGTAACTAATGAAATAAAAAATTTCTTGCTCAGTTTTAGCCACAACTGAAAGATACACGTACAGACTAAGATACACAAAGACTTATACATATAAAAGTGTACATATACACATGTATTTATGAATATACAAGACACAGCCATATAAATATGAACACACATGCTCACACGAGTACACATAAGAGATAAGGGAATATCAAATCAGAAAAGAATGAAGTTGAGAAGAGAAAAGAAGAAAGACTATTCACATTTAAAACAGAATGGAGAACAAGTTTGTAAGTGAAAAGGTGAAGGTAGAAGGAGGTTGGGAGAGTGGGACTTACAAATTGATATTGTTTTATAAAATTTTACATCTAAAACATTTTTTGAATTTTTGTTTGCAAACTCAGTGTTAATAATGGATTGTGGATGACTTGGACATAGGCATAGTTTATCTAGAATTGGACAACAGTAGCAGTTAAAATGAGAATATCAACTGTAATTATGCTAGAGAAAATGAGAAAAAAACTGATATTATCAGGAATGTAGAAAGTGAAATTGATTATCACAAGGCTAATTTGCTGAAGAAAAAAGAGGATATAGGGCAATTGCTTACATATTAATTCATATTAAAATATTTTGAAAAGTACACCACAAATATTTAAGTACATAATAAATAAGCACACAGGATGAAAATTACTTTTAAGATTTTTATTATAAAATAGATTGAAAAAATCTTTGTTTCTTGGGAAATATCACCAATGTAAACGAATGGCTAGGGAAAAATTTTTTAATGTCTTCCTTGACAAAAGATTGTGTTAAAAATCAGCCTAGTTAATGTGTCTTGAAAGTTTACATGGATATGCTATAATAACTAGAATCAAGCACTCTTCTCTCTGTTAATCCTCATATCAAGATCTTTGAGATTAAGTAGAAACCAAAGAATGTATTTAAAAAGGCCCTACTTGATCTACTTTGTTCAGGTGTCTCCCATATCTTGTGACTATTATGAGATTTGAGAAATTTCATCAGTACTGAAATATTGGTAAACCTAGAGCCTATGTAAATTGAAGCAGAGTTGATACCTAAGTTTTCTTTATGTACATTTCAGTAAAAAGAAGCTTACCTTCAGCAAAAGCATTGTACTCTCAGCTCTAGTTTTTAACCTAAAAACAATGACTCTCAACTCAATACTATAAGTACATATAGTTTTTATAGCCCTCACTATCCCAAATACAAAATAATACTCAGGAAATAAAGCTTACAAAATTATTATAGTTCTTAAAATGTTTTGGGCCATGTCCTCCTTCTAGCTCATGTCAAATAGTCACAGTAACACTTACTTGCTAGTCATGGGACAGAACTGTGAAAGTGGAAAAGCTTACCTTTATTTTTCAAAGAGCAAAGCCTAAAATAATTTGGTAATGATAACTGTTTAAATGGAATTCCAACAGTAATAGAGAATTCTACAGAGAAAGACCAAAAAAAAAAAAAAAAAAAAAGGCAAAATCCCAAGTGAGCACAACTTTACCCCAATGATACTTCTCTCACTTTCCATCAAGAATCTAGTCCCCTCATAGTCTCCTCCCAATGACTTTTTTCTTGCCTTAAACTTTATGATAATGTTATATGATTCAAAAAAGAAAAAGAGTATCTGTATTTTATTATGTGACAAAACTTTAACTCAAGTCTGTGAATGTCTGATGGAGGAATTTCGGGTATGAATTAGATATCAAAATAGATATATTGTGGGATTTGCACTTTCTCTTAAATTATTCCAGAGATGTGACTATCATCTCTGTCTACATATAATATTGCCACTATTTGTTGTCATCTGGTATTATTGACTGGCACTACATAAGTTAAAAAAAAAAGAGAAGAACAAGAAAAAAATGAGAAATGCAGCTAACAATATTTAGTTTTAAAACACATTACTAACAATTTACTAATTAGTTTGTTTCTACCATAACTTTCAAATTAATCAAATCTAATTCAATCTTTTCCCCCAAATAATTTTGCTGATCAAAAGATATCTAGAGTCACTGGAATAAAGGATACAAAGAAATAATATGGATAGATTAATTTAGCTCCTCAGATATGCAATTATCATTCATTTATTCAGAAATATTTCTTAAGTACATATTTTGTGAATAGCACCTTCTAAGCAGTTGTTCTGCAGTTTTTTAGGTGTCTACTGTAGATACATGAAGTCTTTTTACAAATACAAAATTCTCTGTAAAGACAGACCATAAAAGGAATTCTTAGCAATAGCAAGTTATGATATAGTGAGTTTCAGATTACATCCTTTTCAAGTGGTTCTAAGGTTTTAATTATTGTGGACAAGAGGATGTGTTACACAGAACAGTGAGAAAGTGGGAATAAACTGTCCTCAGACTTCACAATTCCTGGGTCATTTTATTTACCATGTTTCATTTATCTTCAATTTTATTAGTACTAAGAAATTGCTTCACACCTTGAAGTTAAAGAAACTTGGATTTATTTTTGAGATTAAATAGAACATAGAAAACATTTGGTACATGTGCTTAGATTAGATATATAACATTCCTTATTCAATGTCGCATATCCAAAGTAGATAAGGTACTGACAATATACCTATAATTTAAACATAGACAAACATTTACTATCTTTGTAACCTTGAAAAATGAGGCTCACCAATCATAATATCAATTTGTATCTATTTAAATGAATAATAAATATAAAAGTTAGATATATAACAATAAAAATATGCAAAACTTTACATTCTCTACTTTTGTTTCACCACATTTAAAAATTAGAACATGGAGAAGGATTAAGCTATATTTCCTTCTTTATAGTATCTCTAAGCTAATTTTATTGCGAGTTTTGAATTTTAAAATAATAACTTTGGTGTAATTCTGCCCAGGGCTTAATTAAGATTTTGTAAGTTAGATGTCTCGGTTGTCCGCTGGATTCCAATAAGTCTATGGCAGCACTAGTGTATTGGATGATACTGTTAGGAAAGTACTTAACAGAAGATAATGGAGTTATTTTGCTTAAGCTCCTAACTTCACATTAGAAAGTGATTGAGATAATAGAATGAATGAAGATCAAGTGACATTTTATTGGGCTCTTTCACTTTGCCTATCAGAGGATATTTAAATCATATGTAAGAATCCCAAGAAAACTCAACACCAAAAACAAGCCCATGAGACTCCATGAGAGTAGGTGTGTTTTGTTCATCACTGTATGCTTGGTAACTAGAATAGGCTCTCAAAAATCAATAGGATATTGTTTATGAATAAATATTATACACATATACATACACTGTGAATAAGGAGTAATTTCATGTACATTCTCCATTCTAAAGTAATGGATTGGAATTTTTTTTTTTTTTAGGTTTTATTTTATTTATTTATTTTTTTAATTTTATTTTGTCGATATACATTGTGGCTGATTGTTGCTCCCCATCACCAAAACCTCCATCCCTTCTCCCTCCCCCCTCCCCCCCAACAATGTCCTTTCTGTTTGCTTGTCATATCAACTTCAAGTAATTGTGGTTGTTATATCTTCTTCCCCTCCCCCCCCGTTTTTTTTTGTGTGTGTGTGTGTGTGTGTGTGTGTGTGTGTGTGTGTGTGTGTGTGTGAATTTATATATTAATTTTTAGCTCCCACCAATAAGTGAGAACATGTGGTTTTCTCTTTCTGTGCCTGACTTGTTTCACTTAATATAATTCTCTCAAGGTCCATCCATGTTGTTGCAAATGGCAGTATTTCATTCGTTTTTATAGCTGAGTAGTATTCCATTGTGTAGATGTACCACATTTTCCGTATCCACTCATCTGATGATGGACATTTGGGCTGGTTCCAACTCTTGGCTATTGTAAAGAGTGCTGCGATGAACATTGGGGAACAGGTATACCTTCGACTTGATGATTTCCATTCCTCTGGGTATATTCCCAACAGTGGGATAGCTGGGTCGTATTGTAGATCTATCTGCAATTGTTTGAGGAACCTCCATACCATTTTCCATAGAGGCTGCACAATTTTGTAGTCCCACCAACAATGTATGAGAGTTCCTTTTTCTCCGCAACCTTGCCATGGATTGGAATTTTGATGATGACCCTCTCACACTAGGTTTCAAGAATAACGTTAGGTTAATTTCTCTAAGTGAGGGTTTGTAGTACACATTTTAGTTGAGGGCCTTTGCAGAAGAACATTAAATGATAGAACACTTACCTGAAAAAAAAAAACCAGATTTCTTCCAATTGAAATAGAGAGAATTTGGGTAGCTTGGTGGGAAAGAGGTTAAATGAAATTTCACCGTAAGTGAGAACTAAATTAAAGTAAGCCTTTTTGTATCAGGAGGAATTTAGCTAATATGATAATAATGAATTACTAATTCTGAAAACCAGCATCTTTAGCTCTTCTTTTTTGATTTCATAATTTATCATGAGAAAAAAAAGAAGCATACAAGGAATGAAGTTGTCATGGAATGGACTGCTTACATATCTTCTATGGAAGAAGGATCGGAATCATAAATAAGAAGGCATATAACAGAATATGGGAAAAAACAAATTAATAAGAAGGCCAATCATTTTAGCTATTCCATTTAACACCCCTGATTTCTAAGGATTTGAACAGGGTATAATAGTGGTATTTTTTTTAAAAAGGATGTAGAGCACTAGGAAAGTTCCTCTTTTTTTCTTATTCTGGTGTTTGTGTTTTTTACCCCTGCTCTTTAGCTTTTATGACAATCCATGTGAACATTTGCTTAAGTTACATCTGAAGGCACACAGAAGACCTTCATTTCTTTCTGCCTGAAATGAACTGTTTGTTGGTTGTATCATTGTCTTATTTAAAACATCAAAGTTTCACTATTTTTAGTGTCTTTTGTTAAAAATTAAGTGATGTTACTTCCTTCTTAAGTATTGTTTTGAAAATTGCTCAATTATTACCGTCCTCAAAATCTTTTTCCTATGGAAAATAGATCCATGGTTTCGAGATAAGTGTACAATAAATAGAAGTATATTTGAAGTATAATCTCATTCATAGTATATTATTAGACTTTTAGGTAATCACTGCTTCTTTTGGCAGTTTAAAACTGTATGTTATTGGACTTACATATTTTATGGTCCTAAACTTTTTATATGAATAAGAGAGATCCATTTTTCTAAAACATTAAAATTTATTTAAGTAACATAACCAAGAAAAGGCAGATTGCTCTGAAAATTTTATGATGCATACTTGTCATAGAATATACCTTATTTAATTAGAATTGCCATCACTACAACATATAAAAGGGAAAATGTTATAAATATCTATACTACATATGTAGCAGAATAGAACAGGTTTATATTTTCATTTATCTCATAAACAGTGTGTATTCTAATCATATACACACTTTTTTGTACTTTGTAGACAAGGAATGCATAGAAAGACTTAGCATTTCTGACTGATTTTCATTTTTTTCTGATTTCTGATTTTTATATGCCACTTATAAATGTAATTTCCATTCCTTATTATCTATTCACTTCACAGTTAATACTTTTCAAGCACCAAAGATAACTTGAAATTAAATCACACATATCTTTCTTTTATTCGTTAAAGTGTTAGTATTAAGGGTTAATGGGCTTTATTCACAGCACCTAGATTATTCTTTGATAATAAATTAGTGACATAGGGACCCTTTAACTCTTCCAAATTGGTAGGACACTATTTAGTAAACTGCATCAGGAACTGAGTTACAATGATCTTGAATGTGAATTATACTTATGTTCAAATTTATTTACAGTGAGCACTTATTCACAGAGATGAATTTTTCCTATGGTTTCCTTGAGATTTATGGTATTTATACTGTTAACAATATATATAGATCTTTGTATTCGAGAAACTATGTTGTATTTGGCATCAAAGATAATAAATAAGGCCTCGTATATTTATAATGATTATAATTTAGAGTACTAGAGGACATATTGTAAGGTCAATAAAAACTATTCTTTTATCATAATTGGTAGAGCACTTCCCATCTGGGTGTGAAGAGGATAACCTCAAATCTGCCTTCTGATAAAATCCTCAAGGACTTTCAAATACTCTACAAAGCATGATGCATAAAAACTGTAATTTATTGTTATTTTTAATAGAATACCTCTTTTGAGTAGATCCCCGAGATAACATTAATAGTTGCTGTAAATCTTTATTAATAGCCCATCCTCATCATGTGCCTTTTTATTCAAAAATAATTAGTAAAATTCTTTCTATATGCTCTTTTCAGTGCTTATATCTGGACTTTTATATAGTCACACAGCAGGCTGTTTCAGATAATTCTTCCCAATTGGAATGACATTACCGCAGGAACTGATCTGCTGTTCGCCCAGTGGAGGAGTTACATATTGCCTTTTGAAGAATGACACCTCAAACTGCAGCCTTGACATTTGGCCTATCTTTGAATGGCTTGAGATACTGCTCTTAAGAATAATCTTTATCATTCAGAATAACTTTGGACATTCTGACTTTTAGCACTAAACTCCACAGAAATTGTTTAATTATGTGGGAAATGGGGTTATATAATCTAAACTGTTATCATTCCAAAGAAATTCTCATGGGTATTTCTATTATTCCCAGAGAAGAATTCTTAGAAGCCCTTCCCTTCTTTTGCTGTTCAGTTTCGGGAAGCCAGTTTTGATGAGTTTTATATCTGCCACCTGACAGTACTTTTCTCAAACTTAACTTAATATTTTTCTTACAAGTTTATAAGTTAGGGTTACACAAAAAGAAAATGAAATTAGTTCTTAGCACTGAGCTGAATACATTCTATTAATGGCACTGTGTTGTTCCTATCTCTTAGGCAGAAAACCTTAAAATACTGACTTCTTCACCTTTCACATCTCTTTGGTCACAAATCAAATTTTCTCTATAGTATTTCTGATATGAATCCCTTCCTCCCATCCTCCCTGCTACCAGCCTGCACCAGCACATTATTTATCTATCTTATTATATTATATCATTATGATTGTTTCTTAGCTGGTACTTTTATCTCTAACACCAACCTGCTTCAATTGATCTTTGAATGCTAAGTGAGAGACTGGTGTTCCTAAAACGCTATTTTCATCACATAATCATCATTGCTTTAAAAACTCAATAATGGCCTTAGCTTCCTATTTCCTATGACATGAAATTTAAATGCCTGCATACTTTTGAAGGCTCTCAGTAATTCAGTCTATCCTCAACCTATCTCATGTCATCCCACCTCTGGTCCTGCCAGGCTGACCTCTGTACACCTCCTCTCACAGATTATACTGACACTTGTACCTCTGCTTCATTTATACTGCATCTCTTCGTACCTCTCTGCTTATTCATATCCTACCCATTCTACGGGGCCAAGTTCAATTTTCTTGAAGCCTTCCTCTCTGTATTACCTGCACTGAACAACTAACAGGTTATTCAGTACCATTTTATTCTATGAAATAAATGAACAAGAGAAATTATATATTAACATTACTAGCATTATATACATTACAAGATAGCAGATACTATTAACTCAACAGTTCTACTTGCAGGAATCTGTGTCCTCTCCAAACATTTACCTACAAATATGTCCACTGAAGCAGTATTTGAAAACAAATAAATACTAATGCCATAAACTTCCGGTGGGCAATGGAGGTATGGCACACCTTATATTCCACCAAATTTAAAACAGTACTAAGGACATGACACAATTTCTTTAGATGAATTGTCTTTCTCTATATCTTGTAATAACAGTAACAGAGATGAAAATAAAATCCAAATGTGTTGCTTTTCTTTTTCCTACACTAGTCCACATTTTTCACTAAAATCTCCTATCTTTCCCAAAAGTGATAAAATACTTTAAATTCTACAGTTACTCGTCAGACTAACAACCAGATTTTTCTATTAATGTGCACAATAGAAGTGGTGAGGAGAAAAGGTGTTGCCAACTGTAAAGAACAAGTTGAAAGAGGTCATCTTGTTTACAATTGTCACCTTTTTGTCGAAAGCTTTCCATAGGCATAATGCTTCTAATGCTCTGGTACTACTCCCAAAGATTTACATCATTCTCATAAATCCGTCAAAAACACTAGTCCACTGTTTTAACATACAAAACAGAGGATGACTTGCTATCCTCAAAGATGCTATTAATTCCTTTCTAAACCTCCTCTCTCAGTATACTCAAATCACGGCAGTGCAGATCTTTGACAGGGCACAAATTCTGCCTTTTCCAGCTTCATATTCTGCTCTATTATGTATCAGTGTCTTTGAAAGTGATAAAAAAAAATTACACAGATTATGAGCTTATGGATGGGTGGACAGAGACTGTGTGCTGATGGTTGTGTTCTGATTTGGAGAGAAAAAAAAGATGTATTAAAAAATTATAGACATTTTGAATAAGAAGTTTCTCAGTACTTGTACCATAAGAAGGAAATCCAAAATAAATTCTAGCTATTACTATATATCTTTATGTACACCAATTTTACAATTTAGGTCATTCTTATTATAGAAAGTATTAATGATAATGTATTTTATAACTACAGGGCAAGATAAAATATTATCTACTATAAAAAATGTGGTATTTTTTAGCACATTTCTCTCTTTTCCATGTACGTGAAAGGAGTTAAAAATCTATAGTTCCTCTATGATATCTCTATAATAGCCTAATTGTTTTTCTAATTGATAGAAACCTTTTCTAACAATCCTAAATATTCTTTCACTCAACAATTCCACTTCTAGGAACTTGTGTACTCTGTAATAATCATAGATATGTGCAAATATTTAGCTGTAATGCAGTATAGTCACTGCAGTGGTATTTGAAAGCAACTAAATAGTAACAAGAATTCATTAGTTACATTATAGTACAACCACACAATAGACTTGAAGCCATTTAAACTATTTATTCTTTATATATGAGATTATATATAACTACATCGAAAGTTATTCATAGTATGTTAAGTAAAACAATCAGGTTATAAAATTGTATGTATTATATGAAAACATTTTGTAGAAAAGCCAAGTTGCTTAGCTATATTTTAATTTTTTTCTAAAATTATTGTGTTTTGCTATAGTAATTTGCAAATATAGATATTATGGATAAAATAAGCATTTTCTAAATGTTTTACATATCAAAAATACATCTGATATTTCTCTTGATCGAGATGAACACATGTACATACTATTGAAGGGAACAACAAGAGGGTATTTAAAAGAAAAAAAATGCAGCCTCTTTTTTTCTCTTCCCATTCTCACTTATTTTCTGCTAAATTTTCCACAGGTTTGGGGATCTTATAAGCCTGATAAAGAGCATGAGGCTAAAAGTTACATGCAGCTGTGTGGCTATGAAGATTACACTAAGTATATATATTATGCAGGTGTTACAATTTATCTCCTAATAGCTAGAAATTTCCTGGAAAGATAAATTAAGGGGATATACTGTATACTGTATACAAAGATGGAAGAACTACTTATGTCACTGCATAAGTAGTTTAAACATCATAAATCAAGGCTCTACACTTTTGCTAATTAAATGCTTACACTATTAAAAAAATAATTTGAATTGAAAGAGACATATTTCCTTATACAGTCAAGGCTATCTCAGATACTTTAATCTCCCATACCCAAATGAAGCCAATCTAACATCTAAGGGTTCAAACCTCTCACTGTTTTGATCCTGTTTGTTCTATCCTTGAAGGACATTTGCTTTGGAAGAGGAGAACAATGACTAAACAGCTTATTTGTTAAGATAAGCCAATCTGAATGAATATTAAAGTATGAAAACTATTACCTACTGAATTCTAATTAATAAAAATAACTTTGTTTAAAAGAAAAAAGTACACAAAGGTCAAGTTTACAAACCTAATGCTTTTTCTGGGTAGATAATCATAAATATTAATATAAAAAACCTCAAATAAACAACTCAAAAGAAGGAAAGCTGCCTCAGTTACCATAAAATACCACACTTAACAAATAAACCTGACACTGTGAAAGAAAAGAAAAAAATTCTGTTAAAAAAAAAGCAAAGTTATAAACAGGAAAAATGCTTGTAGTACATATAATAAAAAGCTAATTTATTTACTATTCAAAGAGTTCTTAAAAAATCAGTAACAATGAACAGTCCAATACAAAAATGGGAAGAAGTCATTAATAGTTCACATAAAAAAGAAAAACATATTGCCTGTAAAAATATTTTTAAATGTTTAACTTTATTCCTAATTAAAGTAATGCATAATAGAGTGAGATATAATTTTTCACCTATTAGATTGGAAGGTTAGCAACTTGCTAAATGGTGAAGGCTTGGGGAAATGAACATTCTCATAGAGTATTAGTTGGTGATATAACTTTGTAAAAGAACAATTTGTTAAAATTTGTCAAAATTTAAAAAGCACATGTTTTTGAACCTTAAAGTTTTCACTTTTAGTAATTTAAACTACACATCTATTTAAAGAACTATAAAAAATATTTTTAAGGAAGGCTGTTACCTGTAGCATTGTTAATAGCAAATAATAATAATAATAAAAACCCTACATTCTTTTCTTTTCTTACAGAACTTGCACTCTAATCTACAAAAGATATTTGTATAATTTTTTTATGATTCAAATTATACTTTTATAATGTTTTGTATTGGCTGGAAATTATTGTCAGTTTTTATAGTTTCTAAAGTCTATATGAAAGTTGATAGTTTTGAAGAGACTTAAATTTCAAGGTAATTTTTTTTTTCAGCACTATCAAGATACATACATTTGTCTTTACCTTTTTGGGCACATCAGCGTAAAATTTTATTCATGAATAGGAAAGATGCTTTGCTTAAAACAGTGATTACATTCATTGAATTGTAAAGACAGAAGATGTGGGGAGGAGTCAAAAGCTTTCATTTGGGTTTCAATGAGAAATTAAGGTTCTAAAACAATTTTAATTGTGTCAATATTTTTTCCTTTCCTTTTGTGGCCCATCGATCAAAAGCTAGCTGGACCCTGTAATAAAAGGACATCTTTTCCAGTGAAAATCCCAAATCCCTCTTTCAAAGAAACCTTTAATGTATGGCATGTGACTTTTTCTTTTTACTTAAACCAACTAGTAGGTAATTATGCATCTCACTAAAAATAAAACAAATGACTTGTGAGATTCTAAAAAAAAACCACTTTAAAAACAATGGAATAAAGTTTTGGCAAAATGTTGAAATATAAAAAGATCCCAGTTGTGACAAATCCCTCATAATAAATTCAGCCTAGTCCATTAAGTTACTAAATCAACCGGTATTATAAAGCAACATATGTTCAACTACCCTGACCAGAGGCTTGACATAAGCTTGAAGAGCTAATATTTAATCAAATATTATTATTAAAAATCATATTTATTAAAAATCACATTTAAAAATATTTATCACTTTTTTGTGATTTTTCTGTCCTTATAACTTAAACAACTTTTTAGATGCCATAATCTCTTAGAAATACTATGATAAAGAAGTCACTGAGAATATCCTATGCTTTTTCCCATTGATACTCTTCATTATTGAGGGAAAGTCAATACAACACCATAGAGTAATAGATTTAACTGAATGAGATCTTTCCCTTTAATTGCAATGATTGATATTATAGGCACAAAAATAATGTAAAACCTTCACTGGGTATCTTTATTGCTAATTTATTGGGTCCAACTATCTTTTTATGGACATGTAGGCTACATTCATAACCCTTTAATGTACAATCTCAAAGTTCAGAAATCTCTGAAAAGTCAAAAGTATTTTTATAAGGTTGCTGCGAACTCATGTAGCAGCAAAACCTGATCTGAGTTGGGGTGACAATTCATATATCTCACTGCAGAAATATTCATGTGTTTGATTACCAGGTGATTCTCTGGAACAACTGAAGATGTTAACATAATAAAGAAAACATACACCATATTTCCTCTGTAAGATATGAAAAATTCTGAATTCTGAAATATATGTAGCCCTGAAGGCTTTAAATGAGGGATGTGGATCTGATTAGGTTCTGTGTTATTTCTTTAGTAAGTGAACAATATTGTACATATACTATAGCAAATTCAACATTTAAAAATCATGTTTTTTGGGGGGCTGGATCTTGAATTTCACAACTGTTTTCTATGGCACACTTTAACAGATAATCAAGGCTTCCAAAAACATAATCCAAAGAGTTAATGGAACATATGTTTTTCACAATTATAAAACCTTCCCTGACTCACCCAAGTCTGAGACAGATATCCTTCCTAAGTGTCCCTACAGTACCACATACTTCTGCTATTATGATTGCTGTTTACCTGTCAGTATCTCTTGCTAGACTGTAAGCTCAGAGATGGCAGGTGCTGTGGCGTTGAATTTTATTTATCAGTATCTACCAGAGTCTATCTCAATGCTTGGTGCATAGTACATATTTGATTAAAATAATAATTAAATTGAAGAGCAAAAGAAATAAGATTCAAAAAATTGTCTATGTATCTTCAAATAATTCAAGGTACTTAGAAAGACCAGGCACTACTTTCATCCAACTTCTATCCTTTCATTATTTAAAGTACTTTTTATTCTCATTTCAATACCATATTTAACAGCTGTCCATTCACTGACATTTCTATTATGACAATAATCGTGCTCATTTTATTTCAAAATATTTTTTGTAATCTCATGTTAATGATTATACTTCTTTTGTCCTTTTAAAATAAGCCTCAGTATTTACATACTTATATTTGTTTACTTAAATTTTTACTGTATTTCCATTGCCATTGAATTAAAAAAAAAAACAAACTATGCCTATCATCAACAGCATCAATATCAACAACAAATAAATCTGAAATACCAATAAAATTACTATAACTCAGCACACATTCAAATAATACTGACTAGCTTTCTATACTCACCACAACGGAGCACTTTGTTCCCCATTCTTTTTTTTATTATTATTTTTACTAGTAGGGTAGGCTTAATTTTTGATTCAGAGTCTCACTGTACTCATCTTGATTTGAAAGAAGTAAAAATTTAATTTTTCCTGCATTGTTTTTTACACTAGCTAGTGGCACTTTGTATTTTAAAATTCAAATTTACAAATAGGAAGCTGGCCAGTACTGATAGAACCACAAATAGAACCTGCTAACTGCCCTGTTCATAATCTATTAGTTTCTGAATATGCATGATTCTTGGTACTTAATTTGGTTTGGTTTCAAGCTTTGTTTTCTTTAGAAGTTTTGACCCCACCATGACCTTTGCTTTCTTTAGGATCTTGTAGATTTTCAGAGGATTGTGATGGTAGTATCCTAAGGTCAGATTGTGATTGTGCATTTGCCTACAACTGCCACTGCTCATGAAGTGCTATAATTAATGGATGTCTTACAGATCACCAATTTTCAGCTACCCAAGGCCCAGTAAAAGTTACTTAACTATTTTAAAACCTTGTGGGAGGCAGCTTCTGACATGGCTCCCAGTGATTCCTGCCTCCTGAGATTCATAACATTGTGTAATCCCCTCCCCTTTGGTGTGGACTGAACCCAGTGACTTGCTTCTGATGAACAGAATATGGCAAAAGTGGTGGGATGTCATTTCTGTGATTGGGTTACAAAAGACTGTGACTTCCATTCAGCTTGCTTACTCTCTCTTTCTCACTCTTTTGTTCGTTCATTCTGATGAAGCCAGTTGCCATGTTGTGAGATGCTGTACGGAGAGGCCCACTTAGCAAAGAATCAAAGGAGGCTTTGAGTGAGTGAACAACTGAGGTCTTAGTCTAACAGTGTATAAGGAAGTGAATCCTGACAACAACCACGTGAATCATCTAGGAGGTTAGGTCTTTCCCAGTCAGGCCTTGAGATGACTGCAGCCTTGTGAAAGACTCAGAGCCAAAAGACCCAGCTGAGCTGCACTGAGATTTCTGACCCACAGGAACTGTGAAATAAAAAATGTTTTAAGACACTGAGTTTTGGGGTAATTTGTTATACAGCAATAACTAACTAATATAAATCTCAAAGGCAAACTATTTTTTATTGACAAAAATAGAACATAAAATTGTGGTTTCAAATTTTGTACTGTCTGGTTTAAATGTATCCATTATATCTTTTAATATTGAATCAGTCCATTTTTGTGTTGCTATAACAGAGTACCTGAAACTGGGTAATTTATATAGAAAAGAGGTTTATTTGGCTTACAATTCTGGGACAGCTGCATCTGTCATGGGCCTCAGGCTGCTTCTACTTATGGCGGAAAGCAGCAGGCAGCCAGTGGGTACAAGGAGATCACATCATGAGAGGAAGCGAGAGAGAGAGAGGAGGTGCCAAGGTCCTATACACAACCAGCTCTTGTGGGAACTAATAGAGCGAGAACTCACTCACTACCCCCATCTCACAGGGAGAGCATTAATCCATTCATGAGGCATCTGCTCCCATGACCCAAACCACTCCCAGCATTCCCACATTGGGGATCAGGTTTCCACATGAGTCTTTGGGGGACAGCACTTCCAAACCATCCAATATATATTATACATATATTTAAGTCCATTATTTGCAGGAAATACATGTAGCAAAGAAGAGCTCTGGCACAAAATAATTGACATATGTGTGAGTTATATACAGTTTTAAAACCTAAAGTGATTCTTGGCAAGATGGTTCAATGAAAACTTTTGAATAAAAAGGATCTATTTTATTAGAAGGAAAAATATACTAACTAAATATTGTTCTGAGGTCATGCCTGGAATTGTAGACATCGAATACATTACAGAATGTTATCTGGGCTCCTTATATAGCTTAATGGTTAAGTTATCAGGCAAGAGAACTTCAGGTTATATTCTTTTCATTAGAAATTTTTACAGTAAATATAGGTAATATAAATTCCAGGTATTTTCTTAAATGGATCTATTAACAATTTTGAAGGATTATCTGTTATAAATTTAAGTCCTTCTATGAGAAACCAGGATATCAAGAAAGATACCTACTTGGATGTCTCACATACTATTCAAATTCAATCTGTTAAAAATGTCATTCCATTTCAACTCTGCTCTTCCCCTAGTCTTCCCAATCTATGTAAATGGTATTTCCTTCTATCAGATTGCTCAGGACAAATATCTGGGAGCTCTCCTTGACACCCTGCATCTATCCAGGAAGTCTCATTACTTCTCTCCATCTCCAATGACAGCCCCCTTCCAAGTCAATACATCTTCCTAGAGTCTCTCTACTTCAACTCTTGTCCCATTCCAATTATCCTCCACACAGCAGTCAGTGTTAATCTTTTAAAAATGTAAACCATGTCCATGTAACGTGGCTAGTAAGTGATGGATCTTGGACGTGACTGGCGCCATTTTACACACAATGAGTACAAAATGGCCGCCAGCCTTTCCCTTAGGAGAAACCTCGTGGTTTCTGAAAAACAGAAACTCCTCTACTTCCGCATGGGTGCAACCTTCCACCTGATTGCATCAGCCAGCCTTATCTTCCACACCAGCAACAAACCCCTCTCTGATTACGTCAGCCTTCCTTACTGCCTATATAAGCCCTCCCACCCTGACTCCGATTGCTGCTCTTCATTTTGAGCACAGCCTGGCAGATTCTTTTCCTTTAATAAAGCTTGATAGGTACCGGCATTTCGGCTCACTTTCTTTTAGTAAGAGCCAAAGATCAGGGTGTCTGGGCTCCTATGCTTTCTACCTCCCACACTCATTCTGCAACACTCAGAACAGCATGACAGTCTTTTCATATTATCATGCTGAAGCAGGCCTGCCTGAAACTCCCTGCCCTGGGCCTACTTAACCCCCTGGGGCCATCCAGACAAGGCCCATCCTGCTTAGGCAAGATAGCAGTTTGCTCTTTGAAGGCAGTTTCTTTGCTTCCATGTACCCCTCCAAGAGTTCTCAACTCCCGCTGTGTGTCCCCAAAGCATTATATTAGAAAGAAGTATGGGCTTTTGCCTTGGATGGTGTATTAGTCGGTTTCTATTGCTTATAACAAAATACATGGAACTGGGTGATTTATGAAGAAAACGAAATTTATTGCTTACAGTTTCAGAGGCTAGGAAGCCCAAAATCCAAGGAACACATCTGGTGAAGGTCTTGGTAGTGGCGACAGTAACAGTAGAGTATCACACTGTGAAAATGGTGGAGCACAGAGTGCAAGAGAGAAAGACAGACTCTCTTCTTTCTCCTTTTAAAGCCCTCAGAACCATGCCCCTGACCACCATTTTTAATCCATTCACTACTGCACAGTCCTACAATCCAATCACCTCTGCAAGGCTCCACCTTTCAATTACCATAATAGGATTTCCCACCCTGTTAACAGTCACAGTGGGGACTAAGTTTCTAATACATAAAACTTGGAAGACACAATTCAAGCTTCAATGAATTTTGGGGGGACATAATTCAATCCACTACAGATAGAGAATTAGTCAAACTTTTCAGCATTTTATATCCTTTGTGATGCTCCTAATGATTACTTTACTTAGAGATGCAACAGCAATATTGAAAAAAAGTTTGCAAATAAAAAAAAAGAAAAGAAAAATAAAAGTAAATCAGAACATGTCCCCTGATTAAAATCCATCAACAACTTCTACTGTTTGTACGGTAAAATTTTAAAAAATGAAAACTAACATACAAAAACCTTGACAAAGTTAAATGGTTCTACAAGATATAACTCTGTATACTACTCCATCCTCCTTTGTTCTCCAAGCTGCCTTCACTCTGCTGCAAAGATCTTCCTTCAGTTTCTCCAACATGCCAATTTCTTTGTTTTGGCTTCCACATGGGAGGCTCTTTCCCCTGGCTAATCCCTGCTTATACTTTTGCCCCCAGCTTAGGAAAAATCTCTCCCCCTAACATGGATCTAAACTGGATCTCCCTGTTATACTCTCCTATAGATCCTGGGTTTTTTTCATCACATTAAACATAACTTATATACTTATTTGAATAAATATTTAATACTCATCTCTCCTGAACAATCGTTTACTTCATGAGGTTAAGGTATAGTTTGAGTTTGTTCCCAGTGCTAACACAGTGCCTGACACACAGTAGATATTTAAAAAGTAGTTTTTGAAGAAAGACACGAATAAAATTGATCAATATCCTATTATTGTAATTATAATTAGAAAAATATTTAAATCATGGCCTGTGTTAAATGTCCAACAATTTTCCCTTTTTCATTCATTAGGAATTTTCTCTTTCATCTTTTTTATTTAGAATGAAATATTTTTTTGACAGCTAAAAAAATTCTAATATTTATATTTGGCATAGTTATTATAATTCCTCTATTTACTTCTTCACCCAAACCATCTGGAATGATATGTGTTTAGATTTTCACTTTACAATAACTAATTAATACACCTAGATCAACCAATTATAAATACAAACAGCTACTTTCTAGTAGTCAAAGGGGGTATTTCTAAAAGAGATAAAATCTATCAGAAAAACAGTATCAAAGTTAAGTTTTAACATGGAAGTATGGTTTCATTAAAGAATTAGGCAGCCAGATTTGTTAACTATTTAAGACTTAGTCAAATTCTAATGAGTAATGAAACTTGTTCATCAAGCAGGAATTATTCTAATATGAGCAAGATGACATGGCTGCTAAAGTAAATCTTTGATGTATTCATCTTATCCCCTTTTAAACACATGTACTTAATCAGTGTAGAGTTTATTATGTTTACATTATTACTTAAATGCTATTTAAAAGCTTTTAGTGTATTTTTGGTATCATAATATAATACAGAAAATGTATGAAGCCAATATAAAATTCAATTGCTAGGGACCAAAATTTTATTAACAGATCCTGGTTACATCTTCTAAATAAGAAATATGATTTATATCTATTAATTTGCCAGTAACATGTAGCTCTCCAGAGTAACTACTTAAAATGTATTCCTACAATATAAACATTTATTATTGTTTTACTATTCACTAGATTATTCAAAAAATATGAGTAATTCTACAACTGATTTACACTACACAATAAATGATGTATTCTATGACAGTCAAATGTTTTCAGAGTCAATATAACCACAACATACCATTTTTGGACTCATGTTCACTTATGATTTGCTTATAAGTGCTTCATAGAGATGGGAGTTTACACAGTACAATGAGGTTTTACTGATTTATCAGTTAAAGAATATACTAAGCATACTCAGTAAACTGGAGAAGCTAGCTGTGAGGCTAGTATCATATATAGCCAGTTGTAGAATACTTCAGAGCAAAAGCAGAATATTAGCGTAGGAAAGATAAATGGTATAAACTAGACTAGCAAAGACTAATATTTAGTAAGTCCACTAACACAAACAAATTAGGTTTTAGAGTTGTACACTTTGTCCATGATAAGAAAAATATTTACTTATTTTTTTAAAGCATATAATTATTCTATAATAAACTATTGGATTTCCTTTTTTTAAAAAATGTTTTATTTGACGATACATGAAGAAACCTTTAAAACTTTATTTAATATAATGCAACACATACTTTTCCCAGGAAACAATTCCTTTCTTTCAAAAACTTATATCCTAGTTTAACTAACACAGGTAAGTTATTTGACTTTCACACATATGTTTTTTTTGGGGTTTTTTGTGTGTGTGTGGTTAATAAATAATGAAAATATTTTAAAATATGTTTTGGAGTATTTTAAGTAAGTATTTTTGAACAACATAAAAATGTGTTAAAATTGACAAAAGAATAAAAAGGTTGTATAAAACTACGTAATGAATTCTCTGTAGCATCTTTTTAAAAAATTTTTGTAATTTACAAAGTCACAAGAGATCATGTACTTTAAGGTGGTAATGTTGTCTGTTCTGAGTTCCATTTTTGAAGCCAAAGAACAAAATTATCATTAAACTTTTTTTGCCTTTTAAAAGGGAGTACTTTAGAACTTCGGAATGCATATGAATGAGCAAAGTGGAGGTTAGCAAAGATCAGCAGAGCATGTTCATGAATCAGTCCTCTGTTGATTTATCATTCAGCTGAACATAACTAGCCAACGTGTTGTTTTTGAGCATTTTTTTTTCTTTCCCAGTTGTAAACTGCTTAATTTCCATTCCTAATGGACAACTGAATATTTAAAGGAAAGTATATTGATGTAGACATACGAATTAATGAGGGAAATAAAAATAAATGTGTAAATTTACCTCAAGATTCTCTTCACCAGATCTAAATTGTGTTCATTTGATCAAACTACTCGCGCTGCCTATGAAGCAGCCATAACTTAAAAAACAAAGTTAAAGAGAGAAAATACTGGAATAATAATATTTAATTTAGTTTTTCATACATTGGAGTAAAGACAAAAACACTTACAATATGCTATTTAAGGAAATATTCTAGCAAATGGAGGCTGAAAAAACCTCTATTATTTCATTTTAAAAGTAAAATGTTAAGAATTCCAAATATCATCTCCCATGCAGTTATTTAATGCTGTAACATGTTACTGAATTTTAGTCTACTTTCTTATTTATATTCAGTCCCTAAACCAAACAATATAACATTATAAAATTTAACAAATTACGCTTTTTCTTATGTAGCTGAAGTAAAATACCATGTGATACTACGTGTTATGAATATTAAAGATTGTATTTAAATAAAATTTATAAAGCAATCAATGCAAATTAACTTCTTTATCTTATACCAATGTAAAAAGAATATTTAAAACTCTACCTAGAGAATACAAGCATATATTGCTATTAAAGAGATTCAAGAGTCAAGAAAGGTTGGGAAATGTAGCTGTAACATTGCTAAGGTTTTTGATCATTTTAAACCCAGAAAAGTTTCAATTAATGATGGAGAAAGTGAGTCTCTGATTTTTACACTGCCAAGTGAAATGCAGCAAGCTAGAATAACTGGTTAGTTTTATTAAGGTATCTTATTAAGAAGGCTTATTAAGCTACTCAGTATTGTTTTCATAGGGCTTTAGGCTGATACCAAACTTTAAAATGTAGGATTCTTTCCTTCCTAACTTTCATAAAAGTCATATATAATTAGCACTGAATGAAATTTTCTAATGTCAACATTTCAAATTTTGATTAACAGAGAATACAAATCAACCTTATTCAAGTTAATTCAAAAGACTGGCAACATCCTTTGGGAGGCTAGTAGAGATAATGTTTCAATGCAACTTCAAATTTCAGATTAAGCCATGGGCGTACAAAGTAAAAGTAATATTCAACTTATTAAGCTGGCATTGTCACAGTAATTTTCTCTACCTGATTTAACTTTGATTCACAAAAACTGTATATCCTCAAATCGAAATCAACACTTAGGGTCCAGAATATAATCAGGGCCCTACTGTGATATGATGAATGATCTACAGGGTACAAAAGATAATTGAAATAAAGATAAAGCAACAGTTGACAAAAGTGGTGCAGGTACTGAACATGAAGTAAGAAAAAGAAATTTAGACAGTGGTAGGCTTCCTGGACAGCATATAATTAAAAACTGGGTCAAATTCCACAGGGTGGAAAGAACCACAATTGTTCAGATCCAAAATACGCCTCAGTAAGGATGTACGGAGTATGATGATCAAAAGATAACTGAATTAACTATTTTCTCTCTGTAAGTATCTTATCAATTTGATATGTTAGGTACATTTATTTCTATTTGTATTCACTTTTGGGACTTGCTTTTTATCTTTTTAATCTGACTTCGATTTCTACATATGCAAAACATTTACAGGGTTCAAAAGTCAAAACCATACAAAAGGGCATAACCAGAAAAGTTGCACTCACATCCTATGCCTGCATCTCCTTACCATCTACTTCCAAAGGTAACCATTTTCATTAGTTTCTGGTTTATCTTCCCTATTCCTTTTACTCTTATTTCTCACATAAAAGGTAAAATATTATTAAGTATTTGATTTTTTCCAGTAAGCAATATGTTCCAGAAATCACTCAATATCACTTTATATAGATATCTTCCTTATTCTTTTTTATCGTTGCACTGTATTCCACTAAGTGAATGTGCCATAGTTTAACTATTCCCCTATTCTGGTTGTTCCTATTTGCTATTAAAATAATACTGTAATTTTTATGTTGCTTCATATTCATGGAAGTATATATTAAGGACAGATTCCTAGAAGTGATTTTTCGCAGTCAAAGGACAAATGCATATGTAATTTGTTAGAAGAATTGAAGAATTGCCAAATTCTTCTCCATAGCAATTTTACCACCTTGCATTCCTACCAGTAATATATGAAAATGCATAGAAACCTCTCTACTTCCAGTTTTCAAGATCTATGTAAAGAATCTCTTTTAAAAGTTACACAGAACTTACATTGTGTCTGAGGCTAAAATATTAATTTTCTCCCTTTCTATTTCTGGCTCCAAAGAGGTAATTATAATTTTTAAATTTAAGATGTGTAAGTAGAAGACATTTAATGACTTACATTTATAGAGCACATTATGCTTTTCAAAGTACTTTTACACACATGGATTTTGTTTGATCCTTAAAGCCACGTTTTAAAGTAGACAGAGCAAGTATATCAGCTCTATTTTCCAGATAAGGAAATTGAGAGGGAACACGATTTAATGATTTGTATATACCTAGTTAATGACATCAAAGGTCCTGTTAGTTCATTGATATTTCTACTAGATACTAAGTTGCCTCCCCTTTACCTTTCAATTCTAGTGTTTCAATTTATTATATGTTAGTTTAACTTGCTAGATAAAAATATTAGTAATCAAGACTTCATTATATGAGGAGTCTTCAAAAAGTTCACGGAAAGATTCATATTATCTTTTAATTCTATTTTTCCATGAACTTTTTGAAGTACCCTCATACTTACTTCACAAATAGCAGAAATAAGAAAGCTATTATTGAATTACTTAAGTTTATATTTTAAGTTTATTTTGAATAATAAATCTTCATTTGTTTGGGTTTAGCTTAAAAATTTTACAAGCAAGCTATAAAGTGCTAACCAAGTCTAATGACAAAGTTTATTCTGGAAAAATATATCATATTTTAATTTAAAGTAAGACTTAGTTATGTAAACATTAGTAATAAGTGGAATAAAGTGAATTATTTTTTAATATATAAATAATTGTTATGAATTTATAAAATCTTAGAAAATCAAATGAAAATAGCTAAAACGTACTTTCAAGACTGGATTAAAGTTCAAAGGCTTCCTTTGTACTAAACAGTATCTCTTTGCATTCTCTGAAAAGGTAAGGAAAAAAGTTCTATTCTAAGTATAAAATGTTTGACCTAAATTTTTAATTAGAGTGATTCATCCTTGGGAATGGCAACATTTATTTATCCTATCAGTGAGCTTCAAGAAAATATTAAATGACATTAACAAACATTGAGAATACTCAAACAGAAGCAATGAAATCAATGAGCAAAAAATATAAACCCAAATTTTGGTCTCTTTTTCATAATGTAAATGGTTCTCTGTAAAACACAATCTGTATGTTAAAGATATCATTTATTTTTGAAGTTGAATAATACCAAAAAGACTTTAGACCCACATATAAAAGGTATTCTTTTTATCCTTTTCTGAGACACTGACCTGTATACTCATTTAAAAATGAACACCACATCTTTATGTTATTAAATCTTTGTTTTGATCTATTAGTATTCACCAAAGTGCCATTTTATAAAACCCCACACTGAATAGACAAGGCTGGAGGTGACCATCTGCAGCTTTAGAGTCTGCGTTTGAATTGATGAAAAGAGCTTTGTGTTTTCATTGCCAAGTTTAATTCTTCCAGTCATTAGGCATTCCCCTCAGATCGCATCAATGAAGCTGTACTCTCTTACACCCATGTGTTAAATTCTCTTCTCCTCATGGTTTCCTTTGCCAGCTCTTCTCAAGAATGACTATTGGGTCTTAGCCACATTCTTCTCACAGCTGTGTTAAAAAAGAGCATCAGAAAGTCTTCCTAAAACCCATATGTGTATCTGGTCAGTTCTCTGTCTTAGGGTCACCTCACATTGTGGTGTGATTACACAGAGACTCATTCTTGTTCTTGAACTGTGTTACTCCCATCATTCTGGGAAAGATTAGGCCCTCTGAGAGTCAGTAGTAGAGAACTTCTTGGAAGACTGATACGAAACACACATAACTTGGCTCAGAAAGCAGATTTGTTTAATTTAAAGAAGAAGATGTTTTACAATATTAAATGTCGTATGTTATTTTTACTTCTATAAAACTTGTTATATGGCAAGTGATAACATAAAGAGAAATAACATATGCTTTCATGTGCTTTTAGGATACTGTTGTATGTGTCAAAGGAAAAAGTAAAATGATGATGATGTTCCAAGAACTGTTAAGTTTGTATGGTATAAATGCCAAAGCAATTAAAAAATTAAAATTAGTTTAGTAAGTTCCAAAATGACATTTACTATGTAATTTTTGAAACCTTATTTTTTACTTTTAGTCAGTCTTTCTATAGGAACACCTGACAAAGTAATCCACAATAGCATAACTATTTTTTTCATTACACTTAAGTTAAGGACTGAAGAAAAAAACAGGCTCTGTTGAGTTCTTAAGAATACATAACAATTAAGAAGAAGGAAGATACACTTCAGCTACATACGATACTGTCATAGAAAGTTTATCTTTAAATGTAAATGATCAAGAATGAAGTTTATGTATAGACAATGTTTATGGTTTCAACATTAGACAAAGTTACACTGAAACAACCAAAGAATTCTTTCATTCTATAAATTATAAATACTGAGGGTCATATATGCACATGGGCAAATCCCTGACCTACTAAGGAGAAATAATCAATCAAGAAACCTTAGAATTCAAGTGAAATTTGTATTTTTACTTTGTCTTGAGTTCAACTGAGTTTTTTCCAATTATATTTTAGGAATAAAATCTATACCTAGTAAGGAAATTTTAACTGTCTGTTTAGGTTAGCTGGGTATACTGTGTACATCAGGTTGTAAATGGGGTATACTGAGGATTTATTAAAAGCAAACTAGACCCTGATTTATATAAGAAAACATACATTTGCTATATTAACAGGTAGGTATGTTATATCTAATCTATGTGTTCACAAATAGAGAAAGAAAAGGGAGAAGTTCTGAGTGAGCTGTATCAAGTATCAAGTATAAAGATATATTAAGTACATAACATCAAGTATAATGAGGTTCAGCAAAATCCAAGTAGGAATGAGGAAAACTTCTAAAAATCTATTTTCTATAACAGCTTCCATTTTCCTTTTACTACTACACAAATATTTTAAAGTACACTGGTGATCAGTACCATTTAAGTAAACTTTTCCTAAGGAATTCTAATCACTTTATACATCTTATTTTTATCAATTCCTAAACTATTCTCATGTAAGATAGATGAGTTCTCCTAACCACAGAAGTACCCAGGAGCTATATATCCTGTCATGGGTTAAACACTAAGAAGACTTTTGACTGTAGCTAAGAACAGAACCAAGGAAAAAGATACTTGTTAGATCATATATCTCTTAAAGAACTGACATTCCATATATAAGCATATTTGTGAAAATCACCCATGAATGTCTCTGAGGTATAAAAACCCCTGTTATATATATAATTTTTTTTGCCTAAATATAATTTTTTTTGCCTATCATGTTCTAGTTAAAATACACATGAACATTGTATAAGTGGATTCCAGAGTTTCCTTAAAATGACAGGAAGTCTACCTCTGACTTTTAATCATTGTAGCACTGGGATTAATGAAAAACAACAACAAAAATCCCTGTATCTTATTTAGTCTTAAACTGAAAAAGTATGGATCTTTCATCTTTTAGTCTTTTGTTCTTTTTTTCCCATTCCACTCCATTGTGCTCATCTGAAATGTGTTCTATCTTGGTATGCAGAAATATATACTTGCCCAAATCTAGTTCATCTATTGCAAGACAGCTTCTGAAATGAAGCAGTAGATCAAATGCAAGAAGTCATGTTGTAATTTAATGTTTTAGTTCCTACTTTCATGCTTTTTATTCATTCCATAATGTCAACTATTAATGGGATCTATCTTATCATGTAAAGTAGAGAGTCTTAGTTTTAGAGAGCCCCTTTTCTTCTTTAGCCTGGATCTTTCACTTTTCACTCCATTGGAATTTCTCACATTCTGGGTTAGGCTCCAATCCTAATAATCCTACATTAATCCTTCCTTGGTATAAAGAAATGAGCCAGACAATTGAAATTATGTTTCTTCTTCATGTCAAAGTAAGATATTCCCTAAAGGTTAAGATGTAAGCCCAAATTCTTTAGTTTTTATAAATAAATGAATATAATTATGTATATGTAACATATAGTAGGTATCTCTGGGCTTAATAAAAGTAGCTCTAAAGAAACCAACTTCTTGTACCTGATGGATGAGAAAGGTGATCCGCTATACAAATCTATAATGTAATTGATAATTTTAATAAAATACATACTTGTTTGACAGAGTACAAGACTTGTATTTCACAAGTTAAATATGTAATTAGGTAATTTAAAAACGTGTTTATGATTCACAAATCCAGAATATTAAATTTTTTACAGGCATTTCATGTGTCAAAGAATAAAAATTAAGCATGTTTAGATGCTGTACATCTTATAATGATTGCGTAGCAGTCACCTGAGTCCATCTTCCATATATAAATGACAATAAAGCTATAACTAATTAGATCTAGATTTAGAAGGTGCCTTCAAAAGCTGATTGGGGAAGGCATTTGTAGATAAACTATTACACTTAAATGAACTATGTGACCTGTTATTTGCTGAGGTATAAGTCATATTTCAGAGGGCTTTTAAACCTCAAACACAAAAAACATTTTAAAGAGTAATTTCCAGAAAAGTTTTAAGTCTTCCCACTTATTAATAGTACCAATAAATCAAAGTAAACTTTAAACATTATACTAAATATTGATTTATACCTTATGCTGAGTTGAGAATTTACAAAATTTATTCTTTGATTCAATCAACAAGTATTTACAGCATTCAGACATGTTGCCTTGAAACTTATTGTACAACCAAGAATTTATAGAAAAAAAATCACAGGTAAGGTTGACAAGAAGCAGAATAATTTTAATGAAAAGACAATGCAATTATTTTTTTAAAAAATCACTGAGGCCTCTCTTATTAAACTACTTAAGAATACTGTAGTATAATTATTTTTCATATGGTTAAAATCAAATTCTGGAACCAGCAACAAAACTAAAAAGTCTAGTGAAGTCTTTTGATGAAAATAGTAGGCTTTCTTTTTCTTTTTTAAAATCAAGAAACTGTGGAAATGCTCTGTTCCCCTTCCCAGCACCCAGAGTCATCTATCCTGTTTTATAATTCAACCTGCAAACAGATTAAGCAGCTGAGTTTGTGGAAAGTATGTTTGCTCTATGCTAAGAATCCTTGTGTGACACTATGGTGACTCCCCTGACACTTTGAAGAGAACTACAGACAGTTCTTACTCATCAGCAGGGAAAACAGGCTGAGAATTCACAATTTCTTTGTAACCTCAACTTCTTCATAGAAATCAGTATTTGGTCAAGAGGCAGGAAAGACTTTCATAGCTTTACATGTTTTTCGTTTGTTTTTTTGTCAATACCACTCAAAAGATGCAAGATACCCTATACTTCAAAAGGCAGTTTTCTACTTTAAAAATCTACCAATTGAAATGTTTTATTCTGATCTTTGATATTTTAATTATGCTATCGAAATCTGAGATGAGCAGAATGCCGGCAAATTTTAAGTAACAGATTCTTCTTTTTTAAGAAAAATATGGTATGAAAGTTATAAAGGGTTGATACATCTTGAAAATAAGTTTAAAGTTTACAATTTTTTTCTGCATCTATTTGTCTGATCTATTCATTATATAATTGCAGTTTATGAGGGAATTTGAATCATGTCACTGTAAATCTGGCCCACAGTAAAGATGGTTTGTGACAAAAATTACTTTAATGTAAATAAAATAAGAGATCTTCTAACCTTATGTCTGGTTGTAATCACTTTTAAGTTATTATGTGCAGCTTAGGTATGGTAAGTATAGCAATGTTTATTTTTAAAATCCCTTTGGAACTTTGTTCCAGACCACAAGAAGCATACCTATAGATGAAAAGACAGATGGAAAATAAAATATAACATAAAGAATCACAGAATTTTAAATCTCTCATGATAATAAAAACATTTAATGAATTGGTGTGTCTATTTTCTCCTTAATAAATGGGGATTAGGGATGGTCCTTAACAAAACTGTTAAGGGAAGTTTCTCCTACAAAATTCCTGGGCTCTGCACCTGTTCTTTAGTCCTTCCCCTCCATATAACTCCTCCCTCCAAAACCAAGTGCATTCAGTATCATGAAAAGAGCAATCTGAAAGCTAAATCATGATACACTATTCTTCCACAAATAAAAACATTTTTCAGTAGACGTACATAAATAGAGTAATTCTTAACTCAAGAGAATGGATTTCCACTGGTAAAATTTTGGGCTTTATGACAGCTAGGCCAAGAAGCTGTTTTTGGGCAAGGAGGTCTGGCACTCACTGAATTTTATCCTATAAGTGATTATCTCCCTATAAATACTGCTAGCCTATGGATTAAAATTCCATACTTTTCTTTTCAGGAATACTCCTATAAGCTAAAAAACTTAAGAAAACGCTAACCATTTTTATGACTCTGAAAGAAAATAAAATATAAACTTAAAATCTATAATTAGCAATAATATATGGTCTCTCTCCACTATTACTAAAGATTTTATTTCTTTTAAATGTAATTAAAATTGATGGAAGTGTGTGGTTAGAACAAGAGTTCCTAGGAGAGTGAAAGGTGAGGTGGTGCCAGTGAGGGGAGGCAGCAGAACCACCACAAAAGTCATACTCTTATATGAAACTGGTAAGCTTTGGGCACTGGGTTGGGAGAAAAATTATTTATCTATGACCTGCTTGTACTTTATTCTGTTAGTCTATAGCACTATTAAATTGTTCTAGTTCATTTGTTCATAAGCATTTATGAAGTACCTACTTTTCAGGAAGCATCTCTGTGTTTCTGGAGGAGGTGGGGATACAAAGATCAATAGAACATTGTCCATGTCTTGGGAAATTTGGGAGAGAGTAGAGTAAATAAGAAATAGATATACAAACAGTTATAACAACTAGATGATTATTAAAGGTATAGATTAAGTATTATGAAAACAATAAAGAAAGAAAAAATAAAGAAACAATTAACTAGAAGAAGCCAGTTAAGGCTTCGTTGTGGGTGTAACATTTGGACTGCATTTTAGGGAGTAACAAAAATTTGTCCAGACACTAAAAGGGAGAGATGTGTTCTAAGAAAAAGAAATAGCATGGCAAACATGTTGTGGTAGGGATCATGGGAGGAAATAATACTACAGCAATAGGAAAGGCCAATGAAAGGCCTTATATGCCATGTTAAGTTGTTCAACTTGTAGGGGATGAAGGGTCCCTAAAAGACTTTTATTTTTCCTTTTTAAAAAATTTATTGAAACATAATTGATTGTACATATCTGTGGGGTACAGCACTGAATGCCCATACTTGTGTGCTATATGTGATGCTTAAATCAGGATAATCAGTATTTTCAACATTACACAATGTAATCATTTTTCATGGCCCTTTTCCAGTTTTTGGCTTACACACCCTCCCTCTCCCCCTTTCTCACCTCTGTTGGTCTCAGTTCTGTTCTCTCCTTTTGAAAGTTCAACAAATTATTATGACTGCTGTATCTTCCTATTTTTTTTCCTTAGACACAAGTTTATTCCTATTCTTTAGATGACAATCCCCTCCAATGACAGATTGTTGTATCTTTCTTTCTTTTTAAAAAATTTTAAAATTTTTTTTAGCTTCCGCTTATGAGTGAGAATATGCCAGTATTTCTCTTTCTGTGCCTGGCTTATTTCATTCACCATGATTTTCTGTAAGTTCATCCATGTTGTTGTGAATGGCAGAATTTCATTCTTTTTCATGGCAGAACAGTATTCCATTGTGTATATATAGCACATTTTCCTTATCCAATCATCCACCAATGGATATTTAGGTTTGTTTCAACTCTTGGCTACTGTAAATAGAGCTGCAATAAACATGGGAGTACAGGTATCCTTTCAACATGATGATTTCCATTCTTTTGGGCATATGCCCAGCAGTGGGGTTGGTGTGCTAGCTGTATGGCAGTTCTAGCTGTAGTTGTTTGAGGAACCACTATACTGTTTTCCATAATGGCTGAACTAATTTACAGTCCCACCAACAATGTAGAGAGTTCCCCTTGTTCTGTGTCCTCGCTAGCATTTCTTATTCTCTGTCTTTTTGATAATGACCAGTCTAACTGGGGTGAGATGATATCTCAATGTGGTGTTCCTTTGCATTTCCCTGATGCTTAGTAATGCTGAGCATTTTTTCATGTGTCTATTGGCCATTTGTGTATCTTCCTTTGAGAAATGCCTATTTAGCTCCTTTGCCCATTTTTAAATTGTTACTTTCTTTTTTTACTAAGTTGTTTGAGTTACTTGCATATTCTGAATATTTATTCCTTGTCGGATACATAGTTTGCAAATATTGTCTTTTCACTCTCTTGTTTCGCTTGCTGTGCAGAAGCTTTTTAGTTTGATATAATCCCATTTGTTTATTTTTTCTGTTGTTGCCTGTACTTTGGGGGTCTTATTCATTGTCTTTGCCAAATCCGACTTCCTGAAGTGTTTCCCCTATGTTTTCTTTTAGGAGTTTTATAGTTTCAGGTCTTATATTTAAGTCTTTAATCTATTTTCAGTTGATTCTGGTATATGGTGACAGGTACAGGTCTAGTTTCATTCTTCCACATGTGGATGTCCAGTTTTCCCAGAACCACTTATTGAAGAGGTAGTCTTCTTTCCAATGTATGTTCTTGTTCCCTTTGTAAAAGATCAGTTGACTGTAAGTATGTGGGTTGATTTCTGGGTTCTCTATTCTGTTCCATTGGTCCAAGTATCTGTTTTTATGCTGTTACCATGCTGTTTTGGTTACTATAGCTTTCTAGTATAATTTGAAGTCAGGTAGTGTTATGCCTCTGGCTTTATTTATTTATTTATTTATGCTCAGAATTGCTTTGGCTATTCAGGTCTTTTGTTGTTCCATATGAATGGTAGGATTGTTTTTTCTATTTCTGTGAAGAATGTCATTGGTATTTTGATGGGGATTGCAGATCACTTTGGGTACTATGGACATTTCCACAATGTTAATTTTTCTAATCCTAGAGCAGGGAATATGTTTCTATCTTTTTTGTGTCTTCTTTTTTTTTGATGGCTGGCCAGTATGGGGATCTGAACATGTGACCTTGGTGTTATAAGGCTGTGCTCTAACCAACTGAGCTAACTGGCCAGCCCCTTTAGTTTCTTTCAGCAGTGATTTGTAGTTCTTATTGTAGAGATCTTTCACCTCCTTGGTTAAAATGACTGCTAGGTATTTGATTTTTTTGGTGACTATTGTAAATAGGCTTCCTTCTTGATTTCTTTTTTCTGCTAGTTTGTTATTGGAGTATAAAAATGCCACTAATTTTTGCAAGTTGATTTTGTATCCTGCAACTTTATTGAAATTGTTTATCAGCTCTAACAATTTTTTTGTAGAGTCTTTAGGTTTTTCTACATATAGGATCATGTCAACTGCAAACAGAGGGAGTTTGACTTCATCTTTTCTAATCTGGATGCCCCTTATTTCTTTCTCTTGCCTGATTGCTCTGGCTAGTACTTCCAATACCATGTTAAATAGGAGGGGTGAGAGTGGGCATCCCTGTCTAAGTCCTGTTCTTAAGGATGTTCATTCAGGATGATATTGGCAGTGGGTTTGTCATATATGGCTCTTATTGTGCTGAAATACTTTCCTTCTATACCTAATTTGCTGAAAGTCTTTATCATGAAGATTCTGAATATTGTCAAATGCTTTTTCTGCATTTATTGAGATAATCATATGGTTTTGTCCTTGATTTTGTTGACAGGGTGTATTGCATTTATTGACTTGTTGAATGATCCTTGCATCCCTGGGGTGAATCTCACTTGATCACTGTTTGATGTGTTGCTCTATTCTGTTTGCTAATATTTTGTTGAATATTTTTGCATTTATGTTCATCAGAGATGTTGGCCTGTAGTTTTTTTTTGTTGTTGTTATGCCTTGGGTCTGGCCAGGGTGATGCTGGCTTCACATTATGAGTTTGGGGAGAAGGGCTTCTGTTTCAATGTTTTGAATAGTTTGAAGAGAACTGGTGTTTATTCTTACTTAAAGCTTTGTTAGAATTCAGCAGTAGAGTCATCTTGTCCTGGGCTTTTCTTTGTTGTGAGACTGCTGATTACTGTTTCAATCTCATTGCTTGTTATTGGTCTGTTCAGGTTTCCTATTTCTTCTTGGTTCAGTCTTTGTAGTTGGTATGTGTCCAGAAATTTGTCCATTTCCTCCAGGTTTTCAAATTTGTGGGCATACATTTGTTTGTAATTGTCTCTAATGATTCTTTGCATTTCTGTGGCATCAGTTGTAATGTCTCCTTTTTCATTTCTAATTTTTGTTATTTGGGTTTTCTCTCGTTTTAGTTAGCTTAGCTAATGGTTTGTCTATTTTGTTTATCTTCTCAAAAAAACAACTTTTTGTTTCATTGATCTTTTGAACCTTTTTGGGGGTTTCTATTTCACTTAGTTTTTCTCTGATCTTAATTATTTCATTCTGTCTACTAATTTTGGGATTGGACTGTTCTGCTTTTTCTAGTGCTTTGAGGTGTAGCATTTGGTTGTTCATTGAAAATCTTTCTATTCTTTTGATATAAGTGTTTATTGCAATAACTTCTGTTAATACTACTTTATGGGACCGTGCCCTTTTTCTAAGCAAAAATAACAGATGGCCTAAACGGATAAAAGGTGGCACCTAAGGGAAGTTAAGGGGGAGGGCTAAGCATAGAGAGGCAAGGCATGTGCACATTTGACCTTTTCAAGGATTGGCCTAAGCTTGGAAATCCCCGCCTGCTAAGCATATAAATATAATCTTTTGTGTTACAATAAACGGAACTGCCTGACAGAACCCCCGCTGCATGTGTATGTGTTTGTTCCCTATCTGGGAGAGCAGCAGTGTGCTCACCCATCTCTTGGAATCTCTTTTTGCCCCGCATCCTGGGGGGGAGAAAAGGGCAATCCCTTTGGCCCCAACCCTCTAGGGAAAGGAAAAACCTGTTGGGGTCCTGTGTGGCTGCCGGAGACGCCCAACACTACTTTTGCAGTACCTCACAGGTTTTGGTATGATGTTTCTGTATTTTCATCAGATGCAAATAAAATTTTTGATTTCCTGTTTAATTTCTTCTTGAACCCATAGGTTGATCATGAGCCTGTTACTTAATTTTCATGTATTTGTATAGTTCCCAGAGTTTTGCTTATTGATTTCTAGTTTTAATCTGTTGTGGCCTGAAAAGGTACTTGAAATAATTTCAATTTTTAAAAATTTGTTGAAACTTGATTTGTGACCTAATGTGGTGTATCCTGGAGAATGTTCCATGTGATGATGAGAAGAATGTATATTCTGTAGTTATTGTAAGAAATGTTCTGTAGATATCCACTAAGTCCAGTTGGTCTAAAGTCTAGTTTAAATCCTGTGTTTCTCTGTTGATTTGTTGCCTAGATGATCTGTCCAGTGCTTAGAGAGGGATGTTCTGAAAAATTTTAAATGTAGAAGTAATTTGACCTGGTTTATGTTTTAGAAAGATTAAGGCTGGTGGCAGTGAAGAAGAAAAGCTCTAAAGAACTAAGGCAGGTAGACTGGTTTTATGATTACTGCAACAGTTTAGACAAGAGATGATACAGATGGGGTGAAGGGAAGCAGGAGATATTTAGGCAATGGATAAAACAGAGATTGGTGGCAAAGTAAATGGAAAGGTAAAAAAGAGTGAGGAAACAAGGACAGAACTAAAATTAGTAAAGTCCATTAATTGAGACAGAAAATAAAGAATAACAGGGAGGACTTTATTTTCAGAGGAGTGAAGAATAGAGTTTTGGGAACATGAGATTGGATCTCAGGAGATAGACGAGTATTAAGATAAATATTTGAAAGTTATTTGGCTAATCGGTAGTAGTTGAAACTTACAGAAATGAATAACATTCATAGGAACTGTATAGAGGTAAAAGAAAACTAAAACCTTCAGAGAAACCATTATTTAGGGATAGCTGGGAGACATATTCCCTTAAAAAAGCAGAATAGGAATAGTCAGAAAAGTAGTAGAAGTAGAAGAAAATGGTTCCATAGAACCCAAGAAAACAAAGGGCTTCAAGAAGGAGTGGGACAGTATTAAATGATAAAGAGAGTTTAAGTAGGAAAAATATCCTGAAAGAAGACTGGATATGTCACTGGCATGCCTGCTAACCTTAATAAGTCCTAAAATAATATTATGTAATTATATGGTTATATCTTATTATCTATGTAATTCCCAGGCTTTAGGACATAAGCTCCCTCCCTGTTTTCAAAACAAAACAAAACAAAACATTAATTAAGTACTTAATGAATGGTGAGATGTATCATGTAAATTGTTAGGAATACAAGAATGACTAAGGCATGGTTTCTACTCTTAAGGTACTCACATCCTAGTAGGAAAGACACAGTTACAGATAAATAACACAATAACTCTGTATACAGCAACAGGCTATAAGGTTCGACTAAGTGAGAATACTGCTGTCTGAAAAAGCTTCTAATAATACACTTTTTAAAAACAAAATACTAGGACAACACACAGAAGAAACATTTTATTTACTAGGAAGTTGGAGAAGACTTTGTAGAGAAGATGCAATTGAACTGGCTTTGCTAAATTGATGATTATGATGATACTAATAATATATTTTATAGAATGCTTATAATAGTAACTGTCACTACACTAGGCATTCCACATGCTATCCAATTTATTCCTCACACGAACCCTGCCTGTGAAGCCATTATTACTGTTTGAGTTTTTTATCTGAAGAAATTTTGCTTACAGGGGTTAAGTAATGTGCCCCAAATCTCACAGGTAATTAGTAGGAAAACAGGGATTCAAACCCAGGACTGTCTGACCTGACTACAAAGCCTGTCTTCTATCCTCTATGCTGCACTGACACGCATACAATGAATAAGGTTCTTATGGGGGAAAAAGGCAGAGCCCTTCTGAGGAAAAAGATAGTGCGGTATGCAGTGAAATGCCAAGAGAATGAGAGATTATGTAATATGCATTGTTCTGAAAGCATTACATGTATTATCTAATGCTCACAACAATGTTATGAGGTAGAAGTTTTACTGTCCACATATTATGTTCTACATCAGCACAACATTTTAAAGTAAAATGTCCAAGTTCATACACCTAAGCATTCTGAATCTAAAGTCTGAGCTTTTAAACCATTATGCTATATTCCTGAAGATACATGAGTATTTTAATTCATGTTTACCATGATCATGTGTTGTATAATAAAAACATAGTTAGAAATGGGCCAATGAATTTAGTAGTTAGAAAATTACTGACGATCATAAGAACAACAATTTCAGTACGAGAACTAGCCATAGTGTGTTGAGTAGCAGAAGAGTAAATGAAAATTGAAAAATTAGACATAGTGAATATAGATCAGTTATTCAAGAAATTTGCTTGTGAAGAGAAAAGAGAAAATGTGGGCCTTTTTAGTTTAAATTTTAAGTTGGCTGGATAATGACATATTTTCAAAAGACTTTCCAAAATATTTGCTGATAATAGTAATTTCAGTTTATGTAAAGAGAACTAACATTGTCTTACAAAGCCATATAAGTTGATTTCCTTTAACAGGATAACCTTCCTCTTAAACCCAATAAAATAAATGGATGTCCACATTAACTTCAATGAAGTTATACTTCATGTGATTAATGGCAATTAAAAATGAAATAGAGTAGATTGAATATGAAAAGGAAAGTTTGATAATATTTCATCTATGTCTTACTGTTGGAAATCTTTTATTACCAACTGTTGGTAATAAAAGATTTATAATTTAAATTTAACATTTAACTCTTGTAAACAACATAGTTGTACTTAAACTCTGCTCCACAGATTGGTGTCATTCCATTAAAAAGTTTTGAACTGTGGTTAAATGTGCAAGATAAGGATGATATTTGTTTATCAAATGGTTTAAAATTATCCAATTTAAAGCATTATCTAAGATAATTTTATTTCTACTTCTTGGTGTACAGAAGTTCTTTCTTTTACAAAATGATAATAATAGTTGATGAGATCTAAAACAAAATATACAAGTTTGACAACATTTTCAAAGATTTTTTAAAAATCTAATTGGTCTCTGGGAACAATGTTTTAGGAAATTTCAGTCATGTATAGAGATTAAAAGATTACATGTAAAGAAAACTTTGAATTTTGTAATTATTGTAGATTTTGAACAAATAGGGCTATTCAGATCCTGACTGTCAAAAGTTACTGATTGTGATTTACAATAAAATGAGATCTACCTATATATATCATGGTGTTCTTAGAATATAATGTTAATGTACATTGTGAATAAATGGATATAGTTTTTGACTGAATATGAACCTAATCTATAATCCTACAGAAATATATGATACTTGCATAAATCAAAAGTTTCAAGGTACACTGGTAGTAAAGATTAATATTTCTAAACTGTTTTAAAATGATCTTCACTGTAGATTTATCTGACCTTAGACTGTTAATCAAAATATAATTTCAGGGATATTGGGGAAATAGTTGCAATGACTTATTTTCAAATGAGAAGTAGTGAGAAGAAAGAAACCTTGAAGTGAGCACTATTTTATACTGTAAAACTGAAAAAAAATTGTTAAGAAAAAAGATATATCTTAGAAAGTGAAGGTGATTAGGTATGTGAATGATGTAATGCTGTTAACAGTACATACGGAAGGTTACAAACAACAAGTTCTATTACATTAAAGCTGCCTCAGAAAATTTTGCTACAATGTTCAAGTCCCATAAATTAACAAGTGACTTCTTTGCCTGGTAAGTTATTTGTTAACATTCTGCTAGCTGTCACAAGGACTGATTGATTATGCAGCTTTATTTAAATTTTAATAAAAATGCAAAGATCATCCTAAATAAACAAATATAATTATGCACTGTGAAAAGCTGTATTGAATACTTCAGAAGAACAACACAAGAAAATTAATTTCACTGTACTGGATTCTGTGCACCTAGAAGTCTCAGATTGCAAGGTCACAGATGATATCAACTCAAGCAGGATTATTGTGAAGCTAAATGAGTACAGCAGATAGCTTGACTGCTTCTTCCCTTTGCTAATAACTTTGCCTATTAACTTGGGAGTGTGAAATGATTTAAATTGTATGACCTCCATGAACCGATGAAGATCAGTTATTAAATAAAAATGGTTTGCCCTAAATAGTAACAATGTTCCCAAGAAAATGTCTTTTGACCTCAAATATGAATATGGTATGCAATCTAAAAAAGTTCATTTAGTTCAATTTACTTTTGTCTTAAACTATTAATAGCATGAACAGTAAGTATATATTGTTCAGTTCTCAAAAGAAAATATTTTTTGTTTTGTTTCATGTTTTTGAAATAATGCAAAATGATTTTACTCACTTCTGAACTTTTTCATTGGCCACTTGGGAGGCCTCTACAGCATGCCGAAGCTGTAATTCCATGTTTGCTAGCTCTGTCAGAGCTTGTTGCAGTTGGGTAGCCAGTTCCTCATTTTGTTGTTGAGTGATGGAAACAATTTTCTCTCTGTTTTTTAAAGCTTCTTCATAGGTACTAAGGGTATGGTTAAACTGATCCTTTAGATTTTCTTCTTGAGATAAAGATTTGTGTAGACTGAAAAAATACAAAAATAATTTAAACATAAATAATGTGCTGATTGATCAATGCTCTATTTAACAAAAAATATCTATTTAGAATCTGTATTTCTAAATATCAATAAATACTTAAATGAGTAAATAAAAATAATTTTTATGCCACAATATTATAATTGATAATTATTCTGTTTCTCTGCTTCTAGGCTGTAAGCTAACCAGACAAATGATTATTGCTACCAAAGCATACAAAAAGATGCTGCAAAATGTTAATTATACCAGTGTAAATATTACATTCAATTTTATTTAAAAGGAATAGCAGAGAATTGGAAAATAAAGTATCTCAAGGTAAATAAAAGAGTATAATAAGCTGACTGCAAAGAAGTGAGAAATAAGAGAATGGGCATCAGTTTAGTAGATCCAGGGTCTATTCTGCTAAGCACTTAATGAGAATGAATGAGTTTTGTGCAAATACCAACCTGCTTTATACACAGTATTTTCTTCTTGTCACAGTTGAGATATAAATGAAGTTAAAAATCACTAGTTAGATTGCAGAGAAATAGTATATACTCATATATATATTTTTTTTATTAATGAATCTATGCCAAATACAGCCACTCATTAAATCATACAGAGAAATAGCATATAAATTAAGACTAAATGAATGCAGAAGAAAACGCAAACAAATAGAATCCTAAAATGCTAAAGGTCAAATCTTTGATATGTCATTACACCTACCACCTGAGGTTATTTTGAAATGGCACCAAGCACCTCACTCAATTAAATAAAGACATTTTGAAAATATAAATATTTAATAAGGGAAATTTAAAATCCACATGGGAGATGTTCTTTTTTTATTAAATAAAATAATTTAAGTATATGCATACAAAGGAAATGTCGATTGGAGACTCAAAGTAAAACAACCTAACGATATAATACAGATTGATAATGTGAAAGAAAGCAATATAATTCTAAAGCTGCGAAGAGCTAGTAAGTGAACTTTAGCACTGGCCCAATATCTAGTCTGATACTTTATTTAAAACTGTTCAAACTAATTATAAATTTCTTCTTTTTTAAAAGTTACCTATAATGCTTTTACAGTGTGCTCACTTTGGAGAAGGTGTCACATAGAAATAAGACAGACATGAAACAAGGACAGTTAGTATGCCAAAAAAAAAAAAAAATCATTTCAGGATTCAAATTAGTCCATAAGAGTAGAGACAATTGCTAAACTGTGGTCAATTGGTCACTACAAAAAAAAATTAGAATGATGTGAACACATTTGTGGAGTCTTAAAAAGTATCTTTTTCCATGGTTTTCACATTGCTATTAGTCTAACTAACCCTATTTCATTTCTTCTCAGTACTTTCTACCAACCCATATGCCTAAAGACTTCTGTATCTTGCCCATTTTCCTATTGTGTCCTCTCACATTTTCTGCATCCTGCCCATTCAAACCAAGTTCCAATTTCCTTCAGCCCACCCTCTTTATCTACTTGAAAGATGCAAGAAATAAAAAAACTAAAAAGAAACAAAGAGAAAAATCTTTTTTAAAAAGTCTTTATGATTTTTACATTTCAAATACTATTAATTACATTTTAATTATTATATTTTAAATTACTTAATGTGCACACATCTAAAACATTCACAAAAATGTAAAAACAAAATACAGAACAAATACAGAAACCTAGAAGACTCTCCAGTGTTCCCTCCCTGTTTTTTCTCCTCCTCCCCCAATAATTATTAATCTAATATCTATCAAGATTAGTATTGGCTATTTTTGAACTTTCTGTCTGGCTCATTTCACTCAACATTAGGTTTATGAGATTTACCCTGTTGTTGTATGTAGTTCATTGTTTATATTAATATGAAATACTCTGTAAAATACATATACCACAACTTATTTAGCCATTCTTTGGTATTGCTATGAGTATTCTTATTTGGGTCTTTTGATGAACCCAAGTATTTATTTCTGGAGTAGAATTTCTCCATAGGGTGTATGTATGTTCAGATTTAGCAGATGCTGCAAACAATTTTCCATATCGATTGTACCCACTTATACTCCCATCAGCAACATATGAGAGTTTTAGTTGCTCTTCATCCTCTCTCAGGGTGGTATTGTCAGTGCTTTTAACTTTAGCCCTTCTGAAAGGGTACAGTGATATTTCATTCTGTTAATGCTGTTTTTGATGAAGCTAAGTTCTTACTTTTAATGAAGTCCAACTTATTGTTTCTTTAGTGGCACTGCTTTTTCTGTCCTATTAAAAAAATCTTAGCTTACCCCATTCCTTTATATTTTAGCCTTACATATATGGTCTCATTTAAAAGTCACAGTGGGCCATCTTAGTTTGGGAATTCTGCATTTCTGTATCATGTCTAAAGCACTAACTAGTATACTATAACGAATTAAGTATTAAGAATCAATCATTTAGTCTTTAAAATCTCACTATTATTAAAATGATGGCATCCTGATTTAATTCTCTAATCATTCTTCACTTCCTAGTCTTTAATCAAATAAAATTTTTTGGACAAACTTATACTTGATTTTTATTTTTCTCTCACATGGAATGTGATTGGGACCTTTACTCTCAAGCTCAAAAAGCTACTCATTATTTAAAATGTCTTGAAAACCTTTTAATTCTCATCAAAACCTTCTCAAACAGCAGCAGTAGCTGCAGTGATCTTTTAAAAAAGATGAAGTAGATAATGCCACTTAAAATTCCTACAATAGCATCTCATTTCACGCAGGGAAAAAACCTCTAAAAATACCAAGGTACATATTTCATCTCACTAATCCTCACAAGAACCTGCATGAGAAATCCTATTAATATTCCTTTTTTTACTAATGAAGAAATTGAAACTAAGAGAGGCAAGTAATTTAATCAATTCCATACACTTAGCAGAGCCAGAATTTCAACCCACGGTTTTTCTCCTTGTGCTTGAACAATCTATACTTGTCATAGTCTACAAAGCCCTGTATCATCTGGCCTCTATACCTCCTCACCTTTTAGCCAGGCATTCAGTTTCTCAAATACAGCAAGCTTTTTCCTGCTGACGGCATTTGTCTGGAATGCCTTTCCCTCCGTGCTTCCACTTGACGGACTCCTAATCATTCTTCAAGTCTGAGCATAAATATCACTTTCTTGAATAAACCCTTGTGACTCTTCAAACTAAATTTTGATATTTCCTTTGTTAGTCTGTCTCACAGAGTCTACTCTTTACCTTCTTAGAACTTCAATAATTTGCATTTTTTTTTCAATTTCAACTTGGGATTTAGTTCCCAATTATAACATATTAATACTCCATCTATATAGGGCAATTTTACTTTATGAGAATACATTCTTTAAGAACTTGAATAAATCATAACATTTATAATTCTAAGAGAATTTTTCTGTAGGAATAAAAATGAAGTAAGGGGAATATATTCCTAGCATATATAAATCTACAGCCACTGAAGCATGTTTTTGCTTCTGTGGTGTTTTTCCCTCAGAGCACTCATCCCTAAATTGAAAACAGGGCTCCATTGTTTAGCTTTCTTCATAGAGTCATGTCACATTTAACCTCTTTCCAAAGATACTAATTTTCCTTACATGAGTTACTAATTTTCAGATGCATTTTTTCAGCATAACAGTAGCATTACAACTTAATAGTACTTATATTGTAAGGGAATATATTTTAAGTTTTAGTAAGAAGAAATGATATGATAACAGCAGAAGAGTGATTAAATCACTCTCAGAAGTTTAGTTTCCGTTTACCATGAAGGCAATGAAATAATACTATAAGCGTGGTTTCAATTCACTCTTCCAGTTTTGAAATTATGTAATTTTTAATGAATTTAGTTTTTCTAATTTAGTATACAAAGTGAGACTTTAAAAATATTTTTACTTAGTAATATTTCATATTATCATATTTGTAATTCTCATCAAGTGAGACTGTACATTAACTCCATGCTGCTCACAAAATTGAGTCCCATGGCAGGCCAAAGTAGAAAATGCCCTTCAACGGGCATTATTCCAATAAGCAGCATGTAATAATTTCCTGTCTGCAGTGGTTTCTGTCTTTGTTTCACTACTTCCTGGTCTATTGCCTCTGTAGGTCCTGAACGTTTCTGGTCTCTGACTCTCCATAATATCTCAACTTAAAATATCTTGGAATATCAGTTTTTTTTTTTTTCGTGACCGGCACTCAGCCAGTGAGTGCACCGGCCATTCCTATATAGGAGCCGAACCCGCGGCGGGAGCGTCGCTGCGCTCCCAGCGCAGCACTCTACCGAGTGCGCCACGGGCTCGGCCCTGGAATACCAGTTTTATGACATAGTTACATGCTTTGCTTGCAAATATTTATATTCTCCTCAACTTGTCTGCTTACCTGCTCATTGAACCCTCTCTCTCTCAACTGTAATGTCACACATGGATTTAGTTTATTCCTGCAACTAGTACTTTTTCACTTATATCAAGTTTTGATGCTACTTTTCCTGACTTCCTCTCTTGTCTCCATTATTAGGTATTACTCAAGATCAACTCATCATCCTACAATATGCAATTACTTTTCTGTTTATGCTTCATTTATTTTATAGTAATGGCTCAATTAATTGTGTTTTCTATATATGCTATTTTAATTAGATAAATATTTTTGGATTAAAGCAAGATAGCTGACTAGAGTTGTTTGATGCCGGCCCCTCCCCCCCACAAAAAAGAGACCAAAACAACAAATAAACAACAATATTTTGACTGGAATGAGTGAAGAAATATGCTGCAGAGTACCAGGGGAGTGTTGAAATCCTTGTGGAACATGAAAGACCAGGATAGCACCATAAAGAGCAAAGCAAGACATCCTGCTTCTGCCTTGCTTTCTCCTTGCAGGGACTAGCTTGGAATGAGGTGGAGAGAAGATAAGCTGGAAAAACCCAAGTTGTATCCACTGCTGCCAAAACGCCAGCAATCCCTGCCACAACAGAGTCCCCCAGTCCTCTCAGGCCCCAAACCCAATTTGGCAAATAGCTGGGAGTTTGTGCAGCTGCACGGCCCCACAGTAGAAACCTAAGTAAAGCAACCCTCACCTTCCTGACCTTAGCAGTTACGGCACAGTGCCAGCTTGAAAGCAAACCCACTGCTAGTGTGTATCCTGCCCTGGGAGCCGGTGGAAATTGATTCCCTCCATCTTCAAGCCCCACCTTCATTCTACCATGTTCACAGGAGCACTGGTAGGACCATGACCCTGGCTATCTGGAGCCTAGAACAGACAGAAAGACTAATAACCCAGCTTCTGAACCCATGTGGCATCCCCTATCCTTAAGGAGAACAAGCAAACCTGCTCAGCAGAGAAGGTGCCGATAGGCAATAGTCCACCACATTCATGTGCACCCACCCTGCATATCCCACTAGCCTGAAAGCCAATCTGGTGGTAGGTCTGCTTCCACCTATGGCCCTTCACAGGGCTGCTGGGCCCTGTTGCACTATTGTATAGCTGCTCCCTGACAGACAGTGATCAGGCAACAGCTTTGCCTCTCCATGGCAGGCCTGTATAGAGTTGCTGGGCCTGGCTACATACTGGCAGCCCTGCTCCAGGATCAACAGCTGATCCAGTGGCTTTACATAGCACTGCCAGGCTCTGCTGTGCCACTGCATGCCTACCCCTTGCCTGGCAGTGGATCAGGCAGTGGCTTTGTCTTTACTGGTAGGCTCTACAGAGCTCTTGGGACCTGATACACCCTTGCAGGCCTGCTCCAGGCTAGATAGCTGACCTGGTGGCCCTCCATGGAGCTACCAGGCCCTGCAGTACTGGTGCATGCCTGCTCCCTGATGGACAGCAGATCTGATGGTAACTCTGCCTCCACCTGGTGGCCCTCCATGAAGCTGCTGGGCCCTGCTGCACCTGTGCACACCAGCTCCTGGACAAGCAGTGGCATCTACTCCTCTGAGAGACTTTCACGGAGATGCTTGAACCTCCCACTTTGCCCCCACACCCAGGCATACCTATATCCAGCCCAAAAGCGGGTTAGGCAACACACCACCCCCAGGAGAGAAAATCTCAGAGCTGCATGCCCACACCTTGCCTAATAGCTGGCTGGGCAGTGATGCTGCACCTCAGAGAGATTACCAAACAGCCAGTTGGCCCCCTGCACCTGCGCACACCTGTCCCAACAACCAGCCCAGAGTCTCTGACCCAGCAAAACAATGCCAGTGTTGATACAAACTCTTACACTCTAGGCAATTGAGGAACTTGCAGACATCACTGAAGAGGATTACAACCAAAGAAACAACACAGATTATGCTACTGAGTCCACCCGAAACCAAAGCCAACACAGTATATTCAACAGACACCCTAGCACCCACATACAGGAAAAATTCATTTCTACATAATCTACTCCATAAAATGGGAAAAGCAACTACTCCATTAGATGTGCAGATACCAACATAGGGATGCAAGAAACACAAAAAAGCAAGGAAATATGCCACTCCTAAAGGAACAGAATAAATCTCCAGTAACAGAAGCCAAAGAAAAAGACAGTTATGAAATATTTGTAAAGGAATTTCAAATAATGACCTTAAGGAAAATGAACAAGATATAAGAGAACACAGACAAATAATTCAATGAAGTCAGGAAAACAATTCTTGTTCTAAATGAGAAATTCAACAGAGATAGATAACATTAAAAAATAGCCAAACAGAAATCTTGGAGCTGAAGAACTCAATAAATGAACTAAAAAATACAATTGAGAGTTTCAACAACAGACAAGATCAAACAGAGGAGACTTTTTGAACATAAGACAGATCTTCTGAAATTTCCCAGCCAAAAGAGAGAAAAAAAAAGAAAGAATGAAAAAGAATGAAGAGAGCCTAAGAGACTTGTGGAACACCATTAAGCACACAAATGTTCAAATAACAGATGTTCCATAGGGAAAAAAAGATAGGGAAAGGCACAGAAACCCTATTAAATGAAATAATAGCTGAAAACTTCTCATATGTTGGGAGAGATATGAACATTCTAATTCAGGAAGCTCAAAGGTCCCTAATTACATTCAACCAAAAAAGATCTTCTCAGAGGCACATCATAATCAAACTGTCAAAAGTCAAAGACAAAGAGAGAATTCTAAAAGCTGAAAGAGAAAAGCCTAAAGTCAAATATAAGGGAATCTCCATTAGACTATCAGCAGATTTTTCAACAGAAACCTTGTAGGCCAGGAGAGAATGGAATGATATAAAAACATTTCCAGACAAGCAAAAGCTGAGGGAATTCATTATTACTAGACCAGTCTTACAAGAAATCCTTAAGAGAGTACTACAACTGGCAAAGAAAAGACAACAATTACTATCATGAAAACATAAAAAAGTAGAGGTAAATTCATAATTGAAACTCAGAATACCCCAGTGAGGTATGGGGCTACGTAAATCCTTCCATCCTCTAGTATGAAGATTTAAAGTAAAAATGGCCAAAAAACAACAGCTACAATTAGTGGCTAAGAAACATACAATAGACACAAACATAAATTAAGGCAACAAAAATATAAATTGTGTATGTGTGTGAGTCTATAGAGTATTTTCCTGTGACTAAAGTGAAGTTGCTATCAGCTTGAAATAGTTTACTATAACTATAAGACTCTTCACATTAGCTGAAATGTAATCATGAAAAAGAAATTAAGGGAGACACACAAATGAGAAAGAGAACAAAGGTTAGCACCACAGAAACCCACCAATCCACAGGAGTAACTAACAAAAGAAAAAGAAAGGAACTAAGGATCTATAAAACAACTAGAAAACCATTACAAAAATGGCAGGAGTAACTTTTCAAAGGTCAGTATTTGCCTTGAATGCAAATGTATTAAACTCTCCAATTGAAAAATATAGAGTGGCTGAATGGATAAAAACATAACAAAACAATATCCAATGATATGCTGCCTATAAGAGGCTCATGTAACTATTACAAGAGAAACATAGGCTGAAAGTGAAGGGCTAAAAATAGATATCCCACGCAAATGGAAACCAAAAGCAAGTGGGAGTTGTCATACCTATATCAGATAAAATAGACTTTAAGTCGAAAAACTGCAAAAGGAAACAAAGAAGGTCATTATACAATGATAGAAGGATGTATTCAACAACAGGGCATACAACTGTTAATATATATGCACCCAACACCAGAGCACCCAGACATGTAAAGCAAACATTATTAGAACTAAGGGGAGGGATCAAATGCAATCTCAATATAGTATGGAACTTTAACACCCCACTTTCAACAAAGACAGAAAATAAACCTTAACACCCCACTTTCATCTGGACAGAAAATAAACAAAGAAACATCTGACTTAAACTGCACCATAGACCAAATGAACCTTGCAGACACTCACAGAACATTCCATACAAAAGCTTCAGAGTACACATTCTTCTCAAATGCACATGGAACGAATTTCTTTAGGATAGATCATATGTTAGGCTATAGAAGAAGTCTACACAAAATTTAAAAGATAGAGATCATTATCAAGTATCTTTTCTGACCACATGGTATAAAACTAGAAATCAACAACAAGAAAAATTTTGGAAACTTTACAAATACATGAATATTAAACAACATGCTCCTAAATAACCAATGGGTTCATGAAGAAATTAAAAAGAAAGTTAAAAAATTCCTTGAGACAAATGAGAATGGAAACACATCATACTGAAAACTATGGAATTTGGGAAAAGCATTTCTAAAAGGCAAGTTTATAGCAATAAATACCTATATCAAAAAAGAAGAAAGATTTCTAATAAGAACCTAACTATGCGCCTAAAGGAACTAGAAAAACAATAAACTAAACCCAGAATTGGCAGAAGGAGAGAAATAATAAAGCTCAGAGCAGAAATATATGAAATAGAAACTAAAAAAAAAAAAAAAATTAAAGATCAGTGAAACAGAGTTAATTTTTTGAAAAGATAAACAAAGTTGACAAACCTTTGGCTAGACTAACCAAAAATAAAAGAGATATGACTCAAATAAATAAAATCAGAAGTGAAAAAGGACACACTGCAACTGAACAGAAATACAAAGGATCATATAGAGTATTATGAACAACTACATGCCAACAAATTTGATAACAAAGAATATGGATAAATTACTGAACAAATATAATGTACCAAGATTAAATTATGAAGAAATGGAAAATCTAAACAGACAAATAAGGGAGGAAATTGAATTAGTAATACAAAGTATGTCATTAAAGAAAATCCCAGGACCTGATGTCTTCACTGCTGAATTCTACCAAACATTTAAAGAGAACTAATACCAATTATCATCAGATTATTTCAAAAAAATTGAGGATGGAATACTTCCCAACTTATTTTATGAGGCCAGCATTACTCTGATTCCAAAACTGGACAAGGACACAACAGAAAAAGAAAATTACAGGTCAATATTTCTGATGAACATAGATGTAAATATTCTCAACAAGACACTAGCAAATACAATCCAACAGCACATAAAAAAGATCATTCACTATGATCAAGTGAGATTTACCCAGAGATGCAAGGATGATTTTACATATGCAAATTAATAAATGTGATATACCACATTAACAGAAAGACCAAAACCATATGACCATTTCAACTGATGTAGAAAAAGGACTTGACAAAATTCAACATTCCTTCACAATAAAAACTCTTAGCAAACTAGGTATAGAAGGTATGTATCTCAATACAATTAAGGCTATATATGACAAACCCACAACTAAAATCATACCAAATGGAGAAATGCTGAAAGCTTTCCCTCTTAGATTGGGAACAAGACAAGGATGCCCACATTCTCCACTTCTACTCAACAGAGTACTGGAAGTCCTACCCAGAGCAATTAGACAAGAGAAAGAAATAAAAGCCATCCAAATTGGAAAGGAGTATGCCAAACTGTCCCTGTTTGTGGATGACATGATCCAATATACAGAAAACCTTAAAGAATCTACCAAAAAACTGCTAGAACTAATAAACAAATTCAGTAAAGTTGCACAATACAAAATCGACATACAAAAGTCAGTAGTGTTTCCACATAATAGGAAACTATCTGAAAAGAATTCAAGTAAACAATCCCTTTTATAATAAATAAATAAATAAAAATACCTAGGAATAAACTTAACCAAGGAGATGAAAGATCTCTCCAATGGAAACTATAAAACTTTGAGGAAAGAAATTGAAGAGGACATAAATAAATTCAAAGATATTTCATGTTCATGGATTAGAAGAATTAATATTGTTAAAATGGCTATTCTACCCAAAGTGATCTACAGTTTTAATACCAATGCTATTCTTCACTGAAATAGAAAAAACAATCCTAAAATTCACATGGAACCAAAAAAGACCCCAATAGCCAAAGAAATCCGAGAAAAACAAGCAAAGCTGGAGGCATCACACTACCTGACTTCAAATTATGCTACAAATGAATAGTACCCCAAACTTAATGGTACTGGCATAAAATCAAACACATATACCCATGGAACAGAATAGAGAGGCCCAGAAATAAATTTACACACCTATAGTCAACTGATCTTTGAAAAAGGTGCCAAGAATACCTACTGGGGAAAAAACAGTCTCTTCAGTAAATGGTACTGGGAAAACTGAATACTCACATGCAGTAGAAATAAGACTAGACCTCTACCTCTCACCATATACAAAAATCAACTTAAAATGGATTAAAGATTTAAATGTAGAATCTGAAACTATGAAACTACTAGAAGGAAACATAGGGAAAGGATCCGCAATATGGGGCTAGGCAAAGATTTTTAAAAATAAGGCATCAAAAGCACAAGTAATAAAAGCAAAAATAGACAAATGGGATTACATCAAACTAAAAAGCTTTTGCACATTAAAGGAAACTGTTAGCGCGAAGAGACAACCTATAAAATGGGAGAAAATATTTGCAAACCATACATCTGACAAGGGGTTAATATCAAGAATATATTAAAGAACTTAAACGACTCAAGAGCAAAACAAAGAATAACTCAATTGAGAAGTGGGCAAGGATCTTAATTGACACTTCTCAAAAGAAGACATATAAATGGCCAACAGGGATATGAAAAATTGTTCAACATCACAAACCATCAGGGAAATGCAAATCAAAACAACAGTGAGATACCACCTCACTCCAGTTAGAATGGCTATTATCAAAAAGACAAAAGAAAACAAGTGTTGTCAAGGATGTGAAGAAAAGAGAACACTTCCACCTTGTTGGTGGGAGTGTAAACTAGAACAACAATTATGGAAAACAGTATGGAGTTTCCTCAAAAAATTAAAAATAGAACTATCATACGATCCAACAATTCCACTACTGGGTATATACCCAAAGGAAATGAGGTCAACATGTTGAAAAGATATACGCATTCCCATGCTTATTGCAGTATAATTTACAACCAGCAAGAAAGCAAATCAACTTAAGTGTCTGACAACGGATGAATGGATAAAAAAAGTGGTATATATACACAATAGAATACTATTCAGTCATAAAAAAGAATGAAATCTTGTCATTTTTGGCAACATGGATGGACTTGCAGGTCATTATATTAAGTGAAGTAAGCCAGGCACAGAAAGACAAACACTGGTGAGGGGCTGGAGGAAGGGAAAACAGGGAGAAGTTGGCCAACAGGTATAAAATTACAATTAGATAGGAGAAATAAGTTCTGGTATTCTACTGCACACTTGGGCGACAATGGTTGACAGGTAAGTTTTGCATATTGCATAACAGCTAGAGGAGAGGATTTTGAAGGTTTTTGCCACAAAGAAATGATAAATGCATGATGTGATGATTATGTTAACTACCCTGACCTGATCGTTATACAACACATACATGTATCAAAATATCAGACTATACCCCATAAGCATGTACAATTACAATGTGCCAATTAAAATAAATTGAACAAATAAAAATAATTTTAAAAAATTTTTGGATTAAAATTTAGAGGTGAGGTATAATAATATAGATCAGTAGTTCTTAACCAGGAGATATTTTGTCCCTTAGAGTACATTTTGCAATCTGTAAAGACATTTTTGGTTGTCACAACTGGAGTAGGAGGAGATGCTACTGGCATTTAGTGGGTAGAGGCCGGAGATGCTGCTAAACATCCTATGATACAGAGGACAGATTCTCACAGCAAAGAATTACCCATACCAATATGCCAAGAATGCTGAACCTGGATGAAAAGATGTTGGGTTGGACTTAGAAGAGGTAGATTCAAATTTCAGTCTGTCATTCACTCTCTGTTACCTTGAGACAAATATTTTACCCTCTGAATATTAATTTCTTCAACTCTAAAGCAATGAAAAAAATCTCACAGAGTTCATACGATAATAAAATGAGATGTGCTATATGTGTGAAAATATCTAGCACAATACCTCACAAAGAACAGGCATTCATATCTGCATTGTATTTTAAATAAATGCTTTATAGTTAACTTTGTATAAAATCTTACAATGTTATTCAGACATTTTGTAAATACTTTGCTGAAAAATGACTGCCTGTTTCTACAGGCTTTTCATGAACTAGGAGAAGCAAACTAGTTTTCTCAGCCTTTATTCACTTACTGATAACATTCTTAAATCATTCTTTTAAAAAAAGAGGCAGGTCTGGCTTGTTTTACTGAATTAAAATAAATAAAACCAAACAAAGTAGGAAAGGCAGAAGTATGTGCTACCTTTTCCTGAGTACACATTTCTGAGAGGACAGTGTCTACTATTATTTCCTGGTTTACTGCATCATCAATTATTTTGCTAAGGCCCTTTCGAGAAAATAGTAGTTGACCTCCTCACTGATTTCTGAGGAAATCAGCTTATGCTCTAGTATAATAGGCCTTAATTCTGAATGACATACAAGTAGAGGCAAATATATTCAGAATGATTAAGAGTGGTTAAATGAGAAGATTTATTCCGTAAATTAGTCTAGTGATTCCACTGATCTAACATTCATGTCATCAGAGTCATGGAAGGAGAAACAAAAAATGACAGACGAAAATCTACTTAAAGAAATAATGGCTGAAAACTTTCCAAATGTAGCAAGACACATAAACCTAGAAGCTGAGAAAAATCCAAATGAGGAAAACTCATATAAGGACATGCAAAGACACAACATAATTAAACTTCTGAAAACTAAAAACAAAGACAAATGACAGAACTCATAGCTTCTTTTTGAAGGCTGAATAGTATTCTAATGTGCATATATACTACATTTTCTTAATTCATTCATCTCTTGAGGGAAAAATAAGGTCAACTGAACATTTACAAAGGAACAAAGACAATTCAATAAATAAAGGATAGTCTTTTCCAACAAATGCTGCTGGAACAATTGAATATCCATATAAAAAAAAATGAATCTAGACACAGACCTTATACTTTTCACAAAAAGTAAATCAAAATGGATCACAGGATAAAACAGTAAAACATAAAATTATGCAACTTCAAAAAGATAACAAGAGAAAATCTAATTGACCTTGAGTTTGGTGACGAGTTTTTAGATATACCAAATACATGATCCATGGAAAAAAAAAAAGGTAAGTTGAACATTATTAAATTTAAAACTTTTATGTTGCAAAAGACACTTAAGAGAATTAAAAAAATGCAGAGTGAGAGGAAAATACTTGCAAAATACATATCTGATAAAGGACTGGCATCCAAAATATACAAAGAATAATTAAAACTTAACAATAAGAAAATGAACAACCCAATTAAAAAATGGATAAAAGATCCGAACAGACACTTCAGCAAAGAAGATATACAGATGGCAAGTAAGCACATGAAAAGATGCTCAACATCATATGTCATCAGAGAATTGCAAATTAAAACAATGAGATACCACCACAATCTATTAGAATGGCTAGAATCCAAAGAAACTAACAATACCATTGCTAGTGAGAATGTAGAACAAAAAGATCTCTCATTCATTGCCAGTGGGAATGCAAAATGGTATAACTATCTTGAAAGAAAGTCTGACAGTTTCTTACAAACCTAAACAGTATTCCTGTATGATCCAGCAATTGTACTCCTATGTATTTACCCAATAGTCTTGAAAACCTATATCCACACAAAACCTGCACATGAATGTTCATAGCAGCTTTATTCACAATTTCCCCAAACTGGAAGAAACCAAGATGTCTTTCAATAGGTGAATGGACAAACAAACTGTGGTACATCTGTACAATGAAATGTTGAATGAGCTATCGAGCAGGAACATACATGGAGGAAGCTTAAATGCATATTGCTTAGTGAAAGATGCCAATTTGAAAAGGCTATATACTACATGATTCCAACTATATGACATTTTGGAAAAGGCAAAACTATAGAGACAATAAAAAGATTAGTAGTTGCTGATATTTTCAGAGGGAGGGGGAGAGGGATAAGGAGTAAAGCACATGGGTTTTTTTAGTGTGGTGAAACTATTCCCTATGATACAGTAATGGTGGATACATGACATTACGCATTTTCCAAAATTCACAGAAAAGTACAAAATAACGAATGAACCTTAATGCAACTATAAACTTTGGTAATGATAATGTATCAACATCGTTTCATTAATTGTAGCAAATGTAAGTGGCCAGTTAGCTCAGTTGGTTAGAGCATGGTGCTAATTAACAAGTGTGCCACTACAAAATGTTAATAGGGGAAACTGTAGGGTGGTGGGGGGAGGGAGGGTTATATGGAAACTCTGTGCTAGCTCCTCATTTTCACTGAAAATCTAAATAAACTATTTTAATAAATAAAATCTATTTTTTAAAAATTTTATTTTATTTTATCAATATACAATGCAGTTGATTTTTGTGTCCCTTTACCGAATCCTCACTCCTCCCTCCCTCTCCCCCTCTATCAATATCCTATCTGTTCGCTTGTCTTAACAAGTTCAAGGAATTGTGATTGTGGTGTAATTGAAGCTCCAGTGCTCCCCCACTCCCTGAACAGAATAGGAGTGAAGACTGGCTAAACAAATTCTGTAGGAATCAAACCTGACACGAGACATGAAGAAACAATAAAACATGGCCAGCAATAGCATAGTGTACAAATCAGACATGATCAGAGCTGAGTTCAGTTAATATCTATTATACTTTATAACAGTGATGAATTGAAGTACCTACAGAATGGGGCTTACTTGGTAGGGAGTGGTCTGTAAAACTTATTCAGTTTATGAAAAATGGTTGAGGAAACATACTAGCCAGGAATTGAGAAAAAATTAAAGAACTATGATAAGTATCTTCAAAGTATTTGAAGAGGCAGTTTATGGAGTTCTGCATTGCTTCAGAAGATAACAGATTTCAGGTCAGAATGTGACTTACTGATTAGAATTGTACAATAGAATGTTGATGCCTTATAGAAAAATAAGATGCTTTCACTATATTAATGTAGCTGCTAGATAGCAAGCTGTTAGATATGATGTAGAAGAAATCTCTACACAGTGTTGAAGGCTGGATTAAATTACCTCTAGATATAAGTGATCTCTCAATGCAGAGGCCTAGTTAATTGTTAGATAAAATTTTTCATGCTAATTCTACTTAGATGGGGTACTCCATCTCAGAATAATCACAAAAGAAGAGTGTAAACTATATAAGGGTCAGTTCTAGACAAAAGGATTTTGGGAGAGCTTAGCACACACTCTCATTAGTCAGCTTCTTAGCAAATGGCTGAGCAGTTTGCTCAGCTATTGAAAATTATGTCCTGTACCATCATTATGAATAAATGATTACACTAAAAATGTAAAAATGGCAAAAAAATCAACTGTTCTTACATAGGGTCAATATTTTTCAATTTTATTAATGATCTGAATTAGCTCTCTTAGGAAAAGTAAATCAAGTCCTATTAAAAAGAGTATATAGTCTTACTTTATATTATATATAGCCAAAGGATAAGCACTTATGCTGATCTCAGATATGAGGTCTAAATAAACTCATCTTATGAGACTATTACAAATGTATAGTGCCTGATACACAGCTACTCCTGAACAGCTATTTGGTTAATTGAATTGTTGAATATAGTGTTCAGTTGGTAATGCATATTTGTAAGAATGTGCTTTGTTTTGCTTGGAATCGAGTTGCTGCATTGTGACAATTTAGGCCCTGTTTCCCTTCCTCCTATAAATGAATGACTACTGTGTGCTGGGCACTTTGCTAGGGCTAGAGATAAGAGTATTAACTAAATGTATGTTTCAAATGATTCTAAATGCTATAAAGAAAGGGAGGTGACATTTGAGTTGAGATTTAAAGACAAAAGTAAGTATTAATTAGAGGGAGGGAAGAAGAAGAATTTCGGACATAGGAAAGAGCATGTGCAAAGGTCTTACAGTAAGAGAAAGGGTGGCCGAAGAGCTAAATGAAGCCCAGTTAGGCTAGTGTTCAGAGACCATCAAAAAGTGGTTGGGATGAGATCACATAGGGTCTTTTGGAATTATGAGAAGGATTTTGGTCTTTATCATAATACAAATGAGAAGCTACTGATCGATTTTAAAGAGAAGGTAACAAGATCTGCCTTTTTAAAAAACTGCTCTGGTTAGGGGGTGTTTTGTATAGCTAAAATTGCTTCTATTACTGATACAACAATAGCCCTCTAATTGGTAAGCCTCACCTTGCTCCTTCTCTGAGTGCGATAGCTCTGGACTTTAAAGAGTACGTGAAACTATACTGAGATTCAAATCTAGGAAATACTATGAAGTTCAGAAACTCACTTTTTAATTACGTGGGCCAGATATACTACTTATGAAGATTTTTGTTTTTGTTTTGTTTTCTACCAAGGATTCTTACTCACTAAATTCCCAAGATATTCCAGCCTGATCTTAACGATGGGATTTTTCTTGGACCTAGATTGGGATTCAACTCATTTAGAATCAAGTTTCTATGCTTGTTTTCTTCACCTTCTCAGCTTCAATTCAAGGTTCTACAATCTGCTCTGTGCCCGACTGTTCCAGTAATGTTGCTAAATACAAAAGACATTTTTCAATCCTTATCTTATTTGACTTATCTGAAACCAATTATTTCCAGAAATGCCTTCTTCCTCTGCTTTCCATGATAATATATTTCTGGTTTCTGCTTACTTCCTTCGTTGCTTCTCAGTCTCCTTTGGGGCTTCTTTTCCTCTACTCTACCCTTTACTGGTGTCATTTCATTGCACTTAACTCTCCCTTGATTTTGACCTACTCTCACAGCTTCACTTAATCATCAATATAGCTAATGACCCATAACTCTAAATTTCTCTCCAGCCCAGACTTTTGTCTCGGACACTATATCTACATAACCACCTTGCAGACATAACCATGTGACCATTCTTCAAATATCTTCAACTCAATGTCTAAAATTGAACTCATGATCTCATTTTTACCCCTCTTCAAATTGATTCCTTCTCTTCCTCCCTTTTTCCCTGGACACCACCATCTACTCAGTTGTTCAAGCTCCAAATCTATACATTGTCCTTAATTTCTCTCTCTCACCTCACATCTAATCAATTCTATATTTTAAGCTTAAATCTCCCTTGCACCTTTCAATCTTTTTCCAGCCCTACCTTTGCCTGTTTTCTGCTCCTATAACTGAGTAGCACAGACTGGGCAATTTATAAATAAAGTGATAGAAGTTTATTTGGGTCCTGGTTCTGGAGGCTGGAAAGTCCAAGGGCACAGTGTGAACATTTGGTGAGGGTCATCCCATAGTGGAAAGCAGAAGGCAGAAGAAGGAAGGGTGTGCATAAGGCAGAGAGAAAATCGGGGTCTAACTTATCCTTTATCAAGAGCCTACTCCCATGACACAACTCACTACCCTCCCACAACATCATTAATCCGTTCATGAGGATGGAGCCCGCATGGCCTAACCACCTCCTACTACTGTTACAATGGCAATTAAGTTTCCAATACATGAACTTTTGGGGACACATTCAAACCATAGCAAGCCCCATTACCATTACCTTAATTTAGAGTGCCTACCATTATTTTATTAAGTGAATTACTGTAATAGTCTTTTCACTTGCTCCTTGTCTTGAGTGAGTTTTCTAAAGCACAGATATGAATGTATCAATCCCTGGATTGAAACCCTTTAATGACTCCTCACTGTTCCTAAAATAAAATCCAAATTCGTAATACATCATTTACAAAGCTCTTCATGTCTCTCTTTCTAGCTCATTTCTCATCATTCACATATTACCTTTATATTCCAGACAGAATGAATAAATTTCACATCCCCGAGAACAATGACTTTATTCCCTTTCACTTAACTAGAGCCTAATCATCCTTTAGATCTCAGCTTGGATATAAGATTCTCCAAGAAATATGACCTGGTGAACAGACTGGGTGATCCTCTCGGGCTCCCCATAGTACTCTGACCTTTCAACTCAATCATAGCACCATGAAAAACTGTTTTTCACTATTTGATCTCTACTGCCTAGAAAAGGGTTTAATAAATATTTATGGAATGGCTGAATTAATTAATCGTTCCTTAGGCCCACTTCTTGATCTTTTATGTTTTAATCGATGACAAGAATCTTTGTGATTTGTGTATGTCCTGCAGAATATAAGCTATGGATATTCAGTACTGGTCTGTAGTTAACCAATGTAGATTACAGGCTGATTACTTTGTGAACACTAAGAGTAATAAAAAGCCTAATATTTAAAAAGAAAATGGAAGGAAGAAAGACAAGTAAGCAAAAATAATTTCCATGAGTTACTCAACCCTGGAAGGGGATTTTAAATGGACTCTGATTACTATAGCATCATTGTGGATTTCAGCAGTTTCTCTGGAATACCAAAAACAAGTGCTACTGGAGGCCCCCCTGGTGGCTGAGTGAACATTTGCCTATAGAGAAATAATTCTTGAAAGTGATCATTCACTCAATAAATATTTACTGCATAACCATATACATATAAATGTGTGTATATATATATATATATTCACATATATACATATATATGTACACACACATACATAGATACGCATATATACACTATGTGACAAATACATAATAAGTGTCTTGGGATACAACAATAACTAAAGCAGATAAAAATCTCTATTCTTATGGGGTTTTACTATTTTATCTTTAGCTCCTTGAAGAATGCTTAATATTTATAAATTAATTAATTAATGTTTCTTAAGGTCTGCTTCCAATCTGAATCATTCTATATTTCTTTATGTCTTGATTGCCTTCCACTCTAGATGTTGTATTGCATGGCAGATCCCATATATAAGGAGGAAGGGTGTGATTCTCTACCTCTCTATTTCCCTTTATTTTTCTGATTTTCAAATCATTTCACCATAATTTAGTATAATCACCAAAATGTTAGCTTGTGAAATTTAAAGGTCTCTTTATAGTGAATAGATAGGGAGTTATAAAAAATGATCTTTTACCATAATTTTGTTGGTGATTTTGCCTATTGTAATTACAGAGAAATGTTATTCATTCATTAGGATGATTCCTAATTTTACCAAATTACACATATGCTCTATGCAACTTATATAAGAGGAAATTAATCTGTTATTTATTTCATTATATTTTTCAGTAGTTTCTCTGGACAACATGTGAAAGTGGATAACTTGAAAAAAGTCAACCCAATCTTCTATCAGACTGCTTTACCTACATGTTTTAGAGATTACAAAGATAAAAGTAAGGTTACTGCTTCTTTGAGACCTAAAGTACTCAGTAAAGCATTCATTGGGGTTTCTTCAAAAGGGAATACTTGGTATATCAGCAATCTGATAACACTAAAATATGCCTTGTATCACATTTATAAGCATCAGAAAAGAAATTTTAAATGTAGCTAATAATCAGAATGAATGTCGTTTACTTTTGTTTTGGTCTCCAGGAAATATTGTTGACTTTGCTTTAAAATTTATGTGAGTCATTTGGTTATATGCCTTTTTTAATTAGCTTGAAGGAAGCAATCACTGGGGAGAAAGCGGAAATCAATTCTGATCCGATATTGATAGCTACTGTGCTGTAAACTGTGTCTTTTCTAATTAAATGTAAACATGTTCAGTTCTAAAGTCCAGCAGCAATGACAACAGTCACTAGGAAAGATTGCCTAAGTACTGCTCAACTGATTTGCCTGGCTTTTATTTCTTTCAAAGTCGTACTTGTGCAATCATTGGTGGGGTAAATTCTGGTTGTAACTGACTTTTTTAGGTCATTCTCAGAGAAAAGATTTGACAAGAATGTAGAGTGCTCTGTAATACCTAAAGTTACTTATTAACTATGTCCTCTGATAGCTAATCAATGGCATTGCACAGAGTCAAATTTGGTGCACTAAACTGCCCCCCTGCCCAAAGCCAAGTCTTGGTAAATATTTAATGGCTGTAAAGGTGTTTTGCTAGTTATCAAACTGATATTGTTAAAGGACTCTTAAAAGTAACTTTATCTTGCCTTCCCTTCCATAAATAATTTGCTTAGTAATATAGTATGTAGGTGTAAAAGTATTTGGTTTATTTCATTTTGTTGGCTATCTTGCTCAGAAAAAAAGACCAAATGAGAAGTAATATAAAATAATGTTCATTTTAGTTAAATAGTACATCATTTTGATATAAGAAGGAAAAACAACTACCACCAAACTTCTCTCCTTGGTAAATGCCAGCTTAGTGTATAAAACAACCCAGCCCCTTTCACTTTACTTACTTAACACTACACTAGACTTGTTCAAAACCTGTTGTACAGCTGCTCTCATAAGGAAATGTTATAAAGTTTTTGTTGCTATAGAGTTGCAACATACTCTGTAAAAATCAGAAGATATTTGATTTTTTGTTTTTTATTCAACAGGATAAAGGTTGAGTTTTGAGCCCCCTTGTTTTACCTATTTTAACTCCTGGCTAGGCAGAAAAACTGGCAGTTTTATTTTTTAAATAGGAAGAAATTTCTCCAGACTTAAGCTCTATTAGAATACTTGAGAACTGTTAGGACTTTTTTAGAGATAAGGCTTATTTCTTTAAATTTACACTTATTTCATGCCTATATATTTTAAAGGTAGTACATTTCTCTTTTATTCTGGTAGGAGAAAGAATTTACATGTATTTCAGCTTAAATATTTAATACACTTACTAAGTACTAACTTACGAACTATAAATTTTAATAGCCTAGCCATAGAAAGCCACAAATTATTTTCCTAAGTATTGAATAAGAGCTGGTGATTCAAAGCACTGCACTCAATTAACGACCCCTCAAGATACACCCTACATCGAAAGGGTTAAAATTAAAAATAAAAAAGTAATAGAGTAAAAAGGTTAAAGTTAAGTTTTCAGAATGAAAAGAGACTATAAATGTGCCAGATTTGAGGTGGTAATGTTGGATTTATCAATATTAGAGTGTTCTGTTTATTTTACCTGTGGTAGTCTGAAAGAAATGTTTATCTATTTTTTGCCTAACATGGCTGGTATATGGAAGAGAAATAGCTTCCTGCTATCATATACAGTTATTTTTAAAGATGTTATTGATGGTCCAAATACTATGAAGGGAAGGTTTCTAAATTTTTCCTAAAATCACGTCTAAGGATTATTTAATAATATTGTTTTATATGCTTTGGAAGAGCAAGATAGTTCCATGTTCCAACTTTAAAAGGAGTTTTTTTTTGTACATTGCTGACCTCAGTGTATCAAAGTTTGGAAAGGTAGCACAGAATATATATGTTTTTAAATTGGTATTTCTGGTTTACATCTCTTGAAGACATGTTTATATTGATTTTGATCTCTGAAATGTTACATAATATAAAAATATTTTCCTACTTCTCAAATTTTGGCCAGGGGCCAGGACCACGGACAGACCAGAATTAAGGGCAGGCTAGCAGGTACATGTCTGGGGCCTCAATCTAAAATGGTCACAAAAACCTCACTGGAAAAAGCTGAAAGTATGGTGCCAGTTAATTCAGATTACACAGGTAACCAATTACTCACATGAAGGGAAAATCTAAATTGGGTGTACTGATGCTGAAATAGAGAGACACCTCAACAGAAAATTTATAAAAAAAGTTTTTTTTTTTTCTGGTCCTGATACACAATTGCATATATGTCAAAAGATAAACTGTATCAACTACACTTTACCACAGGTAACTTCTGAGACTAAATAAAACATGCTGTGAAGCTATAGATTGATTTAGTTCTAAATCCTTTAATATGTTTCCTCAGAAACTAGTTTGGAAAATTGCAAAAGAAAAGCACAAGAAGCTATGTGAGTACATACAGGAGGGGCTCCTAACCCAGGCTGAGTGCGGGATCAAGGAGGACTCCTTGGAAGACATAATGTCTAAGCTGATTGTTGAAAAAGGAGTACAAGTTACTCAATCAAACAAGGAAAAATAAAGGGTGTCCCAGTTGGAGATGTCTGTGTGGTATGAGAAAACCTTTACCGCAAATATTTAATTCACTATGGGCTTACAAATATGGCTAATCCTAAATAGAAACTTTCAGAGTAGAGTACAAATACCCACTTGTAAAGTAAAGTGGGTGAGGGAGAGGAGACTATCTTAAGAGGGCAAGATAGTGTCCTCGTCTTTCTACTTCCAAGCATTTCTTGAACACAAGAAAGAATTATCCATGCTATGATTGCTGGAAGGCCAACATGCAGAAACTCTTGAATCTGTCTGAGGACATGTTCATGTTCATTCATTCAACAAATATTTATGGAGCACCTGCTTTGTGCCAGACACAGTTCTAGGCCCTAGGGATAGAGCAACGAATCAAACAGATCAAGATCTAGTCTTGTGGAATTTTCAGAATGAAGTTTATTCAGCTTTAGCAAAGACCCAATTGGCAGGTAATGTCCCCTTTTGAAGACCTCACCTACAGCCCCAGTCCAAGGGGCTCTTATCTCTCACCAATTATCTATTCTATACTTTACACCAAGGCTTCCAGATGCCATTTCTTTGGTTTTCCTAACTAATGCTCTATTTCAAATTTTATATTTTTATGATGAGCCTTCTTTTTATATTATGTGTAGTTCTGGAATAAATTTTCTGCCAACAAAGTATATATTGCTGTAATATGTCCTTTTTAATAGTAAAGAAGAAAAGATATACCCAAATACTATGCAAATATTAAAAACAATTAGTTATAATTTTTAACAACTATTCAATTATACAAATTCCTTGAACATTGTAAAGTGAGTTTTTATATATCTATGCTTATGTTCTAAAAGATTCTATATTCTTATGAGAAAAAAACCTTAGAATGAACTAAAATGTTCTGGTATTGAAAAAAGGTCTGAAATCATAAACACTAGATTTTCTATTACTTCTGAATCTCTAACCCTTCTGGTAATCACTGCCTATAAGAACTTTACTTTGGGGAGTGACAAATACAGCTACTAGATCTCTTCAAAGCAAGTAAATCATAAAAACAAGCAAACCAAACAATCTAACAAATTTAAATTTAGCAGGGAAATTTTTATTGCCCTTATAGTGCCATATTTAGCTAGCTTTGCATTGAAATAGTGGATTAGGGCAAGATGGCACTGCTGTTGAGCTTATCGTAACAGAGAATGTTAAGGTCCTTTTAATAAGCAAAACTGCATTTCCTTTATCTGAAAAATTTGTAGCTGCAATATGCTTGTTTTCCATTGTTTCTATTATTTACCATAATGCAAGTATAAATACAGTCCCAGACTATAATTTGTTCTTCATCTGATGAATACACCATGGACAGATATCATGTAGCAACATTTCTTTAGGTTGGGGAATATGTATCTGATCTTGTTCACTACTCAGGAAAATATCCGTTATTTGAAAGATACAGTCAATTCGAAAACAATATGAAAGACGACTAAATTTGGATGAGCAAAGGACTGGCTTTGATCTTATTTATCATATTCTGTTTTTTCCTGCAATGGGTATGAAGAGTTCACAAATAAAAAAGCTACCAATATTAATATCATGTAGAAGAAACCTATATTTTTTCTACATGATATTAATGAGATAGGGACTATACAATGATGTCAGTATATCGTATTTTTAAAATAATTATTGAAACACATTGAACAATATAACAAATGATTAATTGATTTTAATGAGAAAATGACAGAATATATCCAATTTGGTAAACACAAATTTACCAATTTTGAGATATTAAAAGATTATTGACATCACAATAAAAAAAATTTTAATTGAAATCATGTAGTTTTCATGAAATAACACTAAACTAAATTTCTAAAAGTACCCTGGAGTTATAAACTATAACGTTATCTTGTAGAAATTGAGGACTATTATTAAATGGTTTTAAGGGAAATAGCAAGCAGGAGAGAGTGGGGAATGAATCTGAAGAGAACCACATTAGCTGTAGAGAAGTTATTTAGGAGGCTATTTCAGTAGCTCAAGTGAGATATAATGAATGTGTGAATAAGGTATTGGTAATAATAACAGAAAAGAGAAACAGATTTAACAAGTATTTAAGAAGTGAAATTGATGGAATTTTTTAACTCCCAGCCATTCAAAAGGAAGAGCAGTTTTATCAAGGAAGTTACTGCCTTCAGTTTTAGACATTCTGAGTTGGGGTGCTCGTTAAATATCAACTGGAAAAGTCCAGCAGGTAGTTTTGATATATAAACTGAAACTAAAGAGAGAGATTTGGCCCGCATATCTGCATTTGGGAGTCATCAGCACATAGGCGGGGGTTCAAAACAGAGGAGAAAGTGAAGGCAACCCATGGAAAAGACTTACAGAATAACTATGATCACAAACAATGAAAAAACTGCTAAGAAACAGTTACAATATTAATATAGCAAGACTTTTTTTTCTTTTTTAAAGAAGAGATATTGTTCTTTTTCTGGTATTATAAATTAAATAATCAATCAAAAATATTTATCAGCTACTTGCCATGTGCTCAGTACTGAGAGAAATAAGACAGAAGACTTATTTCCTAGATAATACTTCGACAATACATTATTTTTCACATGGATTTATACATAGATGCATCTTTATACATAAATGCTTCATATAATTATAGCTTTCATATCACAACACAGCACTTTATATATTTTCATTCTGTTTTTATCACAGGTCACTTTTGTTATCAACTGTCAGCAACAGGATAGCTGTGATTGAGAGGTGAATAGAGAATGGGGTTTGTAGTCAAAACCTGGGCTCTTCCATTTAATATCTGTATGACTTTGGGCAGATTACTTAACTGAATTTTAGGTTCCTCAACAGTAAGACAGATAATTCTTCTTCCTTTACACAGTTGTTGTGAGGATCAACTTAGATTATAAATATGTAAGAACTCTGCCAAAAGTAAAGCTCTGTATAAGTTTCAGCTAACACTATCACTAAACCTTCCGTGGTGGACTACATAGACAGTACGGGAAGTAGGGTTGGAGGATCCATATCAAGGCTGGCAATGAAGACTGGCCCCAGAGAAGGACGAACTTGGGGACCACCCTGAAGCCTGTAATCCACTTTGAGTAACGGATCTGGAGCTATGAGCATAGCTCATCAGAGGGCGCAGAGTCCTGAGCAGAGCCAGTAGACAACATACTGTGGAAATAATTAAAAGGTAACACTGCATATGCAAAGAATACTGATTTTAGTTAGTGTGATTTTAGATACTGTTTTAGTCCATTTTGTATTGCTATAACAGAAATACCTGAGACTGGGTAATTTATAAAGGAAAGAGGTTTATTTGGCTTACAATTCTGGGACAGCTGTGTCTGGCATGGGCCTCAGGCTGCTTCTACTTATGGCGGAAAAGCGGCAGGCAGCTGGCGGGTACAAGCAGATCACATGGTGAGAGAGGAAGCAAGAGAGAGACAGAGAGGAGGTGGCAGGGTCCTATAAACAGCAAGCTCTGGCAGGAACTAATAGAGCGAGAACTCACTCACTTCTCCAGGGAGAGCATTAATTCATTCATGAGGGATCCGTCCCCATGACTCAGTCAGTTTCCAACATTGCTTGCTACATTGGGGATCAAATTTCCACATGAGTTTTGGAGCAGACAGCACATCCAAACTCCATCAGATACAGTGGTTCTAATTCCATTCTTGCCATTAACAAACCATTTTACTTTAGCTAATCCTGTTCAACTTCTCTAGGTCTGATTCCAAATCTGTAGATAATAAAAAAATGATAGCTATTGTTTTATTTTGCCTTCTTTGGGCACTTATATACACTATATCTGTAAAATAATCTTAAAGGTAGTTATCATTTCCACTTAAGATAAAAAAAAAAAATGAAGCTAAAAATGTCAAATAATTTACCCGGAGTCAAGTAATCGTTGAGCCAGGGTTCCAAACAAGATATGTCTTCTTCCGAAGACTGTCATTTTAGTTCAAAACACGATTTTTTAAAGACTCTTTTGCCCTTAAAATTTTATAAGACCAACGTCTAATTAAGTACAATGAGTACAAGTACAAATTCCAAATTCCATTATATACTACATCAAAGATTAGTTATAGGATCCTGAGAAAACCACTAAGACTCTCCCTGTTTCACTTTTTAAGCCATTTAAATGAAGATAATTCATGCTACTAATAATCTCACAAGAAGTAGGAAATAAAAAGTGCTTATGACCTAGATATGGAAGACACAAAGAATAAGGTTAATAACATAATTGCGTATCACATGTCTGAGAAAGCTTTTGAAACTTCTTAAAGTTAAAAAAAATCATAGTTTTAATGTTCTGTGCATGACTTAATAAGAAAGATTATCAGGTGGGAATTGAAGGAAATTTCTTGCATTGGTAAATAAAATGCACATGCTAACATCATTCATTTTCCAATCCATTACTTCTACTTAATACCACTGCCTGATTTCTGAAAGGCAATTCCTTAGAAGGCCACTTAACCAAAAATACCTAAGAACTAAAGCTTAAGGAAGAGAGAACGAACATCCTGCTACTTGACATTAATCACATTAACTGAGAGTACCTAACCGATGGGTCTGGCATTACTCCTAACTGGAAGACACTGAAATTAAAGTACAGGGCTTTACAGTTAATGGGAGTTGCACAACTGAAACACTGTGTGTCAACTTGATAATATGCCCCTAAGTTATTGTTCATGGATAGTGCCTTTCCTCTGTTTAATCAAGAGTTAAAGCATGTGCAGTAATTCCCTATTTTCACAATATTCTTTCTGACAATAAAGATAACAACTATGAGAACAGTTTTTAGCTGGCTAAACCTGATGTACTGGTTTTGTTAATAAAAAATTCATGACAATTAATGAAATGGATCTATTAAGACAGTCCCCCAAAGTAGTACAGCTGCTCCACCTACAAATGAACTTCTCATGACCTATATTATTCAGAAAGAACTGTAGTAACTTGCACTAAAAATTGTTACAAACAAAAGGTTCAAACCAAATCAAAGCATTACTCAGAAGCTGGCAAAATATTTCATGTAAAGAATGCTTGATATGGCCACCTTTAATCAAGTTTTTATTTGCTGTTCGTATTCATAAGACTTTCTGTAATTCATGCTTTTCTACTATATTAAATTTTAATAAATACAAATCTACATTTAAAAATCATCTTAAGATATTAATAACTAGCACTTGGCTGAGTTCCAGATTTCATACTTTGTTATTTCAACTGCATTGAAAAGAGACTGTGTATTAGGCATATCTCTTTCTTTTCATCTCAAGTCCTTAATGGTCAAGTGCTAGGCAAAGAGAATAGACAAAAGAGCCTTAAGATTCATAATAATTTGTTTGATATGCTTTGACAAATATAACTCAGCAGAACATTTATTTTATACAGTCCCCTTTAAAATAATCCTTTGTTTTATCTGCCATGCTTTGATTTTTAAAATCTATTGGATGTCAATTCTTTTTCTACAATTAAAGGTATTTTCTTTTATTAAACAATCCTATGACTATCATGAGAGATAATTAACTCCAATTCCACATAGAAGAATCAGAGTCTACACAGCAAAGCTCATTGTTTAAAAATGACAGACCTACCCAAAAAGGCAGGTGAATGTATTGCCAATGATGAAGATATGGATAACTTCTAACGTATAATCTTTTAAAATCAAAGAAGCCTCACCATATTTGAAACTATCATTCACTTACGAAAAAAGTTATTTAAAAAAATCTTAAATATACTCAAGTAGAAGAAATACTGACTTCTAAGACACTTATAAAGCCATCTCAATAGCAGCCTTCTTTCCCTTCTCCAAATATTAGTTGTATTCCTACACCAATGTGCAAGACAGCAGAGATAAGGTACAGAGATGATATAGGAGGTGATACACAGGTGAACAAGTAAGATTAACTGTCTTTAGGGTTTATGACAAGAGTACAGAATATATGGCAATGTGTACAAAGTAGCTAATATTACCTTGGGCAAGTGCTAAGAACTCCATAGGAAATATCCATCTTGATAAATAAACATGATGTAGACTTTAAAAATAAAAATTTTGAGTAATTTGAGTAGAGAAAACAAATCGTCTTCTTATTTTAAAACTATAATATTATGACTGAATGAACTTTGCAATACAGTTGTAAAACAACTTTATTAAATTTTTAAGTGGATACAGAATTTTTTACATCTCACAGTACAAAGCTTCTTAATAAATTCAGATATTGTAAAACATTCACATTCAAATCAAACATGTAAAATGTATTCAAATGACTAAGGTGTGAAAAAATATATGAATATGTTTTAATTTTTAAAGCGATTGGATTATGGATAGTATTTACTTTTTCTTGCCATTTCCATTATTTTTAAATTTAAAAAAAATTTTAAAAGCTACAGAGTGAAAAGGAACCAAAAAATTCTGCACTTACAGAAAAAGTTAGCTAATTTAATTGTATAGAGAATGTGAATTATGTCTCCAAATCATTAGTTTACTCCTGGGGACTAAAACATACAGATATTTTTTTATATATATATATCATATACAAATATCATCATATATATATATACCCATGCATTTGCCTGAGGACTAAAACATATATATATATATATATATATATATATATGTTTTAAGTATCTATACCATATATATATAAAACATATCTATCTATCTATCTATATATATCACCCCATGCATTTGCCTCTCATCCCTTCTGAGATCACAATGAAATAAAAGCATCACAGTTTAAAAATAAATAAACCCATAAAAGGAAAGATGAGAGGTGGGAGTGGAGGTGGTGATCACCCCTAATGAGAAATTTCAATATACTCTGGAAGACAAAATGTTGAGGAGTGTGTCAACAGATGAAACAAGCAGAGAAAGAAGCATCCTAGAATACTACATGGAAACTCTAGAGGAGGTTCTATGGCTTTGGGCTAACAGGTAACAGGTAAGGAGAAAAGGAGTGAAAAATGGGGTGTTAAAACAGGAGTATTAATTGAAAGTCTCTATATGAGACCTTTAATCTGGGCACAGAGGGCTGGCACCTTGTTTACCAACAAGCAAAGTGACTGCCATCTTTTCTCTAAAGGAATTCACTGACTGTCAAAGAAATAAATTACGCGGAGGAAGCTAGTCTGGATATGCACCTTCAAGTCAAACATTCCTTGTTCTGGCACTTGTGGAATTACTTACCCACTAGCTTAAAATTAAAGTGAACACTGCCAGTTTATGTTCTCCATTCTACCCCATACAGTACTCTCCAACAGAATTCCACGCAGGAGAGAAACAGACCTACTTACACAATAGCTAATGAAGTCCATACCAGACATTCAGCACTTCCTTTTTTAACTATGAAAAGACATATGTTGACGACTTTAGGATGAAAGAAAGAACAAGGCAAATAAACAGGAAAACTAATCCTCACAGAAACAGATAATTCAGATAAAAATAAGAAAAAAATTAATATAGACAGAGATATGAAGACATTATGTTGATTATTCAAGATAAATATGTTATGAAAAAGGAATTAAAAATAAGAATGCATATTTTAAATTGAAACTCATTGATCAGACTTGTTTGTGGGATACAGAGTTGAATATCATTGCTTGTATACAATGTACAGTGATCAAGAAAGTATTTTTTAGAGAATAAAAATACCACTTACTAAATTAAAAATTAATAGAAAACTCTTATACTAATGCCAATGAACTGCACACTTAACTATGGTTAAAATGGTAAATTTTATGTTTTATATATATATATATATATATATATATATATATATATATAGTTTACCACAATTAAAAAAATGTGTAAGCTTTCCCCCAACTTGCTAAATACAGCTATGGTGCCAATTTTATATCTTTAGGGAACTTATTTTTATATTAGGAAATAGAAAGCTCCTTAAAAATAGATATGTTTTTATATTTATGCAAATAGATGTTTCAAATACATTGACCAAAAAAAAAAGGGACTTGAAATTGAAGAAATTTCTAAGACCATGTATCAAAAATTTAGATATTTAGAAAATATAATGAAAAATATGAAAGAGTCAGTCCAGGAGGTAAACACCTGGCAATTTGGAAACTAGAAAGATATATAAGGGGGAAAATAAGAGGAGAGAAAACTATCAAATAATCTTAAGGAGTATTTCTCAGAGATGAGAGATTAGAATCCTCAAACCGAAAGCATCTCTAAGTGCAGATCACAATAAATGAAAGAAAACCCATTCCCTGACACCTCCTTATGAGATTCTGGAACATCCAGGTGAAAAAAATTTTAATATCTTCCATGAGAAGAAGTCTACAAAGGTAGATTGATGTGCCTCATTCTGGAATCAGTTACTAGAAGTAGGAAAATAGATGAGTAATATCCTAAAAGTTTTGAAATGTTCAAATTTGAATTCTGTATTCAGAAAACTTCTCTGTTTGGAAGTTTCTTGAAGAAGGAATAAAGCAAGAAAGAAGACACGGAATCCTAGAAATAGTAAAACCAAACTAGAAGGGAAGCAAAGAGAAATTCTATAATGATAACTGTGCAGCAGGCTAGAGAGCAATGAACAGGCCTAGACCGCAGTAGGGGGATGGAGCACCCTGACATAAGACAGAAAGCAAGAGTGCTAGGACGGAAAAAGCTGAAACAATACAGCACAAGATCCAAGAAAAAGAAAGGTAATTAGAAATTTCAGGCAGGATGAAAAAACTGTACAGGAAAGTAATGGCTCAAGTAAGAATGAAACACAAAATATGAAGATTAAGTACTTGATGGAGTATTTTTAAAAAATCCTTTTGTCTTGATTCAAGGGATCTTCTCCTAGGTATAGGGTTGATAGATTCAATCCAAAGGAAAGAAACTATAATTCTAGAATACCACATGGTCAGCATAGTGAATAATGATTCTTATTTTTCAAAGTGTAACATCAACCTATAGAAAAGAAAGAAAAAAATTACTTCATTACTAGAAAAGAAGAAAAAAATTAAATGCAAATTCTTTATCTTCATCTCATTTGCTGAATACTTTTTAGGACTATTTAGGTCAATGAGAATTCTTCACAGATCTGTATGTTTACTATTTCAATGTTTTTCATTAACTCTACATTTTGTCAATGTTTATACTGATAAACATAATTATTTAAAATATACTCTGAGTGTATGTATGCCTGATTTAAACATTTTGTCAATTGTCTGTGGATTATCTCTGCCAAAGATTTCATCTATTTTTTAACTTGTAAAATCAACTTTCAGAATCTATTAACAGGAAGATTAAAAGAAAATGGAATAAGCTATTGATTCTTAGAAATGACTTTGACATGGCAAAACTTTCAGCAACCTGTCTGATCAAGCACTAATGTATGGAATGTGAAAAATACTCCTCAGGTGACAGAAAGAAGAATGTGATCTTGCTGCCATTCCCTTCTTTGTTGGCATAAAACAAATTATTTTAAGGTGGTTTTCGAGAATGTCTATGGAGTAAAAAATGAGTTAGAAAAGTTCAAAGAGTTATGTAAAAATAAATACCTGAAGAACTTAAACTTGAAGATATAAAGGCGAGTCTGCCATGGAATTTGAACACAGTATATATTCATTAACAAATTCATTAATGCAAAAATTATGAGTGATCTGCATACATGAGTCAGCAGAATACTGATTTTGAAATTTGAGATCCTGTTGTTCTTTTAGTATAATTAACAGTGAAAGGGAGACTTTAACTTATCTTTAAGAAGCTGCCTTTAACAAGTTTTTCTCTCCTGGCACACTCTTGCTTAACCCCATCCCATTGATTTTAAAAGACAACAACACAAAAAACAGTGACACTGATTTCCTTGTAAAGATTTTAAGACTATTTAATATGTTAAGGAATAAATTGTTGAGCTATTGAAAGCTGTTAATTTTTTTTGCTAGTTGTTATTAACAACTGTTTATTGGCAAATCAATCCCTTAAGACTAAAAAAAATAATAAATATAGTTTGGCAAATAAAAATAATTTTGCTATACATTAGAACATATTCCAAACAACCTCAATTAAAACAAATATGATTTTTGCCAGTGACAATGTAGGCACTTTATAAACTACTACAAAGACCAGTTTCAAACTAAGTAGCATACACAGGATACCCCGATTCACATTTCTTGCTTTGGAATATATGCTGCCATCTGCAATGATACTTCTCCAGCCCTACATCAGCCTCGACTGGCTATGGTTGCTACTGCTGTAGTACAGAAACTGTCCCCTTTAAAAGGAAATATTAGCAGGTATTGAAGGGTTATAAAGGGTATTTAAGAGCATATCCAGTTTGCAGCCCTGAATGAGAAAGGTATTCGAAAGTACATAATTTCCTTAAGGATTATTTTATAAAATGAGTCATTAAGAGTCCTGAACTTTGGCTTCAGTCTTGCTCTCCTGTGTCAATGGCCAAGTCATTTAATAATCTTTAGTTCATCTACCAACATTAATAACTGCCCATCTACCCATACACTGAAAAGACGGGTACCAATATTAAGTTCTTTGAGAAAAATAAAGTTACATTATATCGATATTATTAAAAAACAGAGAGCTCACTGGAATTAAAGTATTAAGATGAATGAATAAGTAAGTTATGTTGATTCTAGCTGCCAGTAGGAATAAAATGCAAATCAGCAACATCAACAAATAGTATTGAATTATCCACAGGCACAATCATTCTGCTTCTTGTTACTCTACTTAATCTTAACATGTTCTTATCCTTATAGCTTCTAATACATACAAATGCAAAGACACAAACATATCTGTGAAACTACTGTGCATTTCAGTGCCAGATGAGTGTATCTGGAAGTTGTGACTGGAAAGCTATACCCAGACTGACACAGTGAAATGAGGGTACTAGAACCGGTCTAATTCAGTTACATCTTTTTGAAACTAAAACGTAAAGTTTGTAAAGCCTCATAAAAGTGTGACAGGCATCCCTTACTGAGATTATAGTCAGAAACCAGGAGAACTAGAGTGTATTCATTAATTCATTTTACGAATAATTACTTAGCACCTACTATCAGTCAGACAGTATATAAGGTGTGGGAATAAAAAGCAAATAAGGAAAAGTCCCTGTCAAGGTAATTTTTTGTGAATGATGTGAGCTAAGGGTTAATGATAATTTTTCACATATAGTAATCCAGTTGTTCTATCACTATTTCTTGAATAACGGCCCTTTTCCTATTAATTGCCTTGTCTTCATTATTGCAAATAAATTGTCTAAATATGTATGGGACTCATATATGTACATCTAGACTTTTACCAATACTACTGTCTTTATATCTGTAACTCAGCAGAATATATCTTGAAATTAGGTAGTATAATTCCTCCAACTGTTTCTTTTATAAAATTGTATTGGCTAAATCACTTGCATTTTTATATAAATTTTAGAATTAGCCTGTTAATATCTACAATAAAGATGGATGTAATTTTTTATCAGGATGATGTGGAGTCTACAGATCAATTTGGAAAGAATTGATATCTTAGCAATATTGTGTCTTCCCATTTATGAACATTGTTTATTTCTCCATTTACTTAGGTCTTCCATAATTGCTTTCAGTGATCTTCTGTAGTTTTCAGGATAGTGTTAAATTCAATCCTGTTAAATTTTTCAGAATTTTAGATTCAACTTTAAGAGAAACTAAATTTTTTATTTCATTTTGTCCATTGCTAATAGATAAAAATAAAATTGATTTTTGTATATTGACCTGAATTAACTTATTGTAGTAGCTTTTTAAAAGATTCCATTGGATTGTCTATGTATACAATCCTATGGGCTGTGAATAAAGGCAACTTTATTTTTCCAATTTCCGATGATTATGACTTCCATAGAAAGTTGAAGTGGTGAGCTAGACATCAACATCTTTGCCTTGTTTCTCATATTACATAGATATCACTGAGCCTTTATCATTAAATATGGTAACTGTTTTTCCCTAGATGTTATCAGTCAGATTGAGTGACTTAATGGGTTTTGAATTTTATCACGTGCTTTTTCTACATCAATTGAAATGATTAATTATATTTTCTCCCTTATTCTGTTAGCATGAGAAATTACATCGATTTTCAAATGTTAAACCAACCCTGCGTTGCCACTTGGTCATAAGACAGTATCTTTTTGGATTTGATTTGCTAGTTTTGTCGAATATTTTTTGAGTCTATGTTAATGAGGAACATTGGCTGGTAGTTTTTCTTTCTTGTAATACCCTTGCCTGGCTTTTATCCTAACATAAAAATGACAGCATCAATTGAGTTGGGAAGTATTCTCTCATCCCCTATTTTCTGAAAATGTTTATATTTGGATTGTTATTATCTCTTCCTTAAATGTTTGATAAAACTTCCCATGAAGACATCTGGGGCTGGAGTTTCTTTGTGGGATGTTTTAAATTATGCATTCAGTTTCCATAATAGATGTTGGGCTGTTCAGTTTCTATTTCTTCTTATATCAGATATGAGTTTAGTTCTAGATTCTGTTCCGTTGATCTAGATGTCAATCCTTATAATAGTACCACACTATTTTGAATAATATAGCTTTGTAGTAAGTTTTCAAATCAAAAAGTGTGAGTCTACTTTGTTTTTTTTTAAAGATAGTTTTGGCAATTCTCAGTCCCTCAATTCTATATGGATTTTAGGATTAGCTTTCAATTTCTACAAATAATTCTGCTGGGATTCTGATAGGAATTATGTTATAGGAGGGTACTTCAAAAAGTTCATGGAAAGATTTATATTATCTTCTTCTATTTTTCCATGAACTTTTTGAATACCCTTGTACCTTAACAATATTAAGTTTTCTGATCCATGAACACAGACATTTTTCCATTTACTTAGATCTTCTTCTGTAAACACGTTCTGTAGTTTTCAAAGTATGAGTTTTGCAATTCTTTTCTTATATAATTATTCCAAAGTATTTTTTTTTATACTATTGTAAGTATTTTTTTCTTGATTTCATTTTTGGATTGCTCACTGCAAGTGTATAAAAATACAATTGATTTTCTATCTTGCAACCTGAGCTTGTTTATTAGTTCTCACAGTTTTTTAGTGAATTTTTTAGTATTCTCTACATACATGATGTCATCTGTGAATAGTGGTAGTGTTACTCTTTTATAATCTTTCAGCCTTTTATTTCATATTCCTGCCTAACTGTCCGGGCTACAACTTCCAGTACAATGTTAAGTACAAATGGTGAGAGTGGACGTTCTTGTCTTGTTTATCATCTTGAGGGGAAAATATTTGCCTTTCTTCATTAAGTATGGATGTTAATATGTTACATGGAGGTTTTTCATAGATGACCTTTTCCAGGTTGAGAAAGTTCCCTTCTACTCCAAGTTTGTTTAATATTTTTAATATGAAAGGGTGTTGGATTTTATCAAAAGCTTTTTCTATATATATGGAGATGATCAGGTGGGTTTCATTTTTTATTCTATTTATATGGTGTATGTGATAGTTAATCTTATGGGTCACCTTGACTGGGCCAAGGTGCACACACACACACACACACACACACACACACACACACACACACACACACACACACACACACACACACACACACACACACACCCATTGTTTCTGTTTCTCTGGAGAACTCTGAGTAATACAGATTTTGGTAGTAGGAGTGGGGTGCTGCTGTAACAAATGCCTAAAAATGTGGAAGTGGCTTTGGAAATGGGTAATGGGTAGTGGCTGGAAGGGTTTTGAAGTGCATGTTAGGGAAAGCTTAGATTAGAGACTATCAGTAGAAATACGGACATTAAAGGTGATTCTGGTGAAATCTCAAATGGAAATAAGGTTATGTTATTGAGACGTGGAAGAAAGGCAATCCTTATTATAAAGTGGCTAAGAATCTGGACAGTTTGTATTCTAGTGTTTTGTGGAAAACAGAAATCGTAAGTAATTAAATTGAATATTTAATTGAAGATATTTCTAAGCAAAGTATTGAGGATGTGGCCTTGTTTGTCCTTGTTGCTTATAGTATAATGTGAGAAGAGAGATAAATTGAAGAAACTATTAAGCAAACAAAACAAAACAAACAAACAAAACATACTAGTGCTTGAAGATTTGGAAAATTCTCAGTCTATCCATATTGCAAAAAATAAGAAAGTATGTTCTTGAAAGAACATCAAGATGGGACAGACACTCCATAAAAGATTATGGGTTGACCCATGGATCTAATCAGCCAAGTCAGCAGAATCCAGGAATAAATATGGGTTATACCAGCAGAAACACTGCCAGTTTTGCCCAAAGAAAACAGAGATAGGATAAAATGAAGGAAGGCTGTTGGACTTCTGGGATTCTACAGGAAAGGACAATAAAAAAATCAGCATGCAAACATGTGTTATCCTTTAAGAAAAGCGAAGAATGACCCTGAAGCTGATTAAGAGATTGGCAGGACAGCCACTCCCACAACAGGCCCAGGAGACAAAGCTGTCCGTTGCTTGGTTTCAGTGGACCAGACTGCTGCCCTGGGTCTCAGGGGCAGAGTTGCCACCCAGGGCTGCGGGCCAACAGGGCAAGACTGCCATCCCAGTGGACCTGGAAGTTGGAGTGCTACTTTGGTGGGACTGGAGGACAAAGCATCAAGCCAAAGAGGATTATTCTTGAGGCTTAAATCTAATGGAATCTACCCTGCTAGGTTTGGACTTAAGTGAGATCTGTGACTTCTTTCTTCTTTCCAATTTCTCCCTTTTGAAATGGGAATGTCTATCCTATATCTGTCATACCACTGCATTTTAGAAGCAGCTAACTTGCTGCTTTTATAGTTTCACAGCCAAAGAGGAATTTTGTCTCAGGAAGAATTACACTTGAGTCTCACCCACATTTGATTTAGGTGACGTGCAGATAATTGCGACTCAGACTTGATAGAATGGATTAAAACTTTTGGGATGCTGGGATGATGAAAGATGAATGTATTTGCCTGTGAGAAGGACATGAATTTTGGAGATTCAGAGGTAGAGTGTGATGGACCCAAATGTATCCCCTTGAAACTCATATGTTGAAGACCTAAACCTCAGAATATGACTTTATTTGAAAATACCTTTAAAGAGATAATTAAGTTAAAATGAGAAAATTAGGGTGGACTCTAATCCAATCTGACTGGTATTTTTATAAGAAGAGGAAATTAGGACATATAGAAAGAGACATCAGGGATGCCTGTGTACAAAGAAGAGGACACAGTCAGAAGGTGGCCATCTGCAAGCCACAAAGAGAGGCTTCAGGAGAAACTGGGCCTACCAAAACCTTGATCATGGACTTCCTATATCCACACTGTGAGAAAATAAATTTCTGTGTTTAGCCCACCCAGTCTGTGGTATTTGTTATGGCATCCCTAGAAAACTAATACAGAGCATTACATTTATTGATTTGCCGATGTTAAGCCAACTTTGCATTCCTGGGATAAATCCTACTTGCTCATGGTGCATAATTCCTTTCATGTTTCTGTGTTCAGTTTGCTAGTTGTTGGGAACTTTTTTTGTTTTGTTTTGTTTTTGTTTTTTAAACAGGGTAGACTGCACATAACATAAAATTAACCATTAGTGACATTTAGTACATTCACAACGTTGTGACACCATCTCCAACATTTACTTCCAGAACACTTTTACTATTCCAAAAAGAAACCCTGTACCCATTAGGCAATCACTCCCCTTTCCTCACAACCACTTCTCCCTGGCAACCACTAATCTGCTGACTGTATGGATTTGCTGATTCAGGATATTTCATGTAAAAGAATCATGCAATATGTGCCTCTGTATCACATTTCTTTGACTTAGTATCCTCATTCATGTTGTAGCATGTCATTCTTTTATGATTGAAGAATATTTCATTGTATGAATATATCACATTCTGTTTATCCATTAAATACCTGATGGATATTTCAGTTGTTTCCACCTTTTAGCTACTGTGAATAATACTGTTATGAATGTTAGCATACAAGTTTTTGTTTGAACACCTATTTTCAATTCTTTTGGGTATACCCAGGAATGGAATTGCTGAGTCACATGTTAACTCTATGTTTACCTTAGTAAGCAATTGCCAATCTGTTTTCTACAGTGGTTGCACCATTTTACATTCCGACCAGCAATGTACTGGTGTTCCGGTTTTTCTACATCCTCATCAATCCTTGTTATTTTCCTTTTTTTTTTTTTTTTTAAATGGCCATCCTAGTGACTATAAATGTCAACTTTCATTATAATTGGGGCTATGCTCTATTTTAAGTTAGTTTAGTAGAAGACATATCTCTGTGACTGAATAAAATTGAATGGTCTTCTTTCTATCAGTATACTGTACTTCAATGCCTAAAATGATGGCTTCAAATGAATTCACCGTATTTCTCTTTAAGGTTGATAACAGAAACTTTGTTATTAAGCAGTGCCGTAAGACCATATTACAACAAAATGTGTATTATAGTCTTGTGAATGGAGTCCAAGATGCCACTTTCATGAAATTCTAAACTCTAGTTTCAGTTCACAGTGAGTCAAATTTTAGATAGGCATAGTATAGTTGTCCCCCTGTACCTGTGGGTTTTGCATCTGCAGATTCAACCAACTGCAAATTGAAAACATTCAAGAAGAAGAAAATTAAAAAATAACAATACAACAATAAAAAATAATACAAGTAACAAGAAACAATATAGTAAAACAACTATTTACATAGCATTTACAGTATATTTGGTATCATAAGTAGTCTAGAGATCCTTTAAAGTATGCGAGATGTGTGTAAGTTATATACAAATATTATGCCCTTTTTTATAAAGGAATTGAGCATCTGCAAATTTTGGTATCTGTGGGGGTCCTAGAACCAATCCCTCACAGACACTGAGGTATGACTGAATATTTATTTCAATTTTTACGTATTATCAGCTGGGATATGAAAGAAGCTAAGAAGTAGTGTTAATACACAGATCAAGAACTATGAGGAAAGTAATAGATAATGCAGAAATTATAGTATAATATGTAGTTTAAGAAATGAGAATATAATTAACAAAATACTTCTGAAAATAATACTAAAATACTTTTGAAAATAAAAAGTACTATGTAGCTAGGCACAGAAAAAAGTTTATAATTATATATTCCAAAATATGAAAACTAAAACTCACTTTTATTTTTTTATTTTGCATTTTCTATTATAAATATCATAAATAAGTATTGCTTGGATGACAAAAATGCTATGAAATACTTTCTTTGAACAAAATAGATTTTTATCATTATTTTCCATATCATATTTATATTTCTCTTGTTTTTTCTTTCATATGTTGATTTCCAACCTATTTCTAATTTCACAATATTAATGATAAATATAGTAACTAATAATAAGGAGCATGTGAAGACTAAAATGAATGATACATATTCTAAATAGAGATTCGAAATGTATGTATAAGGTTCTTGTTCCCCCTCCCTAAATAAAAGAAGTATAAAAGAACTTGAAAAGTTCATTCAATGTTAACTACATTATGAGGATGCAATCAACAAAATTCTGGCTGTAGGAAATTTACAGAACAAAGAAACCCGTTTTTCGACAAATAAACTGTAACAAAAATAAAGATGGAGTGGAAACTTGCAGGTTAAAAATATATATCAATCAATTGCAATGTGTTTATTTTATTTAAATCCTAATGAAAACAAACAAATTAATAAGACATTATGATATGAATGAGACAATTAGAAGTTTTAACACTGACTAGATACTTGATGATATTAAGAAATTATTGTTAAATTGTCTTTAAATGTATCATAAGAGTCTTCACTTTTTAGAGATACATACTAAAATATTTATAAATAAAATTACATGGTATTTGGGATTTACTTTAAAATAATACCAGCGAATGGGGGTATGTGCAGGAGAGTATGATGGCTAGAACATGACTGAGAAGGGACTGATAGTTTTGGGGGCAAGTAATGAGTACATGTGGGGTTCATCCTGTCTACTTTTTATATGTTAAAAATTCTTCATAATAAACTTTTAAACATAAATTTAGTCTTCTTAAATGCTTTAAATTATATATAAATTACAGAAATATTTCCTTTGAGTGTAAGTCATATTGTTAATATTTTTGGGAATAATCCATATTCCCAAGGCTTCCCAGGAAATACAGAATCAAAATTAAATGCATGTTAGCATTAAAATTCCTGCAACTTTCCCTCAGTTCCACAATGTAGCACAATATGCTCATTACAACTTCCACTTTTGCTTATAATGTTCTTCCAGGCTCGAATGCCCTCCTTCCTCCTAAGAATCCTACCTTTCATACCTAAATTCTCAAGCATTCTGTAAAATCTTTTGTTTTAGGCAACAATAATCTCTCCCTTCAGTGACTTTCTATGAAAATGTCCAATTATTTGATTTAACAGCATATAGTATTAAATGCTCATTTTGAGTATATATTTTTTCTGTCCACTTAAACATAATTTATTTGAGGGCAGCAATTGCATCTTATCCTCTGTTACTCTATTTTCCATAGGAGTCTGCACAGTCTTTAGTATATTGTAGGCTCTTAATAATTTCACATAGAACCAAAAATGGCTATTTGGCTAATGATTACTTCTAAACAAGATTATTATTATGTTAGCGATTGTGCTAGAGCACTGATAAAACAATATTAATACTATAAAATACTAATAAAAATAAAGTATTATGATTGTGTGGATAAAATTACTGTCAGGCACAGTATTTACTTTTTGTAGCCTGACATGATATAATGCTAGAGGCTTACAGATGGGTTAGGTAATACTTATGCTCTGTCATTGGCCCTGGTGTGACCCAGGGCATGTTAATTTATCTCTCCCTCTTTCAGTTTTCCCATTTGTAAAAAGAGCTAATGCTTCAGAAGAATTTTGAAGGGATTAAAGAAAATAACACATGTATGTACCAAACTCTAAGATAAAAGATACAAGGAATTAAAACATAGCTTTAAAATTACATCCTTATTTTCTGAGGTAAAATTTTTAACAGAATATTCACAGTCCCTTTTCTCAGCAGTAAAAGGTAAGGCAGAGGTTGGTTTTCTTCAAAAATAAGACATTTCTGTAGGGATAAGAGTGAAATAACTTTGAGTTTGGTCCACTAGCATTAGGAGCAATAAAGAAGTTCTTTACCTTGTAGGTCTAGCTTTACAAAAAAAAAAAAAAAAAAATCAGGTTGATCAGAATCTCATGAAATGTGGCATATGGGTTCTCCAGATACCAATACTCCAGTGAGATTAAGTATAAACAGAGGTTTTGGCAAAAAACACAATGTACTCTTCTTGTTTAGAAAGGGAAAGCCTTACAAACTCACTATAAAGGTGAAGCCTGCTTGCTTCTTTACCAAAACATTTACAGAGATGTGCTTTTAAACCCATTCATAATTGTGTTTGACAAGTCATTTAAAAAATACCTTTCTGTTTCTGTACAGTTCAATTAAATAGTGTTTAAAAATTTAATTCATTCTCAGAAAATATACAAGAATAAACCACTGGAACAAAAACTTCACATTATGCTAAGGTGTTAATTTTTTTATTATTATGTAGTATAAGAGCTTTAGAAATACACTGAAGACATTGTATTCCTACTTGTTGTTCAGACTGAATTTTGTGGTTCAAACTGGAGTTTGTTTTAAACTTAAAATCAATAAAAATTTCAAACATTAAAAAAAAATTTTAACAGAAACCATTGGGAGAAATGGTATATTTTGAATTGTACTCTGTAGAAAAATATGTTTAGAGGAAAAATGATGAAAATTATTAAATATCTAATTCTCAATAGATTTCTGAACATTAAAATATTCCTGTATAAATAAACAACTTCTGAATCTAAACTGTTAATCAAAAAGTGCCAAATCTAAGTCTAAGCACAACATTTTGACTATGTGTGTGTGTGTACATATCTATACATAGACTTTTTTTGGGGGGGGGCAGCTGGCTGATCTGAACCTTTGACCTTGTTGTTATCAGCACCACACTCTAACCCAGTGAACTAACCAGGAAGCCCCCTGACTAAATATTTTATAAAGTGCCTCACAACAAGAAAAAAATAAACCCTCTTAACTCCACTGAAAATTTGTTCCCAAAGAAAATTCGAATGATTCCATTTCGCAATCACAATATTGCCTTTACAGCCTTAAACACTAAAAAAATTGAAATGTATTAATAGAATCTCAAAGAAAAGCTAATGGCAATAATATAAACTCAACATAGGGATTATAATAACAAGGGTGGTTCACCTTTACTAAATACCTAAGTCTGTACGAAGGCATTGAATAAAGCATTGTATATGCATTATCTCATTTGGTTATTCTCAACAATGATATGAGGCAGGTATAATTACAATTCTTATTTTACAGGTCAGGAAATTGAGGCTTTGAGAGGTTAATTACCTGTCAAAGGTCACTCAGCCAGAAAGACAGAATCTGCACCATCTGTCTTACTATAGTGTTGGCTCTGAATTAAAACATTATATCATACAAAAAGAATGACAGCAAAACAAAAATTTTACAAATAAAAAGATGAACAAAGATCCAATTAAAACAGATTTATTATTTTCTAAATTAATTAATTAATTTATTATGAATATTCATGAGATACAAAGCTGATTTACCCCCCTCCTGTCCATGATATGGGGGCCAGACTTATACTGGTGGCATATCCATTACCAGAAATTACTTTTGTACCCTTTGTCACCTCCCAATTATTCCCCAACCTCCCTCCCCTTCCCCCTCTCCCCTCAACACCAATTTGTAGCCCTAGGAATATTCCCTCCCTCTGTTGGATCATGGCACTAGGGCACTACTGTGGTTCTTCTTTCCTGCCTTCCTTTCTCTCTTAGCTCCCACATATGAGTGAGCACATGTGGTATTTATCCCTTTGTGCTTTGCTTGAAATACATAACATTTTCTTCGTTATGATTTATAATTTAAGTCAACAGTGTGTCCTACTTTCCAGAACAAAATCTTGATTCTCACCTTTTTTCATATAATTGATGTTTTAGAAAATTTTCATTTTTTAAAGTTCAGAACAGCTAACCAAACTTATTAGAACTAAACTTTTCATTGATTAAAGTAAATTAAAATCTTTAACAGATCAATAGTCTGATAAAACTAAACTAAAAAAAAAAAAAAAATCCCTAGGCTTCTGATCTAATTGTTTCACATAGTAACTGAATATTGTCTATTTCTGACTCAGTCAGAACCAGGAAGATTTAGAAGACACATGGGGAAATAACTGGGACTATATCAATAGAATACTGATAGTCATAAGACCCTTAAGCTAAAGGGAACAAGACATACTGTACAACAACATTTAAAACTTAATAATTAAATAGAATAGTAAATTAAGCCTTAAACTCAGAAGTTTCATAAATATCTTAGGTTTGGAATAGTCAGTGGAGTACAATATTCTTATACTGATGAGTTTATGAAACAACTTTTTTATTTGTAATTAGGAGGAAAATACTCAAGTCTACTTTGACCGTTGCAAACTTTTGTAACATTAAAACTCCAGCTACTTCACGTATAATTGAATCTGAAATATTTACACATTTAAATGCCTAACTGCAGGTAAACATTTATCCTTTTGGGAGAGGGCCAGGTGGAAGGGCCCCACGGCAAAACAACAATATTAAGTCCCGGATATCTGACTGTACTGCCAGTGCCACCCAGTCTTAATATTACTGGATCATCATCATCATCCTCAGTCAATATTTACTAAGGTCTTTATGACAGCAGTGGCATTAGAAAGTTTATAGAAATCCAGTAGCTTAAAGATCTCAGTTTATTATTTCCTGGTAATGTATGTTAACATTATTTACTGTTTTTGCAATTAACAAATCAGAATATTCCTGAATAAAGGTCTTCAATTATTAGCTGTTACTTCCATTTCCCAAATATTTTTAACTAATTTAGCTTCAATAAAAACTTTAATAAGTTTAATATATGCCATGTAAAGGAAAAAAAGGTAAAACATTTCTAATTCAAATATGTTAAATAAATGTAACTGTACTAAGTGAAGTTGCTTGAAATATGAAGGAATTGTCTCCTTTTATTGTCATTTCTGACCATAGCTAATGTTCATAGGATTCAATTTTTTAAAAAGGCACCCTGTTCCTCACTAAGCTGTCATGGGCCCCCATTTCTACTAAGTGGCAGAAATATTTCCTTTAAAGTTGGCAATATTTTTCTTAACATTTTATTTTATTTTTAAAAAGTGCTTGAATTCCCACAATGTTAAGTACTTTCATAAACAGTTTAAAATAATTTGGCAAACTAAAAGATATGTGGGTTTACCATTTATACATACGTCTTTCATAATGTAAGTGGATAAATCTATTTAGGATATTAATCCCCTCATGTATTTTGCCTTTTGTACTGATAAAATCTAGTAAGGAAAATGAGTACATATATATTGAATATATACATATACCAAAACACTGATCTATTTTTCATAGATGCCCATTTCTAGGTATCAAATTTAATTTGTGCTGGTTACTATGGATAAAATTCTTTTTAAATCTTACAAACTCATTTTTATAATTTTAATATAAAAATAATGTGTACACATTAAAAACTAAAACACTTTATTAGGGTATGAAATGAAAATTAAAATTTCCCCTTCTCTCATTCACCACACATATAAGAAATCTGACTGCTAAACTCAGTCCCACTTCCCAGACAACTTGCTGATAAGTTTCTGATGTATCACAAACTTAAGCATATACATATGCATATTAGTTCATTTTTAAAAGTTTTATTGAGCATCGAAGATGTGCCAAGTGCTGATTCAGATGTAAGATGCAGTGGTAAACAAAACAATCCTTTTTCTTGAAAAACTTATGTTCTAGAGGATTATAGTATAGGATAGTATAGTGTCATGCAGCCATGTCTATTATGAAAAAAGAAATAAAGTAGGATAACAAATAGATGTAGTGAGAGGGTAGGCTATTTTAGATAGTGTGGTCAGGGGCATTTAAGTAGAAAGTTGAACAAAGTAAAGGAGCAGACTGGTGTGACATTCTGGGGGTAAAACACTACAGTCAGAGAAAACAAATGTCAAGGCCCTGAGATGACATTCTTAGAATGTTTGAGATAATAAGGGAGCTAGTGTGACTAGAGTGAACCAAGAATAGAACCATGTTAAGAAATGAGGTTAGAGAGGTAGCCAGGGGCCAGAGTATACGTATATGTGTACAAATATCCCTTTTATAAATACATAAGATTACAACATATATCTGGGGTCACAAACTTAAAGGCCTATAAGGTTCAGGCAGATGATTTTAAATGCGTGAAGTAGGTGGAATGGTAAATGTGGTGAACTGGACAGTGTATACCAATTTTAGAGAAGGTAACTTACTTAATATGGGTAGGCCTCATCCAATCAGCTGAAGGTCTTAAGAGAAAAAGTCTAAGATCCCCTAATGGTATAAGCAGACAATTTGGAACTTGTCTATGATAATAAGAAAAAAAAAAATCTGATTAATGACAAAAATGGAAGTGTAATTCAGGTCTTCTGTTCTTTTTATCACTGTTTTTACAAGTATGTTACCATACTACGTATAGCTCTATAGATAATTACTGTATAAAACATAGATGTGACAAAATTTTTATGTCACTGGGTAGGCCAACTGGCACAACTGATTAGAACATATAACTAATGAGGTCAGGATCAAGTGTTCAACCCCAATCTTGCTGAGGGATTTGCATTGAGAAAAATATTGCTTCATGGCTACAGTTTGCATGTTATAATCACTGTTGACTGTCTTACTAATTCATAGCTCTGACTGAGAGAGCATATGGTTCAATGAAAAACTATCGCTACCATTAAAAAAAAAAAAAACACAACAACCAGATCCTAGCGACAGTCACTAATATTTCTGATTGCCAAGGAGAGCAAATATACACACACAAAAATGTATATGAGAAGAAAAAGATCCATACTGAATAATACTTATTAGAAGAATGTAGAAAAAATTAAGATTTTCATTCTCTTTTCGAATATATTTTATATGGCCTCTATCTTAATGGTTTCTAGGACTTTAAAATGTAAATTATGAACTCAGTAAATAGGGTTCACGTTTAGCTCACTTTTCACTATGTCAAACAAGAAAGTATTCTATTTAGTTATTAAAAAGTACTAGTACAATCACAGGTAACACATGACCTTAAAATATGGAGCATTCTATTCAAAATTTTTGGTCTAAAACATGAAATTAACCATGTTCTGAATTTCTGAATGGTATTACAAATTCACACATGGAATCACACAATATATAATAAAAATTTAAAACATACTAACTGCTATTATGATGATAAATAATTATATTAAATCCTCTTCTACTGGCACCAAACAATAGGATCTAATTCTTGTCTAAACACTTTAATTTATACTTCTTTAAGCAAAAGGAAATATAGGGAAGCACCATAAAATCAGCAAACATTGAAACTAAGGCATTCCCTCGATCAGAAAAGAGTTTGTTATTATTATGCCTCCTGAACTTAGGAATGCAGCACTACAGGTTTACAACAGGAAAAAAATCATTACTAAATACAAATCTAATCCCTACAAGTTTAAGATTCTTCCTTGATGAAACTGTTTAGATTTATATATTTATTCTGTTAAATTTTTTAAAAATTGTTTTTTGGGGTGAAACTGTTTAGATTTAGACTAAAGAAGCTGTTGCAAGTAGATTTTGCATTTGGCACAGCAATAAGGAGGTACTAATACTTTAATAATAGCACTTTTGTAATAAATAAAATTTATTTTAAATCTTCATATTGTTATTCCTCTCTCTGCTATCTCTTCTGCTTTAATATGAAAGAGCTATCAGATATAGTGGCAAATTTAGCATCCCTACCCACCCCCCTCTCTAGCCCCTTCCCCTTACTCTGCCAAAGGAAACAAAATGCCAACATTTCCTTTTCTTAGCACTCAAAGCCTTCTAAAACTCAAAGGAAACAAAATAAAGAAACTAAGAAAAAGGAATATGGAAATACAGAAATACGTTATTTCCATACAAGGAAATGGAATGCTTATTCTAATAATAGCTCTTATCTTAACCCACCAAAAGAAAATGACTTTTGGAAAAAAAATTAAAAAGAATAAGTCAATATAACTCATTGGTAAAATTAAAGGCAAGGTAGTATAAAAGTCATCAGCATATTTTAATCTGCCACTAAAAGTAATAATTGATCATACATCTTCTCCTGCTTTGGCTTTTGGAAAGCTGAGAACCAGAAAATGCTTGGAAAGCCTTTTGCTGTTTCATATCTTAGAGAAAAAACCTCCAATTTTTCTCCATTCAGAATATTAGCTATGGGTTTCTTGTATACAGCTTTTATCGTGTTGAGGTATGTTCTTTCTATACATAGTTTGTTGAATGTTTTTATCATGAAAGGTGTTAGATTTTATCAAATGCTTTTTCTGCATCTAATGAAATGATCATTTGGTTTTTGTCCTTCATTCTGTCGATGTGATGTATCACTTTTATTGATATGTGTATGTTGAACCATCCTTGCACCCCTGGGATGAATCCCACTTGATCATGGCGAATGGTCTTTTTAATGTGCTGTTGGATTCTGTTTGCTGGTATTTTGTTGAGGATCTTTACATCTCTGTTCATTAGGGATACTGATCTGTAGTTTTTTGTTGTTGTTGTTGTGTCTTTGCAGTTTTGGTATGAGGTTAAAGTTGGCCTCATAGAACAAGTTTGGAAATATTCCTCCTCCTTCAATTTTTTGGAAGAGTTTGAGAAGAACTCGCATTAGTTCTTTAAATGTTTGGCAGAATTTAGCAATAAAGCCATCTGGTTCTGGGTTGTTTTTTTTTTTATTGGTAGACTTTATTACTGCTTCAATCTCATTGCTCGTAATTGGTCTGTTTAGGTTTTCTAGTTCTTCATGATTCAACTTTGGAAAGTTGTTACATGTCCAGGAACTTATCCATTTCTTCTAGATTTTCCAGTTTGTTCACATGGTTGTTCACAGAAGTGTCTTATGATCCTTTGTATTTCTGTAGTATCAGTTGTACATGCAAGCTGTATACTGTACACTGATTTGTTCCTGGCACCAGCTAACTATCCTAGTGCTATATTGTTCTTATCTTATTTTTTCCTTAATAATTGGTAAATAACTTTTTAAATGACAATATATATGTGTGTGTGTATATATATATATTTATATACATAAATTTAAAGGTTATTTGAATGTCCGAAAGTGGATTTTTTCTTAAGCCTTGCTAAACATAATCCATTATATATGAGAACTACCTATCTGTCTATCTGAAAATTACAGAACTAGTTTTAGTTTCCTTTACGTAAAACCTTTTTCTTTTCCTCTATAACACAGGAAATATTGAGGAAAAGCCTAATATCTGTATGAATTAGTTGTGTTCCACATGTGGATTTGTAAGCACCATCTATTTAAGTGTATAAGGAATATTATTTACTTTCCTTCAAATCAAATTAAATCAGAATCTGAGAATCCAGGAAATTTAAACTTGGTTGTTTTTGATAATTTCTTCTCCTCTCCATAGAGTTGTAATCCCAGGGATTTTTACCTCCATTTCATTTAAAATAAATTTCTGTATATCTTCACAGAATATTCTCTGTACCTTTAAAATAATGTGGTAAAATAATAACATAAAATTTACTATTTTAGTCATTTTAAGTGTACAATTCAGTGACAGTAAGTACATTCACAATGTTGTACAACTATCTCCACTATTTACTTCCAGAACTTTTTCATCATCCTAAGCAGAAACTCTGTACCCATCATACAACACCTCACTCTCCCTTTTCCTCAGTCCCCCACTAGCTCCCTAATTCCTCTCCCACCCCCCCTGCCACCACCTCTGGTAACCTCTATTCTACCTTCTGCCACTGTGAATTTGCCTATTTTAGACACCTCATCTAAATGGGAATCATACAATATTTGTCTTTTCTGTCTGGCTTATTTCACTTACCATAATGTTTTTAAGGTTCATCCATGTTGTTGCATGTATCAGAATATCATTCATTTTTAAGGCTGAATAATATTTCTTTGCATGTAAATAGATGCTACTCAACTTACCCTGGGTTACTTCCCAATAAACCCATTGTAAGTTGAAAATATTGTAAGTCGAAAATGCATTTAATATACCTAACCTACTGAGCATCACGGTTTAGCCTAGCCTATCTTAAACATGCTCAGAATACTTACATTAGCCTACATTTGGGCAAAATCACCTAACACAAAGACTATATTATAATAAAGTGTTTACTATCTCACGTAACTTATTGAATACTATACTCAGTATTCAAGTATGTGTACGTGATATGTATGTATAGTTGAAGTATGGTTTCTACTGAATGTGTATTGCCTTTGCATCACTGTAAAGTAAAAAAATCTAAGTCAAACTATCTTAAGTCGGGACCATCTGTATACCACATTTTGTTTATCCATTCATCTGCTGATGGACACGGGTAGTTTCCACCTTTTGGTTAATGTGAACAATACTGTTATGAACACTGATGAACAAACACATGAGTCTTTGCTTTCAATTCTCTTGGGTGTATACCTAGGAGTGGAATTGCTGGATCATATAGTAATTCTATGTTTGACTTTTGAGAAGCCATCAAATTGTTTTCCACAGCAGCTGAATCATTTTATATTTCCATCAGCAGTACACTAAAGTTCTCTGTATCTTTTTTGTTTTGATAGAAACATGGATCACCCCAGAGAATGCAACTCCCCTTATATCTTTCCTGAGACCCCACATTCAAACTGTTTTCCACAGTGGTTGCATGATTTCACATTTCCATCAGCAATGCACAAAAGTTCTATCTTTTTTGTTTTGATAGAAATGTGCATCTCCCCTGAGGATGCAACTCCCCTCATAAGACCACATATTCTTCCCTGTGTATAAGTTTCTTTTGATATACCTAGTTTTACTTTAACATGTAGCTTTTATCTATTTTTAGGTCATTTTATAATATGGCACTTACAGTGAGCACCCCAACATATACTGATATTTTTAGGGACAATATCTAAATGGATATTCAATACTTCAGTTTCATAAGTATTTGACTTTATATCTAGTGACCCTCATTTCTTCTGATTTCAACCATCCACCTCTAATGCAATGCCTTAAACATTGTCATTGCTCAGAACTAAGTGCTTCACTTCTGAGATCTTAAATAGCAATGTCCTGCTTTCTGATTGCAACCTCCTATCCTTTCAGCTCATGAATTTTCTTATTCCCACTACATTTACTTTATGATCTCAGGATTTAGGGTTTCTTGATTCCTTTTTCTCTCAGTATACATGTCCCTTCGACTTTATTTCCTGACCTATTTAGCCTAGACTATCATTCATCATTTGAACAACTCTTGTGCTAGTATCCTTGCCTTGGACTGAGTGTCCCCGCCAAAACGTGCCCCCCTACTGTGACAGTGTTAAGAGGGTGGAAAATCCTTCTGATAATTGAAAGGTAGGGCTTGAAGAGGTGATTAGATTGCAGGACCATGCCATAATGAATGGATTAAAAATGGTGGCCATGGGCATGGTTAAGAGGGCTTTAAAAAGAGAGACAATGAGGTTAGTCTCTCCCTCTCTCTGCTTCCACTATCTTGCAATGTGAGACCCCTGGGTCACTGTTGCCACCACCAGATGTGTTCCTTGGACTTTGGACTTCCCAGCATCAGAAACTGTAAGCAACAAATCTCATTTTCTTTATAAAATACCCAATTCTGTGTATTTTGTTATAAGCAACAGAAATGGACTAATACAATCCTCAGCCTCTCTGCTCTCTATCACATTTGCCCTGCAGATTTGTAATCCTGAATCATTTTGATCCTTTACCTTCTGTGCTGCTATACAAGGTAAGCTGAATGTGTTAAATTACACAACTGTACAAATAAGAACTCATACAAACTGATGGCATCCATCATCAGCTGAGTCCTCAGGATTGCTTGACTTTACTCTTTTCCTTGCCCTTATTCAATTATCTCTCCCATTCCCTTCAGTAGCTACTCTTAACTCTGTCATTCCTTTCAAAGTCTCTTGCCCCCTCACATTCAGAAGCCCACAATGACCCCCATCCTACGGAACAAATTAAAATTAATTGTGGCCCCAAATTTATTTACACTCACAGCTTTCCTTATCTCCTTCACTCCTTCTATGATCACAATTTGGCCATCTTCCTGGTCAAGGCAAACTCTTCTGAAGACACTCTAAACTTCATCTATTCCTACCTTCTCTGGAATTCTGTTCCATAACAATCCTTTCTCTTGTTTCCTTCCAATTAGCCATAAACATGCTCAAGTATTTGTCACTTTCACAAACAAAAAACATTCTTCACCTACCTTTCTCTCTTCTCAACTATTATTACCATCTTTCTTACTTGCGTTTTTTCAAGGACTACTCTATTGCCAAAATTGCTATGCTTCTTTTCCTTTTAATCATTCTTTAATTCACAGAAAACTGGCTTCTATATTTCACACTCTATTGAAATTACTCTTGTGCAAGTCACTAATGCCACTGAATTCCAAACACAAAGAATACTTATTCTTACCTTAATTAACCATTTAGCAACATGTGACCTTGCTTTTTTCTTTTTGGAAATCTCCTTCGTTGGCTTGAGTGATATCATACTTTTTCATTTTACTCCTACCTCACTGACTACTTGTTTTAAAAAGATATTTATCTTAACATTGGTTGAGCACTAACACTAAGCCAAATACTGTCTTAAGAGCTAAGATAGTTACAACAATCCTCTGAAGAAGGTACTATTATTCTCATTTTAAAAAAGGAAATGGGCTTGATGCAGGTTCATTTATTTAAAGCCAAAAAGGACATGGCTGTGTAACTGCAAATCCCAGTAGCTTTACTACACCACCAGCAATGTTTTTTAAGTAGCAGTGAGAAGGGTACTTGGGAAGCATATCTTTGAGCCAATACTTGCTAACTCACAATTTAGGAGAGATCCTGTAACTCTATTAGGTTCATGTAGATTTTTAAAAGGTCTTTAAAAATCAAATACTTCAGCTTTATAATTTTCAAAAATAATTCAATAATCTGCTGTGATTCAGCAAAGAGAAGGAGATGCAAGAACCGGCATTAAGGTTTGTTTTTCAGGAAGTAATGTCATGCAAGATTGCCATACACCTCTCAGAATTCTTGGACACTGTCACTTCATCAACAGTATACCTGCTGTCCCATCTCAGAAGGGTGGCAAGAGAAGGTTCTATAAAAATTCTCTTTATCAATGGATTGAATTTACTACCTACCACACTGCAATAAGCATGGTCAGGGCACAAATCACATAGTATTCATAAGTCTTAATAAAGGGTTAATATATGCCTCTTCTTATTATTTTGCTAAGAAGAGACCCTAATTTAATGCAGCTAACTGAAACTTGCATGCAAAATAGCTCTCAAACTTTGGCTGTGTGTGGGAATTTCTAGAGAGCGAAAACACAGATACTTGAGTCCTGCCCATAGAGATTCTGATGTCATTGGCCTGGGATGGGCTGGACATTAGGATTTTTAGACATCAGGTGATTCTAATGGCACCTGCAGTTGATAATTGCTGGTGCAAAAGACTGTAATACTGTCTCTATAATCACCACCACCCACCCTCCCAAAAAAGTGGATTGGTGGGATGTATTCATTCACTATTAGGGTTTTGCTTACATGCATGCCCACCTATAGAAACTGATTCTAACTGCCAAAGAAAATTATTTCCCATAGTCAGTGGCCAACCAAACATACTTGGTGTTTGATAACTGTATTAATTACCTAGGGCTGCTGTAACAAAGTACTGTAAACTGGGTGGCTTAAAATAGACACTTAATGTAACACAGTTTTGGAGGCTAGAAGTCCAAAATCAGGTGTCAGCTAGGCTGAACTCCCTCTGACAGCTGTAAAGCAGAATCCTTTCTTGCCTCTTCTAGCATTTGGTGTTTGCCAGCAATCCCTGGCATTCCCTGGCTTTGTAGACATATCACTCCAGTCACATAGCTGTCTTCTCCCAGTGTGTCTTCACATCCTCTTCTTTCTGTACATGTCTCTCACTGTGTCCAGATTTCCCCTTTTTCATAAGGACACCAGTCATAGTGGATTAGAGCCCACCCTAATGACTACATTTTAATTTGATTACTTCTGTAAATACTCTATTTCAAACTAAAGTCGATTCTGAGATACTGGGGGTGAGGACTTCAGCATATCTTTTTTGGAGGACACAATTCAACTCATAACAATAACCAACAATTACAGATGTCAATGACACTGCTCCAAAGCAGAGTTCTTAATGAGGGGATGGGAAAAGATTACATCTTCATTTTCACCAACTCTCATGAAGTACAGCATTTCCTATAATTATGAACATAGGCAACAAATTACGGTAATAGTGCTAGTGGTTCTTGAGAGTTTATTACATTCGTAGAAACCACTAGTATTTTCACATCACATTTCAGTGCTTGCAGTTATCACAAAAATACCATTTACAGTCATCACTGGTTTGAAATTACAATTGCTAATTGACCTGCTGGTAGATCTAGTTATTTAATGCATTAATAATGATGCACATAGATATCAATATATCATGACATAATACTTTCATAATTGTATTTCAGTAAAACTGATTTTGATTTAATTGCATTTGGGGCATTTAACATTATTCTGAGAAAAAGTCCAAATTTTAAAAAAAGTCTTTAATAACCTATAGATCCAGTTAGTGAAGTCTTACTTTCAGACTTGAGGTTTTTTTAAATTTAGTAATCAAAGAATACACAGAACATCATACATCAGTGGGTGTTTTTCAAACTTTTTTTTTTTTTACCATGATCCACTATGCAAATATATATGTTACATATAATCCAATATACAATCTTAACTCTCCCTCATATACACAACACAAAACTGAAACAAAAGTATCACAAAACAGTATTTACCCTTACTATGGGAGATGCGCTCTGACATTTTCTATTCTATTTCTTTTCATTAAAAAATGCCAGTTTTTGAGCTACTGAATATTTACTTAACCCCAGGCTAAAAAAAATGTTACCTGTAGTAAACTCGAAGTGTCTGGATTTCTTCTTCCAGTTTTTTGTACTGTTGAATTGCAGTTTCTCTGGCTTGTTGCATGGATAATAACTTTGCCTGCAAGTAATTAATATTTTTAAAAATTCAACATTTGTTTTGGTATGTTAAAATACAGTACAAGTGTGAATAGGAGCCTTAAATTTTTGGTAGATTTGAAAAGCTATTTATATTTTTAGTAGTGTCTCATTATTTCCCACAAAATAGAAATTAATAATAATAGAAATACTGAAGACATAAACATTAAATTTAACAGCTTTGCTGATTACTAACTTCTGACCTTATTTATCTTTATCATCAGATATATGCCCTTCTGCAATGTTTAACTTTATACACAGAATTCAGAATGTGGAACATGGGTTCAGAGCAATATCTAGAGTAGAGATAAGCACAATGGGTGTTTCACATACAAATGTAATGTGGCTCCACTGCCTGATCACACTAGATTTTCTTTTAACTTTATTAATAGTAAAACTCAGAAAATTCTAAATATGTTGTCAAGCCATCTTTGATATTTTATGTGAAAAAAAATACACAAGACTACAACCTGATTCTTAGAGATATGATTTAACCTTTTCTATTCCTTTTCTGCAGGTGGAAAAAAATCCCTGAAGGGAGGAAGGCAGCAACCCTGAATGCCAGGATATTTTATTCAAGGGATGTTATTGTTCCTCCCTGACCATAATATTCGAGTTTTAATTTTGATAGGGTTCAAAGTAGTAATTTAAAAAGAATTTGTCACCTTCCTACCATCATTCCCACTGGAATTTAAGCATTGTCACGAGAGGTTTCAACATAACTTTTTAAATATGGTACTGGTGAGTCAGGTTTTAGTACTGTTTATTCAAAGTTTAATTAGCATGAAATGGTTGTCTTTCACTTTAAATGGTGTTTGATAGATAACACAGAGCGAATTGTTGTCACAAACCTCAAAAACTACACCAATGCCAATTATTAAAAAGTAAGTGAAAGTTTGGAGGCAGAGTTTCAGAATTTTGCTCAACTCATGATTTTGCTGAAATTATTTTCTTACATAAGAATGCAGTCATAAGACAAACTATGAAATCCTGATTATGGAAAATTAGTGTAATAAAGGTAAACAGACAATGCCACTTTTCTATTTTAATAATGGAAAATTATAAAAAACATGCAACAATTTGGATCTTTGTATATAAATTTAGGCACAAAGATATTAATTTGTTCTCTATTTTTTATTTAGGCTAGCAAATTTTACCAGTCACTTTGTAATTAAATTTAAGATGTCTGAGTACTTGCTTTAACATGATGTGTTCCATAATTAAAAATAAAATATTATTGAAAATTAGGAAAAAAGCATTTAAAGTAAAAATAGGTGGTTCTTCATGTCAATAATTAACAGCTTTGCCAATTTTCTGTATACTATAAAATGTGACTGAAATGGTAAGCTGGAAGATACAGATACCCTCTGTGACTAATGGTAAGTCAAAAAGAATTGCACAAAAAAAGACATAATGCATTCAATTAACAAAACTTCAGATATTCTGTTGCATGTATTTAAGGAATATCATTCCACTAGCCCCAGAAGAAAACTAAATCCTGATGGCATCATTTGTGCTCCTAGAATTCAGATCTACTTCTTGGACTTCCTGGGTAGATAAATTCTTTAACGGGAAGAGAGATGAGGCTCAGGCTAGTTTAAGTTGGTCTGTTACAGGCAGTGTAAAAATATTTAACTTAAATGTGTTGTTTACTTCTTTTGTATTTCCTAGATTTATTAATAATATAAAATTCCATCACACTATAAGACAAAAATAAATTTTGTATAAAAAACCTTGACGAAATTAGCAAACAAGAATTTTTTCTTACTTTTCTGGCATCCTATTTCCATATTTCTGGCAATTACTTTTTAAAAACTGCATTAAAAATTGTGTATACTACCATAAATAAATACATGCATTAGAAAGAGAAACTAACAAGACTCAGTGTAAGAAAATATACAGTGTAAAATAAATGTCCCACCCCAAAACTCAGTACTACAAATCCCCTCTCCTGAGATTAGCAGTTACCTGTTTGATGTATATCCTTACAGAGATACTCTACGAATATACAAGCATATATGTATATTTGCAAATAAGTATACCTATTTACAAAACTGGTAGCATTTTATACAAACTGTTATAAACCTTGCCTTAAATTTTTTTTTAAAAAATTGCTATTTTGCTTCAGATAAAAAGAAAAAAAACAACTCCCATCCCAGCCCATGTATTACACTCACCAGTCACACTCCCTTCCTTCCCTCTAATGCCAAAGTAAAACACTACCATGAATCTGGGTTTATCATCTCCAGGAATATTTTATACTTTTACTACATAATTATGTACTTATAAATAATATATCTTACAGTTTATAGTTCTCAAGCTTCATATATTTATTATTCTACATATTTCACAGACAATTGTTTTGGCCCATAGTATACTTTTGATACTTATTCACATTGATATATACATATATAAATTTTTGTAGTATTTATTTTCATACATGTATGCTGTGATTATAGATATATTTGGACTTATTTTTACATATTATTTCATGTTTTATGTTTAGCATCCTTTTTCTTCACTTCTCTTTTTTTCTCTGATTTATGTTGGATTAAATTTTCTATATTCACCTTTATACTATACCATTTAGAATACTCTACTTTGAAATTTTGTTAAAAATGTATTTTTTGAGAAAAGCCTACAGTGATTCAGGATTTCTATATATAACCATATTTTTAGGCAAACATTTTATACAAGTATAACACTTTTTCTGCTTATATAGTCATATTTTTAGGAAAAATTTTATTGAAGTAAAACATACATGCAATATCATATAAAAGGACAGTGATTTTTTTAAGTCAGGCTTACTGAGTTATAATTTAAACAAAGTAAAAATTCTCCCATTTTCAGTATGCAGTTCTGTAAATTTTAACAAATTTATATAGTCATGTAACAACCATCATAATTAAGATAGAGAATATTCCCATTATCCCAAAATGTTCCCTTGTGCACCACTGCAGACTATGCCTCCTCTTTCTACCCAGCCTCTGGCAACCACTGATGTGATTTTTGTCCCTTTAGTTTTGCCTTTTCTAGAATGTTATATAAATGGAATCATAGAGTATGCAGTCTTTCAAATATGGCCTCTTTCACTTAACAATGTTTCTGAGATTCATTCATATTACTGTATATTTCAGTAGTTCATTCCTTTATAACACTTAGTAGTATTCCATTGTATGAAGTACCACAATCTGTATATTCATGCACCAACTGATGGACATTTGGGTGGTTTCCAGTTTTTGGCAGTTATTAATAAAGTTGTCATAAATATTTCCATTTTGTGGAAATATGGCTTATACGGAGATATATATATGGCTTTCTTTCCTCTTAGGTAAATATACCTAGGAATAGAATTGTCAGGTCCTTTGCTAAGTGAGTGTTTATATACATATATGTATACATATACATACACATATATTGATATAGTTATATACTTTACAAAGACACTGCCATACTTGCTGCCTACATTGCTATAACTTTAAAGCATCTATGCTTAACTACAATACCAATACCATTTGCTGAATGCCTAGTTAGGTTGGGAATTGTATCAAGTGCTTGAAATATATTACTGTAGTATATTCTCGTAACAAACCTATGAGGTAATCCCTATTATCCCTATTTTACAGGTGATAAAATTGAGGTTCATGGAGCTCAAGTAACTTTTAAATATAACAGATCTAGTGACTGATAGAACCCTAGTACAAATTAAGGCCTATTTGGTCCAAAATATATATTTTTCCTTTATACCACTGTATAAAATTCAGGGAGATATATACACTTATTACATATACACACACACACTATACATATATATACACACACACACACACATGTGTATGTGTGTGTGTGTGTGTATGTGTGTGTGTATGTGTGTATATAGTTCCAAGTGAAACAAGAGAATCAATTCATCATTTGATAACAGAGTTACTGGCAATAATGAATATTCACAGAATAATCAACACCTTAAATATCCTCTTAACATACCTTACTGATTAAAAAAAGTTGTTTAACATTAGGTTAGTTTTATAGTTAAATGTCCCATTATATACCTATCTTGATACCTATCCTGAGCAATGCCACCTAAATAGGACAATCACTTGTACTAGTACTATATTAGAAATGAACTACATTGTTTCCTTACAATTTTATCTAGTAAATTAGAATGATAAACTGTAGAGGATTCTTAAAGCAAATGTACTCCACAGGGCCTGTTTTTCCAAAGCCTTGCAGTTTCAAATATTGACCTTGTGGAGGACTTAAAGTTTTCCTCAGGATATAAAGTCTCTGGTGTAAGATAAAGATTTGTAGCACAGCAAGGTTGCTGGGTCAAGGACAGACAGGTTACTGATTGATATGTATAGATACTGGAAAATTGCTAGAGGGAGAGAGAATGTTTGCTAAGATCAAGCTTTTGTTGATAGGACCACTTAATTGCCTTACTGGAATGTCATCTGGCTTGTTTCACTGAAAGTTACCAGCCTATATTGTTAAACTATAACCCCATGTATGTTCTCTTCCTGTAACTTCCTGGTCTGGAAAATAAATGCAGGAAGAGAACCCCAATTCGAGGTTAATTTCCCAAGGAAGTGATGCCTCTCACTTGAGGGTTCCGGGGAAGTTAACCACTTCAGGGCTTCTCACTGCTTAGAAGAGATGGGCTTTGAGTAATCCTTTGCATCTCCGTCACTCAAGGGAAGTGGAGTGATGAATCTGTGGGGGGCAAAGCAACAATAAACAAAGAAAAGACTACACTGTTCACATCACTGAACACTATTTGTTATGGGTATTGTGGAGAAACCACTTCTATCTTACTTTAAAATCTCGTTATATTTGGTTTAAATGTTTTTAATATTTACAGTCTACAACCTTCCTTTGGTAGCTACAAGACCATTAATGGAAATCAGTTTGTTTTTTTAATCACAGAGCAGAAAATTTGATCTCATGTGTGATATCTGCTAAATAACATAAAGTACAAATTAAATCATAGGACCAAATAATTTTAGACTAGGAAAGGATCTTAGAGGTAATATAGTCCTCTACTTTTATAAATGAGGAAACAGATATGCTAATACAACATGTTCAGGGAAACACTTGGAAATTGTTCAAGGTTTCATAGTTGGTTAGAAGGAAAGATGGAACTAGAATACAAGTATCCAGAAAATATTTCTTTACAATACAAGATCACATTTCAATTTGTATAATTTATTATGTATTTTATTTGCTTTAATAGAATTATTTCACAGACGAACCATAAATATATTACTGCACTATACTATTAAACACATCTATAAGATATCTAATAAGATATCATCAAACAATACATCTAACTAGACAATTGACTCAAACGATATGACTATTTAACCTCAGAAGTAGGTTAAGAACCTAGTAGGAAAGAAACATAACTAAATATCTTACAAAAGCATACCTAAAAAAATTAAAAGCTATTTTTAGAAGGACAAAAATGACTAGATTTCAACTACACCTCTCCTTCATTGGAAGACTTGGATTGCTTACCACAGTGTATTGCCACATTGTATTGCTCTTTAGAGGTGATTCCTTAGAAGCTGTTATGTTTTATTCTTATGTCATGCCTCTCAGTTTATCAGATCAGAGATGATAAGGTTCCTTACTCAAAAGCAGCCATATAGGCACTGTCTAGTCATCTGTGAGATGGTATGACATGAAAGGGAAAAAAAGTTTGTGGTAAAAGCAGAAATCAAAACACTCACAGGCAGAAACTGATTCATATGCAGTGAGTAGAAGCCATGGAACACAGAAAGGGAGAGCAGGCAGAAGTATGCCAGAAAGACAGTGCAGCTTGGTGCTCTGCGTGCTTCGGTTAGGCAGAATACAGTCTGTAGGACCAGGGTGACTGGAATCACATCCTGGTTCCACCACTTACAAACTGTCCGATCTTGGCAAGTTAGTCAATCTTTATATGCTTCAATTTCTTCACCTACAAAATGGTGTACTTGTACTCTATATCTTAGAGGACTTAGAGGTAAAAGTTAAAATCTGTAAAACAAAACAGTGCCTGGCACATAGTAAATGCTTTAATAAGTGATTATTAAATAAATAGTAGAAAAACAAAAAATAGCTGAATCACCAAATCAATGACTCAGAAAATAAGAAGTGGAGGTGATCTGCTACAAAACAAGAGAAGAAAATAAAAATCCAGTGTAGATCTGGCTTGTATCCTGAAAACCTTTACACATACTGAAAGATATCTGAATCCCTGTGAAGTCTTGCTGTTTATGGTCTTCCTCATGATTCTATATATCTTTACCTAAAAACCTCCACTGACCAAGGTAGCAAGCACATTTTTTCTGTTCTCTGTCATCGATCCTATAATTTTCCTTCCCCCCAAAATTAGCATACAAAATGTGGTATTTCTCAAGAATCTCCTTTTAAATATGTCACAGGATTTCAATGATCATCTTTAAAAAGAGAAAACATTTTTAAGACTTGATTTTAAAGGATATTTTTATTATATATCATTTAAGATGAATGCTATTTATCTTTAATACCAATACCAGCATTTATAACAATACTTTAAATATGTATAGTGATATGTGATTTATAAAAGACCTAAACTATAATACATTATCTTATTGGAGATAGTAAGTGCTTGAATACTTTTGTTGAATGCATAAATGCTATTTCTATTTTAGAAAAGAGGAAAATAAGAGTTAGAAATATTAACTATGTAGATTGCCTATTAATGAGGGGCAGAACATAAAAAAAATTCTGATCTTCTTCCAAATCACAATAAGGCGCTATAATTTTATACAAATACATAGCAAAATAGAAACTATATACCAGGTACTGTTCTAAGTGCATTAGATATATTCATTTACTTATTTCTCATAACATATCTGTGTAGTAACTACTATTATTCCTTAAAATTAAGTTACATACTATTATTAATATTTCTGAGAAGATAAAAGATTACTTTTTTGCCAATATTCTGCAAAGTTGAAGAAAACACTATACTAGTGCCCTTTGGCACTAAATGGACTAACACTCAAAAACCACATATGTGACTACAAGAAGGATTTGGACGCCATGTTAAAAAAAACTGTATGAGTTATGTGTTAGTCCGTTTTCTGTTGCTTATGACAGAATATCTGAAACTGGGTAATTTATAAACAAACAAAACTTATTTCTTTCAGTTTTGCAGGCTGGGAAGTCCAAGGTTCAGAGGCACATCTGATGAGGGTCTTCTTGGTGGGCACTTCCTGAAGATTGCCGAAGTGATACAGGATATCACATGGTGAGAGGCTGAGCAAGAGTGCTTCCACATGCTTTCTTCCTCTCCTTACAAAGCTCCCAGGCTACTCCCTGATAACCCACTAAACCATTAATCCATTAATCTATGAATGGATTATTAAATTCATGAGGACATAGTCCTCATGATCTTATCACCTCTTAAGGGCCCCACATTTCAAATACCATATTGGGGATTAAGTTTCAACATGTGCTTTAGAGGGGACATTCAATCCATAGCAAGTAATAAAAAACAATTCTTACATGACGTTATTTAAATAAAATTAGGTAATATGATTCATTGATAATAATTAGCATCAGACAAAAAAAAAAGCAACTAATTTTGCTTAGTGTTTATAGCATAGTAGTTAAGAGGAGGGACTTTGGAGTCAGACTTCCTAAGTTCAAATCTAGTCCATCATTCATTAGCTGGGTGACATTTAGTAAATTACTTAACGTTTTCCTCACCTGTAAAATAGGAATAGTAATAGTAGCTATACAAAGTTTATTTCAATATGTCATCCAGTAGTAATAGTAGCTACTAAAAAGCTTGTTTTAGCATAGCATTCAAACCTTTCTTTGGAGGCACATACATCATTTTTAGGTGTTAGTCCATTTAGTAACAAAAGGCTAGTGTTTTCCTCAACTTTGCAGTATGTTGACAAAACCTTCCCAGAAATATTAGTAACAGTACATAATTTAATTGTAAGGAATAGCGATGAGGATTTCTCTCTTCTGCAATAACTGGCTCCCAAGGAATTCTGGATTGATTTGGTTTGGTGGGAGGAAGCACAACTTTCCAAGTATTTATCCATTTAACCATACTTTAGGGAAGTAGTGAGAGAAAAAAATATACTTACTGGGTCTAATAATGATTTGAGAACTGTTTGTTTTGCTTGTTTTACAAGTTTATTCTGGTTTTTAAGACACCATGTTTAGTCAACTAGCCTGAATTCCATTCTGTGCTATCTCCTAGGATTTGACTTAATCTCAAATCCAGACCTGTGTCTGTTTACTTGGATTCAATTTCTTTCTGCCTGGACCTTCCTGTTCTGTGTGGATCTACGAACACTAACCTCTGATATGTTCATCCTAATGATGATACTGGACAAGGACACCGACCTAACTATTCAGAGTTTTGTGACTCCATTTGGCCTGATACTCTAAATTCTGACATCACTATGTTAATGTCTCATTTCTAAATCTATTTGGCTTTTCCAATCATAATTTGTATCCTGAATACAACCCATTTCACCACAACTCTTCACTGCTCAATCTAACATTGCTTACTACCACCAGTTTATTTTTTTAGAGGCCATATTCCCTCAAAGCATCTCCTTGGTTTTCTCACAACACTAAATATTAAAATACAAAAGCATAAGCATGCCCATGTTTCTATATTAGCAGTCAAAGACAAAGAAGAAAACTTGAAAGCAGCAAAAGTTAAATGACTCATCATATAAAAGGGATCCTCAATAAAATTAACAGTGGATTTCTAATGAGAGAAGATGGATGTCAGGAGCAGTAAGACAGCATACTCAAGGTGATGAAAGAAAAGATATGAATAGATATTTTATAAAAGAAGATATCCACATGGCCGATAAACATGATAAACATGCTCAACATCACTAGTTATCAGGGAAATAAAATTAAATCCCACTATGCTATTATTTCATTCACAACAGAATAGCTAAAATTAAAATGCCTAGCAATACTAGGATGTACAGGCTAAGATGTAAAATGACTACAAATCTCTTAAATTCTTCATGGGAATATAAATTAGTGTAACACTTGGGAAACTTTTGGATGATATAGATATCTACGACCCATTTTGAATTTTAATCACTGATGAATCATATGCAATTTACTAAATTGGGAGAGGTTCTCTTTTCACATGTATCATAAATATTTTTTAAGACTATATTATGTTGAATTTAAATAAATATTTTTTGATGACTACTGCAAACTGTGGCTCCCACAACGAGCTCGACTTCAAACTCGTCTTTGGCGAGGACGGGGCGCCGGCGCCCCCCCCCCCCCCCCCCCCCCGGGCTCGAGGCCTGCAGCATGTTGGTGACCATTCTGCAATGTGATATCCTGCCGTCACTGAGGTCGCCACCAAAGAAAGCCTTCACCAGAAGTGTTCCCTGGACTTTGGACTTCCTATTCTCTGAAACTGTCAAGATGGCGGAAGAGGAGAGCTGCCTGCCGCTTTTCCGCCACGAGTAGAAGCAGCCTGAGGCCCGTGCCAGATGCAGCTGTAGCAGAATCCGCGCAAAGGAACGTCTTTGAAAGGCCACGCAATCCAGCAGCTCGAAGGCTTCACCGCTGCCACCCGGCTCCATCCCAAGCCTGGCCTAGTGTGCACAGAGCAGGGAGACATCCTGCAGGGGAAGGGGAAGCTCTGCAGAGACCACACGCTCTGCGGTGCCTCCACGCATCCCAGCAGCCCGGGCCAGAGTGCAGGGAACAGGGAGTCACTGAGGTAGCCATACCAAAGTGGCAACCACAGCAACATCTTAGTCAGTCAATAGTGTCAAACCTGTGGACTGTGAAACCCCCTGCCACAATGAAGAAGCATCAAAGAAAAGATACCAGAAATATGAAAAATCAAGAAAGTACACCACCAAAAGATAATAAATCTCAAGCTCTAGATCCTATAGAACAAGAAGCCCTTGAAATGACTGACAAGGAATTTCGAGTGATAATTCTAAGGAAACTGAACGAGATACAAGAAAACTCAGCTAGACATCATGATGAAATGAGGAAATGTATACAGGACCTGAAAGAGGAAATGTACAAGGAAATCAATGCCCTGAAAAAAAATGTAGCAGAACTTGCCAAACTGAAGAAGTTATTCAGTGAAATAAAAAACACAACGGAGAGCTTAACCAACAGTTAAGCTCAAATATCCGAGACATGGGTATTCCAGAAGGGGAGGAAAAAGGAGATTGCATTGAAAACATATTCAACAAAATAGTGGCAAAAAACTTCCCAGGTATAGGAAAAATCACAGATATTCAGATCCAGGAAGCTCAATGATCTCCAAACGTATTCAACACAAACAGGTCTTCTCCAAGACATGTTATAGTCAAATTGGCAAAACGCAAAGACGAAGAGAGAATCTTAAAAGCTGCAAGAGAGAAGCGTCAAATCACCTATAAGGGAGCCCCAATCAGGCTAACATCAGACTTTTCATCACAAACCCTAAAAGCCAGAAAGGAATGGGATGATATATTCAAAATACTAAAAGACAGAGATCGTCAGCCAAGAATACTCTACCCTACAAGGCTATCCTTCCGAAATGAAGGGCAAATAGTATATTTCTCAGACAAACAAAAACTGCGGGAGTTCTCCACCACACGACCACCCTTACAAGAAATTCTCAAGGGAGTACTGGGTTTGGTTCCTGAAAAATAACTACCACTGCCATAAAAATCCAAGAAAAATAAATCCACTAGTATAATAAAAATGTCATTCATGAAGAGAAAACAAACAAACAAAAAGGCTATCTCCAACCTAAGGAACCAACAAACACAGAAAACAAACAGTAAATCAGAAAGCAAGGAACAAAAGACACCTAAGACAACCAAACAACAATCAACAAAATGCTAGGAATAAATCAACACTATTCAATAACAACTCTTAATGTAAAAGGCTTAAATTCCCCAATCAAAAGACACAAACTGGCTGACTGGATCAAAAAGGAGGACCCAACTATATGCTGCCTCCAAGAGACCCACGTCACCCATAAAGATTCACATAGACTAAGAGTGAAAGGATGGAAAAAGATTTACCATGCAAACAGAAAAGAAAAACGAGCTGGAGTAGCTATTCTTATATCTGACAAAGCAGACTTTAAACTAAAAACCATAAAAAGAGACAATGAGGGACACTACGTAATGATAAAAGGACCGAGCCATCAAGAAGACATAACAATCATAAATATGTACGCACCCAATGTTGGAGCAGCCAGATTTATAAAACAAACTCTATTAGACCTAAAGAAGGAAATAGACACTAATCCCATAATAGCAGGGGACCTGAACACTCCACTGTCAATATTGGACAGATCATCTAGGCAAAGAATCAGCAGAGAAACACAAGATCTAAACAATACTCTAGACCAATTGGAATTGGCAGATATCTACAGAACATTCCATCCAACAACCTCAGAATATTCATTCTTCTCATCAGCACATGGATCATTCTCCAGGATAGATCACATATTAGGTCACAAATCAAGTCTCAATAAATTCCAAAAAATTGGAATTATCCCATGTATTTTCTCAGACCATAATGGATTAAAACTAGAAATTAATAACAAATGAAATTCTGGAAACTATACAAACACAAGGAAATTAAACAGCACTCTACTTAATGACATATGGGTCCAAGAAGAAATCAAGCAGGAAATCAAAATATTTATTGAAACTAATGAAAATAATGATACATCATACCAAAACCTGTGGGATTCTGCAAAAGCAGTATTAAGGGGGAAATTTATTGCATTAAATGCTCACCTCAGAAGAATGGAAAGATGGCAAGTGAACAACCTAACACTTCACCTTAAAGAACTAGAAAAACAAGAACAATCCAAACCTAAAGTTAGCAGACGGAAAGAAATCATTAAGATCAGAGCAGAACTGAATGAAATTGAAAACCAAAAAACAATTCAAAAGATCAACGAATCAAAAAGTTGGTTTTTTGAAAAGATAAATAAAATTGACAAACCATTACCATGGCTAACAAAAAAAAAAAAAAAAAAAAAGAAGAGAGAAGATGCAAATAACAAAAATTAGAAAAGAAAAAGGTGATATTACAACTGATTCATCTGAAGTACAAGGCATCATTCGAGACTACTATAAACAACTATACGCCCACAAATTTGAAAATCTGGAGGAAATGGATAAATTTCTGGACACACACAAGCTCCCAAAACTGAACCATGAAGACATAGAAAATTTGAACAGACCAATAACAATAAAGGAGATTGAAGCTGTTATCAGAAGGCTCCCAACAAAGAAAAGCCCAGGACCAGATTGATGCACAGCAGAATTTTACCAAACATTCAAAGAGGAATTGACACCGATTCTTTACACACTATTCCAAAAGATTGAAACGGATGCAAATCTCCCAAACTCATTCTATGAAGCAAACATCATCCTGATACCAAAACCAGGTAAAGATATAACCAAAAAAGAAAACTACAGGCCGATATCCTTGATGAATATAGATGCAAAAATCCTCACTAAAATACTAGCAAACAGAATACAGCAACACATACGTAAAATTATTCATTACGATCAAGTGGGATTCATCCCAGGGATGCAAGGTTGGTTCAACATACGCAAATCAATAAATGTGATACACCATATTAATAAACTCAAACACAAGGACCATATGATCATCTCTATAGATGCTGAAAAAGCATTTGATAAAGTTCAGCACTCATTCATGACAAAGACCCTCTATAAGTTAGGTATAGAGGGAAAGTATCTCAACATAATTAAAGCCATATATGCCAAACCCACTGCCAATATCATCCTGAATGGGCAAAAGCTGAAAGCTTTTCCTTTAAGAACAGGAACTAGACAAGGATGCCCACTCTCACCACTCCTATTCAACATAGTGTTGGAAGTACTAGCCAGAGCAATCAGACAAGAGAAGGAAATAAAGGGCAACCAGATTGGAAAAGATGAAGTCAAACTGTCCCTGTTTGCAGATGACATGATCCTATATATCGAACAGCCTAAAACCTCTACCAAAGAACTGTTGGAATTGATAAATGATTTCAGCACAGTAGCAGGATACAAAATCAACACACAAAAATCAGTAGCATTTCTCTTCTCCAATAGTGAACTTGCAGAACTAGAAATCAAGAAAGCCTGCCCATTTACAATAGCCACCAAAAAAATAAAATACTTAGGAATTGAGTTAACCAAGGAGGTGAAAAATCTCTATAATGAGAACTACAAACCACTGCTGAGAGAAATTAGAGAGGATACAAGAAGACGGAAAGATATCCCATGCTCTTGGATTGGAAGAATCAACATAGTGAAAATGTCCATACTACCCAAAGTGATATACAAATTCAATGCAATCCCCATCAAAATTCCAAAGACATTTTTCTCAGAAACGGAAAAAACTATTCAGACATTTATATGGAACAATAAAAGACCACGAATAGCCAAAGCAATGCTCAGCAAAAAAAATAAAGCTGGAGGCATAACACTACCTGACTTTAAGCTATACTACAAAGCTATAATAACCAAAACAGTATGGTACTGGCATAAAAACAGACACACTGACCAATGGAATAGAATAGAGAATCCAGAAATCAACCCACACACTTACTGCCATCTGATCTTTGACAAAGGCACCAAGCCTATTCACTGGCGAAGGGACTGCCTCTTCAGCAAAAGGGGCTGGGATAACTGGATATCCATATGCAGGAGAATGAAACTAGACCCATACCTCTCACCGTATACTAAAATCAACTCAAAATGGATTAAGGATTTAAATATACACCGTGAAACAATAAAACTTCTTAAAGAAAACATAGGAGAAACACTTCAGGAAATAGGACTGGGCACAGACTTCATGAATACGATCCCAAAAGCACGGGCAACCAAAGGAAAAATAAACAAATGGGATTATATCAAACTAAAAAGCTTCTGCACAGAAAAAGAAACAATTAACAGAGTTAAAAGACAACCAACAGAGTGGCAGAAAATATTTGCAAAATACACATCTGACAAAGGATTAATATCCAGAATATATAAGGAACTCAAACAACTTTACAAGAAGAAAACAAGCAACCCAATTAAAAAATGGGCAAAAGAGCTAAGTAGGCATTTCTCTAAGGAAGATATACAAATGGCCAACAGACATATGAAAAAATGCTCAACATCACTCAGCATCCGGGAAATGCAAATCAAAACCACATTGAGATACCATCTAACCCCATTTAGGATGGCTAAAATCCAAAAGACTCTGAACGATAAATGCTGGCGAGGTTGCGGAGAAAAAGGAACTCTCATACATTGTTGGTGGGACTGCAAAATGGTGCAGCCTCTATGGAAAATGGTATGGAGGTTCCTCAAACAATTGCAGATAGATCTACCATATGACCCAGCTATCCCACTGTTGGGAATATACCCAGAGGAATGGAAATCATCAAGTCGAAGGTGTACCTGTTCCCCAATGTTCATCGCAGCACTCTTTACAATAGCCAAGAGTTGGATCCAGCCCAAATGTCCATCATCAGATGAGTGGATACAGAAAATGTGGTACATCTACACAATGGAATACTACTCAGCTATAAAAACGAATGAAATACTGCCATTTGCAACAACATGGATGGACCTTGAGAGAATTATATTAAGTGAAACAAGTCAGGCACAGAAAGAGAAATACCACATGTTCTCACTTATTGGTGGGAGCTAAAAATTAATATATAAATTCACACACACACACACAGACACACACACACACACACACACAAACAGCGGGGGGAAGAAGACATAACAACTACAATTCCTTGAAGTTGATATGACAAGCAAACAGAAATGACATTGTCGGGAGGGAGGGGGCGAGGTAGGAGGGAGGGAGGTATCGGTAATGGGCCACAATAATCAACCACATTGTATATCGATAAAATAAAATTAAGAATAAATAAATAAATAAATAAATATTTTGTAAAGAATATATTATGTTGAATTTTTAATAACATCATTACAATTACAGGTTTGTAATCCTTTATTCATAACAGTAAAATTCAAAACAAAATTTCTGAAAACCCCCAATTTTTTCAAGTTTGGTACTCAAATTCACTGATGGCAATACCTATGTAAACTGACCTAAAAATATTTATGGTTTTCCTTGACACAAATGCATATCACACATACATTTGTATCTAACAAATATAAACAGATAATAAGAAAAAATTTAATCAAGTTTTTAACCTATTTTACTACAGCCTTTGAAAAGCCTGCAGTCTTGAGGCACTCTGTTTATGGGATAAAACAACCTAGTAAAAGCCTTTTAAACTAAATCTTAGGGACTGACTTGTTTCCCAATCCCTCACTCCCAACCAGATGTTTTTATTTGATCCCACTTGTGGTTTTATGCTCACATGTACTTTGGGAGCAGTTCTTATCTTGGCCATCATAGGAAGAATAATGGATCTAAAAGGAGTCCACATCCTACTCCCCAGAATATGTTAGGTTAAATAACAGAGGGGAGTTAAGGATGCAGATGGAATTAAGATTGCTAATCAACTGACTCTTAGATGGAGAACATCCTGGATTACCTGGGTCAGCCCAATGTAATTGACAAGTATCCTTAAAAGTGGAGGAGAGGGGCAGAAGAGAAAGAACCTGAAAGATAGCAGTGTGAGAAAGATTAAACTGGCCATTGCTAACTTTGGATGATGGAAGGTGCCAGAGTCAAGGAATGTGAATAGACAGCCTGTAGAAGTCAGACAGTTTGGCACAGCTTTCAGCACATCTTCTCACTTTCTTTACGGAGTTCTTTTTCTTATTGCTATTTGTTTTATTATTTATATCAACATTTAAATTTAAATAATTTAATAAGATTAAAAGAATATGCTAATATATATATTCCCTTCTAAACCATGAGCTCCTTCAGAGTTGAAACTATGCTTGTACATATGCATGCTTTTATACAGGGTAAAAAAAAGATGTAAAATAAATATTTGTAAATATGGAAATTATAAAGTATAAATTACTCATCCTGGCATTTAAGACCTTCCACAAAGTAGCTTTAAACTCCCTTTCTAACATTTATTCTCCCACCTTCACTTTAGCCAAGGACTGACTACCTGCCCAAAATTCTGCCTAGTTATAATCTCTCCATCGGCAACATCAAATCTATGCCATACCCCCAAATCTATATCTATCCTTCAAGGCGCATTTTAATTATCACTTCCTCCATAAAATCCTTTCTTGATTCTCTTCTCACTCCATAAAATTTCTCCCACCTGCAAAATCCTTAGTAATATTTTTAAAATGTTTTGTATTTTATGTGAATGTTTTGTTGAAGTACAACATACTCGTAGAAACAGAAAAATTCAAGGATCAATGAATTTTGACCAAGTGAATGCACCTATTTAACCAGAACCTAGAAAAAGAAATAAAATAGTTCTATCACCCCCAAATCTCCTCATGTCTCTACCTAATCTTTACCCTCCCTAAAGGTAACCACCATCCTGACTTCTACCACCATAGATTAGTTGTGCCTGTTTTAAGACTTTATATCAACAGAATAATACAATACAAATGCTAATCGACTTACTATGGGATTACATCCTAATAAAACCATCTAAGCTGAAAATATTGTGAGTTGAAAGTGCATTTCATCTAACTTACCAAACATCATAGCTTAGCCTAGCCTACCTTAAACATGCTCAGAACGCTTACATTAGTCTACAATTGGGCAAAATCATCTAATACAGAGCCTATTTTATAATAAAGTGCTGAATATCTCACGCAATTTTCTGAGTACTGTACTTAAAGTGAAAAAGAGAATGGCTGTATGGGTGCTTGAAATATGGTCTCTACTGAATGCATATTGCTTTTTCACCATTGTAAAGTAAAAAAATGTAAGCTGAACCATTATAAATCAAGGACTGTGTGTATGTATTCTTTTTTGTCTGGGATTTTTATTTTTATTTTTTTTGGCTCAACATTAAACTTCTGAGATTCATCCATGTTGTTCCTTGAATTTGTAGTTTGTTACTTTTTATTGTTGTACAGTATACCATTTTATGAATAAACCACAATTTATCCATTGTATTGCTGATGGACATTTGGATTGTTTTTGCCTTAGTGACTGTAAAACCCTTCTTTATGATAACTATCCCAACCTATCTTACACTATAGTTATTTAGATACATGTCGAGGAATGGACTGTGTAGTAGTCCTAAGACACGCATATAGTGCTGAGCACATACTAGGTGCTTAATAAAATATTGTTGAATTGAGTACAGTATTGCATGTTGTGATGTTAACAATTAAAAATAGGTTAGCAGATGCTGGTGAGGATGCAGAGAAAGCGGAATCCTCCTACACTGTTGGTGGGACTACAAATTGGTGCAGCCATTATGGAAGACAGTTCCTCAAACAGGTTCCTCAAACAACTAACGATAGAACTGCCATATGATCCAGCAATCCTAATGCTGGGTAAATACCCAAAGGAATGGAAATTATCATGTCAAAAGGATACCTGTACCCCCAAGTTTATCACAGCTCTATTTATAATAGCAAAGGGTTGGAACCAACCTAAATGTCCATTGTCGGATGACTGGATAAGGAAAATATGATATATATACACAGTGGAATACTACTCTGCCATAAAAAGGAATGAAATACTGCCATTTGCAGTAACATGGATGAACTTACAGAAAATCATATTAAGTGAAATAAGCCTGGCACAGAAAGAGAAATACCACATGTCCTCACTTGTAAGTGGGAGCTAAAAAAATAAAGAAATAATATAGAAAGAAAGAACAACCCCAATACTACACTGAACTTTCAAAAGAAGAGAACAGAACTGAGGTTACCAAAGGTGGGAAAGGGGGAGGGGGAGAAGGATAAGGGAGGAATTGGTAAAGGGCCAAGAATATCGATTATATTGTATAATGTTGAATGTACTAATTATTTGACCTGATTTGAGCATCACATATTGCACACAGGTAATGATATTCAACTCTATACCCTACAGATATGTACAATAAACTATGTTACAAAAAAAGTCCAGTAACTTAAGTAAAAAGTCGTGACAATGCCTCCCAAAATATAAAAAACAAAAAAATAAAAATAAAAATAGGTTAGCATCTCATATTTCCAAAGAGCTTTCACATACATTATTTCACATGAAATGATAGGAGGTAACACCAATGAAGTGGTTAAGAGTCTTTGGGGTTAGGAGACCTTGAGTTTCACTACCTGCAATCAGCTCTATGACTGAACAAATTAGGGTCTATGAACCTCAATTTTCTCATGGCTAAAATGGGGTGATGATACTCATCTCACAGGATTATTATGCAATGATAAAATGAGATAACTTACTATCTAATATAGTCATGTCAAAGTGAACAAATATGTAAGCTATTGAATATATATGAAACTCTGAGGTGAAATTATTACAGATAATAATATCTGTAAGGAATAACACTGTATCAAGTAACAGGCAAATAACATAGGAAAGGACTGGGTTTAAAATGCAAGTTCAAGCCATGTGGTACTCTAAAGCAGGAGTCACTAAGGGCCAAAAAATAACATTGCCTTATGACAGGAAACCATTCTGTCAGGGAGACACAATTTTACATGTTAAACATAATGCAAAAACAAACAAATTTTAAAAACTTCATAGCTTTAAATTATATTTTGCTTGACATTAATATAGGACAATAAAATTCTTTTGGCTGTTTGCATTACATCTTTTTAATTTTTATTTTATTATTTTTTTCTAACTGTATCCAGCTTTATTAAAGATACTTTTCATAAACAGCCATGACATTTCAGGCAGGACATAGTCAGACAATCATTAACAGTATAGAACAACTTTTAAACTCCTTTCTTCAATGGACTACCAAAATCAGAAAGCCACTATAAAACCCAACAAAGTCTTTATTTGATGCTCTGAAGAGGGAAATTTTAGAGTGAGGGTTCACATTTCACATTTAGAATGTTGTTTAACAACTTTTCACAAGCCAACCCTGACTTTCAGGAAATGAAATGAAAATGGCAGAATTAATCTGAAGTTCCACAATGTAGAAAAGGAACTGCTGTACTTTTGAGGGATGCCTTCTCAGTGGCATCACTGGAAAGTCCAGAATGCTTGACATAATAGTAACCAATTTCTGAGCGTCAGGTCCCAACAGGTATCTGAGCTTAGGGGAGTTAGGTCTATGCTGAAAGCAGAGAGGGAGAAGAGGACATAAAAACAAATTTTAGTTTCTCCACACCAAAAGGCATTTGTACCAAGGTGGCTAATTGTGTCTATGTCAGGGGATCTCTCCTCCTGGAAGCCAAGAGGAAGTCTCTCAAAACTATAAGGGAAAGGTATTTTCCCCACATCAATCCAGCTTTGGAGACATTCTACTAGTAACATATGCCTCTCCCCCCCCCCCAAAATAATGAAATGTTCTGTATGCTAACAACATAGCTTTAAAGAAGTAAAGCAAAATTCTGCATTTTTATAAAACTTGATAAAAAACAGTATTTCAAACTGTACAGTCACGAGAAGTACACAGTAATCAAAACTACACACACTTCACTTAGCATCTCCAGCACCTTTAGCTTTCTGTGCCTATTCTGTTTTGGCATCTCTACTTTCTGCAGGGTTATTACCATCCTTGCCAGTGTCAGCTTTTCCCTTTTTAACCCTTTGGGTACCTTCTCTCCCTTCTTTGCAGGGGCCTTTTTAGGCTTCGGCTCTGGCTTTGGAGGAGTGAGTTTAGCAGACAACCTTTCAGATCTTCTCTGTGGTTCATCCTTCACCTTGGCTTTATCTCCTTTAGCATCCCCTTCAGACTTCCTCTTGGGCATGGTGGAGACAGCAGGGGACACAGGTGCTGGACATGAGGATACAGTAGCAT